>NW_023270454.1:25456048-25632292 GCF_011800145.1 Mirounga leonina
ATGGACTCTGAAAAACAAACAGGGTTCTAGAGGGGAGGGGGGTGGGAGGATGGGTTAGCCTGGTGGTGGGTATTGAGGAGGGCACATTCTGCATGGAGCACTGGGTGTTGTGCACAAACAATGAATCATGGAACACTTCATCTAAAACTAATGTTGTAATGTATGGGGATTAACATAAGAATAAAAAATAAATAAAAGGGAAAAAAAAAGTGCATACTATCAACATGACTTATCACTGTTGATGTTCACCTTGATCACCTAGCTGAGGTTGTGTTTGTTAGGTGTCTCCACTACATAGTTACCCTCCTCCCTGCCCTTTTTCAACTGTACCCTTTGAAGGAAGCGACTATGTGCACCTTTGAGAATTGGAGAGTGATCTTCTACCCACACTGGAGCATCTACATAAACTATTTGAAATTCTTCTATGAGGGGGATTTGTTTCTTCTCCTCCATTTATTTATTTAATCAATTACTCATATCAATCAGTATGAATGCATGTGCATTTATTTTATATCTTGGGCTATAAGCCAATACATTATTATGATTATTATTTATTTTTATTATTATTTTGCTCAAATGGTTCCATAGCTTGACATTTGGAGCTGTTTCAATTGACTCCTGTGTCCCTTTGATATACTCCTCTTATTTTGAAATTTTTTTTTTTAAAGCACTTCTTCACTTTCTGGAATTACAAGTTGCTCCAGACGCATTTTGTATATTTTCTGCCCAGTCCTATAATCATCCATTTCTCCAAGGAAACTTGGTTCCTTTTATTAGAGAATGATATCAGAAAACGAGATCCAGATTAGATATGCTAGTTGCTACTTAGGTGTTGTTGTTTCTAGGTCCTCTCAGATGACTGAGTAAGGAGATATGTGTGTATGCTAGCCTGCATATAGACACAAGATAAACATTTCTAAATAAAACCACATATATCTTTATTAAGCTAAACTGGAATTCACAGTGATTTCTCCAACTCTAATCTATTACCACACAGATCATTCCAGCCTAATCATTTTGCTTTTCTTTAAACTCTACTGCAACAGTTAAAAATGTGGATCCATCCATCTTCTTTTCTTTTTTTAAGATTTTATTTATTTATTTGAGAGAGAGAGAGAATGAGAGTGAGCACAAGAGGGAAGAGGGTCAGAGGGAGAAGCAGACCCTGCGCTGAGCAGGGAGCCCGATGTGTGACTCTATTCCGGGACTCCAGGATCATGACCTGAGCCGAAGGCAGTCGTTTAACCAACTGAGCCACCCAGGAGCCTGATCCATCCATCTTCTATCCATTATAATGCCACAAATGAAAGGATATTTTAGGGTTAGTTTATATGTAGTTCATAGAAGGAGTTCCCATAAATGGGAGTTTTAGGGGAGTTTCATATAGGGAAAACTTGGTGTATGGTATAGGGGAACTCTTTCTATTAGCTCTTTAACTTTTCTATAAGTCTAAAACTTTTCTATAAATCTAAACCTATTGCAAAATAAAAAGATTATTAAAAAAAGAATGCTCATTATAATATATTTTGCTTTCTGTTTTATTCTTAACAATTTAAACATACTCCAAGATTATTACAGATTAGAAAGATATTATTGGATGGTAGCATAATATTGTTTGAAAACTATTATGTATTATCTTAAATTAATTGCCATACTTTTAAGTATTTACTTGTTTTAAACTCGATGGGATTGTATGTAACAATCTAATGAATATTTGTAAGCATGTATCTTTCACCATAATTTATATTATTTAATTTAACTAAATTTCTGGAGATGGAAATAACAGAATAAAAATTTTGAACATCATAAATTTATATATGCATGTATGTATGTAAATATATATATACAATTTTTTATTTTTTAATTTTATTTATTTATTTGACAGAGAGAGACACAGTGAGAGAGGGAACACAAGCAGGGGGAGTGGGAGACGGAGAAGCAGGCTTCCTGCAGAGCAGGGAGCCTGATGCAGGGCTCAATCCCAGGAGCCTGGGATCATGACCCGAGCCGAAGGCAGGCGCTTAATCACTGATCCACCCAGGCGCCCCAATATATATAATTTTTTAAAGGAAGTTTGGGCTTATTCCAATCTTATCCGAGGTTAATGTGAATTTCTGTCTAGTGTATACTGGAAAACACCATCTATCATCTGTATGAAGTGTTTGCATACTTTATAGTTTACGTGATTAAATTTCCAATGTTTGATTGTAGTGATGAAGCCGATCATTTTTTTTTATATTCATCAGCCATTCTAGTATTATTCCTATTTACTGTATATTTAAATATTTACCAGTTTCCCATTCTATTATTATTTTAATGGAAATTGCTCTATTGCTTTTTTTTTTTTTTAAGATTGTATTTATTTATTTGACACAGAGAGACAGACAGTGAGAGAGGGAACACAAGCAGGGGTAGTGGGAGAGAGAGAAGCAGCCTTCCTGCCAAGCAGGGAGCCCGATGTGGGGTCCGATCCCAGGACCCCGGGACCATGATCTGAACTGAAGGCAGATGCTTAACGACTGAGCCACCCAGGCGCCCTACTCTATTGCTTCTTTATAACTTTTCTCACAGCTTTCATTTTATTAATGTAGTTTAAATTTTCTCTGCAAGCTTTCATTTAAATAAAATTTTCACATCGATTAATAGAATTAAACATAATCTCTTACCAAAAAAAGAAAGGTAGTCTAATAAAAGTTGGTGTCAAATTATTGTAGTTTATTTAATTACACTCTATTCAGAAGCATAATGTTTTATATTTGCCAAATTTTATACCTTACACAAAGGGTTTTCAAATCCCTTATATTTTACAGAATAGCGTAATCTTACAAGCCAGATCTCATTCTCAAACTAAACTATCAATATTGGTAATTTATGTAATTTCACGGGGCCTCTGTTTCCTCATTTTAACACGTTGGAGTATATTTACAGTACCTACCCCATAGGTTTATTGGAAAGATTTATTAAAAAAATAAAGTCTTTATATAAGAAACAATAAATGGTATTTGCAGACAATGACGGCAGAATAGATGACATTGCACAAGAAAGCTTACGATATGCTCATAATGTATTTAAAACAATCATTTTATTATTAATACACAAAATTAAAACTTGTGAAGTTAGGTGACTTGTCTTGTGGCCTATAAGCATCAGAATGAAGAAGAGAACACTGGTTCTCTTAATCTTTGCTCTGTGCTCTTTTCCTTCACCACAGTTCCAGAAAATATACCTCTGAGTGAGTATTATCTTTGAAGATAAGCTGTGCATTGGGTATTCACTGATCATAGCTCATTTGAGACAATTCTCTTGCTGCTTAGATAATCAGACCCTGAAAAATGATAATTCTTCAGTTTTGGGTCACTGTACTACAAAATTCTATCCTATTTCATGTTTTCAGCAGTTAACCTCACTGATAACATGGCAAATTCTAGTCAGATCTGCAGATGATTCCTACCCCCGAGAGAGAGCCATCAATTTGGTGAGTGACACAATCAATATGCAATGCACTTTTTTAAGAGGCAAAAACCTTGAATATTAATTGCCACAGTCCAGTATACACAACAATATGAATATCCTGTAGAATAATAAATTATATCTGTAAATAAGTGAAAATGGGGAAGAAAAAAATTAATAGTAAGAATTGGATGTGGGATGAAAAAGAACTTGTATTTGACCAATCATATCATGATTTTAAAATAACACTACAATTTGAGGTGCTGCTAAAACATAAAACCATCACATTATTATTGGCTATATATTCTAAAAATTGTGTGGAGTCTATATCAAAGAAGATGGTATAGCTGAAGCTGATCCTAGCACTTGTAAGATATGTTACTGATTGTTAGGCACCATATCATAGTGAGAAACTGATATAGTAGATTGAGTTTGGATGTTCTATGATCTCAAACCCTTGTTGTATAACCTTTATAAAATAAACTAGGTATTTTTGATATAAAAATAATGGGCCTTGGGCCCCTGGGTTGCTCAGTTGGTTAAGCAGCTGCCTTTGGCTCAGGTCATGATCCCAGGGTCCTGGGGTGGAGTCCCACATTGGGCTCCCTGCTCAGTGGGGCATCTCTTCTCCCTCTCCCTCTACCCCTCTCACCCTGCTCATGCTCTCTCTCTCTCAAATAAATAAATAAATAAATAAATAAATAAATAAATAAATAAAATAGTTTAAAAAATATAGGCCTTTAGCATATATTAAATATTTTAAGGTATGCAAATATGATGAAGTTGCCCTTTAATGTAATTATAGTTGGGAAAGTTAAGAGGGAAAAAAAAAAAAACAGAGTCAGTGTAGTAGCCGTGTGACTAGGAACACAAGCCCTGAGCCCCATAGTTCAGGTTTGAATCCGGCTTTTCTGCCTACTAATTAAGTTACCCATCTCATTAGGCTTTTAGCACTTGGAGGCAACCTGAATTAAACAGATAAAAAACTCATTATATTTTTGAGAGGGCTATATTTTCTAAATATCTGAAAGCAAATATGACTGAGACCTAAAACAAAACTTTGTGTCTCCAGATGTCTGTGTTCATAATGTGGACTAAAAAGGGTTGCTCGGAACCCACGATATTGTATTTCACAAAGTCGCTTCAGGTAGAACAAAAGGGGCTAATGAGAAAGAGAGAAGCTGAAGAAGGACAGAGCCAGGATATTTGAGGAGCAAGCAGCAACTTCCAAGGTGAAGGCCTCCATCCTTACTCAACTGTCTGCCCAAAGGCATCTCAGAATTTCTTCTGTCACATGCTTTGTTTCCTCTTCTCCACTTACCTGAATGAAGGCATTTATTGTACTTATATTATCCCTGTTCCACCTATGTCAACTGAATATCTAAGGAGGAAGCAAACTCATGCTTTTATTTCATAGGTTTCTAGGTCAAAAGAGTACCATCTGGATCTGATGAAAAGATAATTGTGCATCTTTCAGAGTTTCTGAACTTTAAATTTGTTGCCATAATCTTATAGTTGGACTGGGCTTCTGGGTTGTTTCCTTTGAGGTTGGGGTGGGTATTTTGTCTATGGGGAAACTATTTAGTGATAAAATGTAGATTTTTAGTAAAACTAGTACATTGGTCAAATATTTTCAACCATGTTTTCTGGGTATACGGATGCACTTCTTAGCTTCCTTAACTTCGAGTGGTACCCAAGATATGGTATATGTATAAAGGCATGAATATTACTTCTGGCCAGAACATTTAAATTGCTGGTTTGAAATCATTCAGAGATCTCAGTTGTACTGATGTAGGATCCAGAAACATTCAGGATGGTATCTGCTTTATCACCCTAAAGAAATTCAATGAGGGGGTGCCTGGGTGGCTCAGTCATTAAGCGTCTGCCTTCGGCTCAGGTCATGATCCCAGGGTGCTGGGATCGAGCCCCACATCAGGTTCCTTGCTCCACGGGAAGCCTGCTTCTCCCTCTCCCATTCCCCCTGCTTGTGTCCCCTCTCTCGCTGTGTCTCTCTTTGTCAAATAAATAAATAAAATCTTTAAAAAAAAAAAAATTCAATGAGCATAGTCTTCTTTCAACTTGTGGCAGACATACATTATGTGAAAAAAAAAAATCTTTGCTGTTTTAAGACATTCATGGAAATTTTGGCATTCGTTTTTACCAAATCATAACCTAGCCTATGCTGACTGATATAAACAAGATGATAGATAGATTTAGATTTAAATATATCTATATATTTGTATATTCACATATATAGATACATATTTAGTTTGATATAAATCTATTTATATGCTTATGTATATAGAGAGACAGAGATAGTAATATATATTTAAGATGGAAAAATTCTAATATATTTATAGCTAGTCAGAATTATTTGTTAGAAAAAACTCTGCAGGACAAAAACCATAAAACTGGTAGAATTGTACCTTGTGAAGGAGAGGAGGAAAAAGATCTAAAGTATAAGGATAGACACTGGCTTTTATAGAAGTCTGGGCAGCTTTTTAATAACAGAATGAAACTAGAAGGGAAGGAGAGTGGTGCATTATAAACTAGGCAGCAATTGCAGAAATACATGATGGTCTTCATAAGAACAGTAGAGTGTTTTTTCAAAGTATATTTTTATAGTTTAAAAAAAACTATGGTGAGTGGAAATTACAAAAGGTTGTAGAAACTGATTCTACATATAGGTGTTGAAATACATGAAGGTGTCTCCGAGTTCCTAGTATAGGTAACTGGTATTTGTAATCTTATTGATTTAGGTTAAGCACAAAGAGAAGACAAGTCTGGGGTGGGAAAGAGGAAGGATAAATAGCTTACATGAAAAACAATCAGGAGTAAGAAGTATTGCTAGCTGGGGGCGCCTGGGTGGCTCGGTTGGCCAGGCGTCTGCCTTGGGCTCAGGTCATGATCCCGGGGTCCTGGATCGAGCCCCATGTCAGGCTCCCTGCTCCGCGGAGAGCCTGCTTCTCCCCCTCCCACTCCCCCTGCTTGTGTTCCCTCTCTCGCTGTGTCTCTCTGTGTCAAATAAATGAATAAAGTCTTCAAAAAAAAAAAAAAAGAGAGAAAAGAAAGAGTTATTGCTAGCTGATTAAAACAAATAGGTGAAGGGGACTAAAAGATACAAACTTCCAGTTCTAAACCAAGTAAGTCATGGGGATGAAAAGTACAGCATAGGGAATACAGTCAAGAATACTGTAATAACTTCGGTGACGGATGGTAACTATACTTATTATGATGAGTATTTTTGTAATATATGTAATTGTGGAATCACTGTGTTGTACACCCAAAACTAATGAAAGATTGTATGTCAACTATACTTAAATGATAAATTTTTAAAAATCAAGTTTTTCTGAAGGTAAACTAAAATTAACACTATTCACTATCATCAAGTGAAAAAATAAATTTCCATAGTACTTTCAATGAAATGAATGAATTTTCCTTCTATATGGTTTACTTCATTAAGCTTACTTTATAATCATTGAACAAACAAAAAAATAGAAAAATCTTAATATGTTAACTCTTTCATAGACTAATTTTAATTAATTTACCTTTTTCTTTAATCCTTGAAACAATCACATAAGAGAAGGATTATATTTCTCATTTTAGTGAAAAATAAAATGAGGCAGAGATTAGGTACTTTGTTTAGTTCACACAGTTAATGAAAAGCTGAGGTCAATTTCAAGCTCAAGTCTGAATAATCCTGGATCCCATGGCTGTTAACAGGCAGCTATGCTTCCAAATGTCTTGCAATACTTTTTCCTTTTTTTTAAAACAAGTTATTATTAAGCAAAGACTCCCACCGGCATTTAGCCCTGTATACCACCTTGACCACTGGTTACGAGTAACTGCCATGCTCTGTATTACACTGAAAGTGGCACATGCCAACTACACCAAGAGTAATGCTTCAAATCATGTGACAAGGCAGCTGCTTTCTCCGTGGTGTTTCCATACAGTCTCAGCCCAGCCATCCTGTTGGGAGCAGATGCCTGTATTGATATCAAAGCCAAGACTATGTAGTGAACAGATTTGATTGTGTTCATGAAGCTATCTTGTTCAACTGGCATAATGAATAACAACTGTATTAACATTTGGATAATGGGATTTTAAGACATAATAGGGCTGACCATTTGTGGTCTGGATGTTTATGCCTTCTCAATATATCCATAATTGGCTATTAAAAAATAGGATTCTTCTAATCTCATTATAACCATTAACACACATGGCATGCTACATTTTAAAATGTGAAGAAACTTTTTACAATAAATCTCATTTGGGAATTGTAGCCACAACAGACCTCTGAAAAGATTTATATAGCTAAGCTGCATTCTTATTTCCAGATGAAGAACAAATTGTTAATCATGCCATGTAAAATATATGCGTTTAAATTGCTGCTGTCTGTGAACTATTAGACAAAGCAAAAGTCCTAAGAAGAGTTTCCTTTTTGAGCTAAAACTACAACAAATCCATTTGTTTGATTTAGTCAAATAAATGATAAGTTAAATAAGAAACAAAAAGACAAAACAGCCATTGCAATGGACAGGTCAACAATGGAAACCTTCCAAATGTTATTCTTCTACAGATGCAACTGTAATTTTCCAGTTTAAAATTAATGTCCATATAATTATCCTTTCATTCCTATATTAAACATGGCAAGTTCAACAGATAAATATCCAAACTTCAATATATATTAACACTTAAGCTGACAAAGAATTCACAGAAGAAAATGAGTAAACTATACATAATTATCTCAATATAAAATAAAAAATGACATCTTCAAAGATGATTGACAGATTGTCTAAAGACCTATGTGACTCTATGCCACTAATTTCCAGAATGCAAACAATAAATGTTTGAAAAGTAAAATTATATGTGCTGAAAAATAAATAGCAGAGTTGTGTTTCATTTGATGCTTGCAAATTTAAGAAATAAGAAATTAATCAGTATATTTTGGAGTTTTTCTCTTGTACAGGAAAATGATTGAAACATTGTTCTCCCAAAGAGGCAAAGAATCTGTACTCAGAAAATGATAGAATACTCATAAAAGAAATTGAGGAAGACACAAAGAAATGGAAAGACATTCCATGCTCATGGACTGGAAAAATAAATGTTGCGAAAATGTCTATGCTACCTAGAGCAATCTACACATTTGATGCAATCCCTATCAAAATATCATCAACTTTTTTCAAAGACTGGAACAAATAATCTTAAAATTTGTATGGAATCAGAAAAGACCCCGAATAGCCAGAGGAATGTTGAAAAAGAAAAGCAAAGTTTTTCACACAATTTCATCACAATCCAGACTTCAAGCTCTATTACAAAGCTGTAATCATCAAGACAGTATGGCACTGGCACAAAAACAGACACACAGATCAATGGAACAGAATAGAGAGCCGAGAAATGGACCCTCAACTCTGTGGCCAACTCATCTTTGACAAAGCAGGAAAGAATGTCCAGTGGAAAAAAGACAGTCTCTTCAACAAATGGTGTTGGGAAAATTGGGCAGCCACATGCAGAAGAATGAAACTGGAACATTTCCTTACACCACACACAAAAATAGACACAAAATGGATGAAAGACCTAAATGTGAGACAGAAATCCATCAACATCCTAAAGGAGAACACAGGCAGCAACCTCTTTGACCTCTTTCTTCCTAGAAACATCGCCAAAGGCAAGGGAAGCAAGGGCAAAAATGAACTATTGGGACTTCATCAAGATAAAAAGCTTTTGCACAGCAAAAGAAACAGTCAACAAAACCAAAAGACAACCGACAGAATGGGAGAAGATATTTGCAAATGACATATCATATAAAGGGCTAGTATCGAAAATCTATAAAGGGCTTATCAAACTCAACACCCAAAGAACAAATAATCCAATCAAGAAATGGGCAGAAGACATGAACAGACATTTTTCCAAAGAAGACATCCAAATGGCCAACAGACACATGAAATAGTGCTCAACATCAGTTGACATCAGGGAAATACAAATCAAAACCTCAATGAGATACCACCCCACAACCAGTCAGAATGGCTAAAATTAACAAGTCAGGAAATGACACATGTTGGCGAGGATGCAGAGAAAGGGGAACCCTCTTACACTGCTGGTAGGAATGAAAGCTGGTGCAGCCACTCTGGAAAATAGTATGGAGGTTCCTCAAAAAGTTGAAAATAGAGCTACCCTATGACCCAGCATTTGCACTACTGGGTATTTACCCCAAAGATAAAAATGTAGTGATCCGAAGGTTCACATGCACCTCAATGTTTATAGCAGCAATGTTCACAATAGCCAAACTATGGGAAGAGCCTAGATGTCCATTAACAGATGAATGGATAAAGAAGATGTATGTGTGTGTGTGTATATATATACACACACATATATGCAGCCATCAAAAAAATGAAATCTTGCCATTTGCAATGATGTGGATAGAACTACAGGGTATTATGTTAAACGAAATAAGTCAATCAGAGAAAGACAATTATTATATGATCTCACTGATATGAGGAATTTGAGAAACAAGACAGAGGATCATAGGGGAAGGGAGCTAAAAATGAAACAAGATGAAACCAGAGAGGGAGACAAACCATAAGAGACTCTTAATCTCAGGAAACAAACTGAGTGTTGTTGGAGTAAAGGGAGGGGAGAGGGATGGGGTGGCTGGGTGATGGACATTGGGGAGGTTATGTGTTGTGGGGAGCACTGTGAATTGTGTAAGACTGATGAATCACAGACCTGTACCTATGAAACAAATAATACATTATATGTTAATTAAAAAAAAAGAATAAAAAAATAAAGAAACATTGTTCTCCCAAAATGAAGCTAATTATGGTCTACAGTAAAAGGTTAGATCATATAAGCTCAGTTTCTTTTACTTTATTTTTTCAAGGTTTTTTTTCTTATTATTAATGAAACATAAGAAGCTATTGTCATTTAATCATAACTATACATAAATTTCCCTTTCACAACTTTTTTATTTAAATGATAAAATAATTTTCATAATATTTTTCTGAGTTTGTTTTTTAAATAATATTCTTTTTTTTTTAAAGATTTTATTTATCTACTTGACAGAGAGAGAGAGATAGCAAGAGCAGGAACACAAGCAGGGGGAGTGGGAGAGGGAGAAGTAGGCTTCCCGCGGAGTAGGGAGCCTGATGTGGGGCTCAATCCCAGAGTCCTGGGATCATGACCCGAGCCGAAGGCAGATGTCTAACGACTGAGCCACCCAGGCACTCCTTAAATAATATTCTAAGCATATAAATAGGTTCTGCTATCAATTCCAGTATTAGAAGTGTTCCCCATGCCAACAAACAATTCTTTGGACACTAGCTGGGTGTACAAGAATTCAACTCAATTATGACACTATGTACCTGGAGATGGCATCAGATTCCACAGGTTAAGGGCTCAGTCCTGCAAGACTGCCCTTGCTTCCCTCCAACCCCTGTGTCAGATGTCAGCTGCAAGCCCAGGGTGTTATCTGTGCCTCTGACTAATGGGCTACAGAATGGAGGTTCCCATGATCTCCTCCTTGGACTTCAAATGCCAGTCACAAATTTGTTGAGGTTGTTACCTGTACTTCTTTCTGATTAGTGATATATCAAACATTCCCACAAGCCCCATCTTCCTTGGGTTTGGTTAATTTGCTAGAGTGGGTCACTAAACTCAGAAAAAACATTTCCCTTTCTGGATTACCAATTTACTATACAAGGATATAAACATAACTCAGGAGCAGCCAGACAGAAGTGAGGCTTAGGGCAAGGCATTGGGAAAAGGTGCAGAGCTTCAGTGCCCTCTCCAGACATACTACTGTCCAAACATCTCCATATGTTCACAAACCCAAAAGCTCCCTGATTCCATCCTTTTGGGCTTTTATGGAGGATTCATTGCATAAGTGTGCTTGATTAAATTATTGGCCATTGGCAATTGATTCAACCTCAAGGCCTCTCTCCTTCCTAGAGATCTGGGGTGGGAATCAAAGTTCCAATCCTCTAATCACATGGCTAATTTTCATGGCAACCAATGCATGTCTCTAGGTGGGGTTCACATATCACCTCATTAACATAACAAAATGGTGACCCCCCCCAACATTTAAGAAATTCCAAGGGTTTTAGGAGCTCTGTGACAGAAACAGGAAGCAGACAAAATATATATTTCCTATACTAAGTCAAAGTATCACAGTGTATTATTTTATTTTCATCATTTTCATGGAATTTTTTACCACATTTCAAATTTGGTCCACTATTTTTTAAAAGGATTTATTTATTTATTTTAGAGACAGAGTGATTGTGGACATGCTTGGGCATGAGTGGTGGGAGGGGCAGAGGGAGAGGGAGAGGGAGAGAGGATCTCAAGCAGACTCCTTGCTGAGAAGGGAGCTTGATGTGACTCATGAGATCATGACCTGAGCTGAAACTAAGTCTGACACTTAACTGACTGAGGTACCCAGGCGCCTCTTGGTACACTAATTTTTATAAAGTCTTAAGAAAATTTGATGTACTATGCCAACACAATGGGGTAACAACATAGGGTGATCATGAATAAAAGATTATTAAACTGGTTTCCATGTCCTGCAATTTTATTTATAACCTCTAATTGTTACAATACTCTGAGTTGTTGTTGACTAAAACCATCAAATCTGTTCTACTACACTTATGAATTACTGTAATTGATTTTGAAAGTTTGTCATTGTTTTTATTGGGGTTTTTGGTATACTACTGAATTTGTTAAACTTTTTGAAATATAAAACACAACCAGATTAAGTACCAACCCCCACATAAATATGCAGCTCAATCAATTATCGCAAAGGAAATACCTGGATAACCACCACCCAGATCAAGAAATAAAATTGTACCACCACCTAGGAAACTCACCTGTCCATTCCCTATCATAATCTCATTCCATGCTAAATATTAACACTACTTTGATCTCTCAGAGTTTTCTTTTTCCTGTGTTTATATAAATAAATCCATACATTAATATTATCTTGAATGAATTTAATTATACACAGGTGTATCCTTTAAGTATAACTTCTTTGACTCACCATTATAATTGTAACCCACCCATGTTTATGCATGTAATTAGAGTGCATTCATTTTCAATGCTATATAATAATATTTAAAGTTACAAAATATTGCATTTGTTTGATAATTCTTCTTTTGCTAGAAATGTGATTTGTTTCTAGCTTTATTCATTATGAATGCTAATACTTTGAACATTCTTGTTTATTCTTGGAATATATTTTATTTATTTTGAGTATTATCCTGGAATTGAAATTGCTATAGCTTCAAATCCAGTAGAAACCGCCAGCCTGAATTTCAAAGAGATTATAGCATTTTGTATTCCCAATAACGGTGTAGGAAAGTTTACTTACTCTATATCTGCTCTATAATTTACTATTTTCAGAATATTTAATCCTCACCATTCTGATGGACATGCAGTGGTATTTCATCATAGTTTTTAAGTTAAAATTTCCTGGTTCAAATCAAGCTGGTTGATTTTTTGTATTTTTACTGAAGTTAGATATCATCTTTATTAAAGCCCCTATTCACAAATTTAGCCCGATTTTCTAATGGCATGACTATTTTTCTTAATTATTTGTAGAGTTTTATGAATAATCTGGATACCGGTTTAGTTTGTTTGTCTTTATTATATCAGTTGCAAATACCTACTCCATTTTGTAGCTTGTAATTCAAGTTTTCACTCTATTTCTCTTAATATGCTAAAGTTCATAATTTCAATTTAGTCCTATTTTTCAATCTTTTCTCTATTAATATGTATTTTTAAATTTTTTAGTAGAAGAACATTCCTTACCTCACACATGAGTATATTCTCCTATGTTACCTTCTAGAAATCTTATGATTTTTGCCTTTCATACTACATTAACCAGGAATTTGTTTATAAGTATAATGTGAGATAGGGGTCAAGTTTTATTTTTAAAAAATATTGGGTTGCCTGGGTGCCTCAGTTAGTTAAGTGTCTGACTCTTGGTTTTGGCTCAGGTCATGATCTCAGGGTTATAGGACCGGGCCTGTATTGCACGGGGTGTGGAGCCTGCTTGAGATTCTCTCCCTCTCCCCTACCCCTCTTCCTGCAAAGGAAGAAAAATTAAAAAAATAAAATAAAATAAAATATTGTTATGTAATCATATAGAAACATATATTAAAAAAAACAAAACTATTTCCCTGGTGCTAGCCCATACCACCTTTATCACAAATCAATTTTCCATATGTGGATAGAACAGATTCTAGGTTCTACATGCAGTCCTATAAGTCTCTTTGTCCTACCTTATGATAAGAAAGAGCATTTAATAAATTTAGTTTTTATGGGTCTTGGTACACAGTAGTGTACATCCTCCCACATTATTTTTCTCTGCAAAAATGTTTTAGCTATACTGGGCACTCTGTCTTCTCATCCATGTTGTAAAATCAGCTTGTCAAACACAACCCAGAATAAATAAATAAAAACTATGGGGAATTTGAATGTGATTGCATTGCATCTGTAGATAAGTTATAGAAATACTGGTATTTTTACAACATTGAGTTTTCCATGTATAACCCTGGTATTTCTCATTATTTATTTAGGTATACAAAAATTCCCTGAAAAGTTTTATAAATTTCAATATATAGAAAATTGTAAGCATCTTTTGTTAGATTCATTTCTAAGTATTTTTTAAAATATCAGTTCATAAATGATTGCATACAAAAATTGATACCGAAACCTGACAAACTAAATTCCTGACCATTCTTATTTATTGATAGGTATTCTGAATTTTATATTTGCGTCATTGTAATATTTGATAATGTAGTTCTTTGCTTCTTTTTTTTTTAAAGATTTTATTTATTTATTTGACAGAGAGAGAGAGAGAGCACAAGTAGGCAGAACAGCAGACAGAGAGAGAGGGAGATGCAGGCTCCCCGCTGAGAAGAGAGCCTGATGTGGGGCTCAATCCAAGGACCCTGGGATCATGACCTGAGCCAAAGGTAGCCACTTAACTGACTGAGCCACCCAGGTGCCCCCTTTTTACTTCCTTTTTAATATATGTATATAATTTATTTCTTTTTCTTTCTTTAAGAGAATGTCTAATACACAAAATATTTGATAGCAGAATTACTAGTGAGCCTCTTTGCCTTATTCATGATCTCTGAGAGAAAGCTTTAAAAAATTCACCATCAAGTGTGATGTGTAATAGAAGCTCTTTATGAAGATTAAAGAAATTAAGGAAGTTCCCATTTATTTATCAAATGACTTTCTGTATATATTTGAATAGTTTATGGCTTTTATTTGTTTTGTTAATGTGATAAATTATATAAATACATTTTCAAATACCAGAAGAATTTAGTAGTCCATGGATGAACCCAATTTGTTTATGATATGATGTAAATATATTTCTTCTATTTGAAAGGAATTGCTTTCTTCATACACTTTTTAGGGTTATTGCATCTATGTTCATGAGAATTTGCTACAAATTTGCTTTTGCTGTAATACCCTTGCAGGATTTGGCAGCAAGACTATGAGGAT
Organism: Mirounga leonina; assembly: GCF_011800145.1. Lineage (NCBI taxonomy): Eukaryota > Metazoa > Chordata > Mammalia > Carnivora > Phocidae > Mirounga > Mirounga leonina. The sequence continues at coordinate 25,471,007 of NW_023270454.1, forward strand.
TGATAAAATACATTGGGAAAAATCAATCTTTTTCTATTGGAATAGTTGTCATAAGTTTGGCCTCAAGTATTTGATAGAACTGAGCAGTGAACAAACATAAGCTTGGGATCTTCTTTGTGAAAAAGTTTTTGATTAAGATTTATTTCATATAAAGTTGTAGGATGGTTTGTATTTTTTGTATGTCTGTTTTTAGTACTTGTGTACTAAAAATAATGATTTTTTCATATTTGCTAGTTTATTACAGAATGTTCTTTATAATATCTTCATCATAGATGCTTTTTAGAACATATTGTGATGCTTTTCTGTCATTACTGATATTGGAGGCTAAAGTCTTCTCTTTTATTCCTAAATAATCTCCCCAATTATTTTTTTAAAGATTTTATTTATTTATTTGACAGAGAGAGAGACAGCGAGAGAGGGGACACAAGCAGGGGGAGTGGGAGAGGGAGAAGCAGGCTTCCTGCGGAGCAGGGAGCCCGATGCAGGGCTCGATCCCAGGACCCTGGGATCATGACCTGAGCCGAAGGCAGATGCTTAATGAACTGAGCCACCCAGGCATCCCAATCTCCCCAATTCTTTACTGAGTTTTATTTATAACAGTTATTTTAATTTTCTTTATATATATATATTTATTTTTTATTTTTTATTTTTTATTTTTTTAAAGATTTTATTTATTTATTTGACAGAGAGAGACATAGCGAGAGAGGGAACACAAGCAGGGGGAGTGGGAGAGGGAGAAGCAGGCTTCCCGCGGATCAGGGAGCCTGATTCAGGGCTCGATCCCAGGACCCTGGGATCACGACCTGAGCCAAAGGCAGATGCTTAATGACTGAGCCACCCAGGTGCCCCTATGTTTTTATATTTTTATAAATTACTTCAATTTTTAAAATATATTTTCTTTTTTTCTTTTCCCTATTCATTAATTTGATGTTCTTTTTTTCAGTCTTACAGGGAATGATACTTAGGTCAATGATTTTTAGCCTTTATCCTTTTTTTTTTTTTTTTAAGATTTCATTTATTCATACTAGAGAGAGAGAGCATGAGCAGGAGAGAGGCAGAGGCAGAGGGAGAAGCAGATTCCCCACTGAGCAGGGAGCCTGATGTGGGACTCAATCCCAGGACCCTGGGATCATGACCTGAGCCGAAGGCAGATGCTTAATGACTGAGCCACCCAGGCACCCCAACACTATATCATTCTTAAAGGGTCTACCCAACAACAAGAATTGTTAGATAACAATTGTAAATATCTATGTCCCCAACATGGGAACAGCCAATTACATAAGCCAACTGTTAACCAAAACAAAGAGCCGTATTGATAATAATACATTAATTGTAGGAGACCTCAATACTCCACTCTCAGCAATAGACAGATCATCGAAGCAGAAAATCAACAAAGAAATAAGAGCTTTGAATGACACACTGGACCAGATGGACCTAATAAATATATACAGAACAGTCCACCCTAAAACAACAGAATACTCATTCTTCTCAAGCACACATGGAATTTTCTCCAGAATAGACCACATACTGGGTCACAAATCAGGTCTCAACTGATACAAAAAGATTAAGATTATTCCCTGTGTATTCTCAGACCATAATGCTTTAAAGCTGGAACTCAATCACAAAAAAATTTTGGAAGAAATTCAGATACTTGGACGCTAAAGACCACTCTGCTCAAGAATGTTTGGGTCAACTAAGAAATCAAAGAAGAACTTAAACAATTCATGGAAACCAATGAGAATGAAAACACATCAGTCCAAAACCTATAGGATACTGTAAAGGCAGTCTTAAGGGGGAAATATATAGCCATCCAAGCCTCACTCAAAAAAATAGAAGAGTCCCAAATTCACCAACTAACTCTACACCTTAAAGAACTGGAGAAAAAACAACAAACGATGCTTAAGCCATGCATTAGAAGAGAAATAATTAAGACTGAGCAGAGATCAATGAATTAGAAACCAGAAACACAGTAGATCAGATCAAGAAACCAGAAGCTGGTTCTTTGAAAGAATTAATAAGATCAATAAACCACTGGCCAGATTTATACAAAAGAAAGGAGAAAGGACCCAAATTAATAAAATTTTGAATGAAAAGGGAAAGATCACGACTAACACCAAGGAAATAGAAACATTTATTAGAAATTATTATCAAAAACTATATGCCAATAAATTAAGCAACCTGGAAGGAATGGATGCCTTCCTAGAAACCTATGAACTACCAAAACTGAAACAGGAAGAAATTGACAACCTGAATAGGCCAATAGCCAGTAACGAGATTGAAACAGTGAGTGCAGGGCCTGATGGATTCCCTGGGGAATTCTACCAAACATTCAAAGAAAAAATAATACCTATTCTCCTGAAGCTGTTTCAAAAAATAGAAATAGAAGGAAAGCTTCCAGACTCATTCTAGGAGGCCAGCATTACCTTAATCCCCAAACCAGGCAAAGACCCCATCAAAAAGGAGAATTTCAGACTGATACTCCTGATGAATATGGATGCCAAAATTCTCAACAAAATCCTAGGTAATAGGATTCAACAATACATTAAGAGGATCATCCACCACGACCAAGTGGGATTTATCCCTGGGATGAAAGGGTGGCTCTACATTTGCAAATCAATCAATGTGATAGAACACGTTAATAAGAGGAAAGAGAAGAACCATACCGTCCTCTCAATTGATTCAGAGAAAGCATTTGACAAAATACAGCACACTTTCCTGATTAAAACTCTTCATAGTATAGGGATAGAGGGAACAGTCCTCAAGTTCATAAAATCCATCTAGGAAAAACCCACAGTGAATGTCATCCTCAATAGGGAAAAGCTGAGAGCCTCAGGAACATGATAAGGATACCCAATCTCGCCACTATTGTTCAGCATAGTACTAGAAGTCCTAGCAACAGCAATCAGACAACAACAACAACAACAAAAGGTATTTAAATTGGCAAAGAAGAAATCAAACTCTTTCTCTTCACAGATGACATGATACTTTATGTGGAAAATCCAAAAGACTCCACTCCCAAATTTACTAGAACTCATACAGCAATTCAGTAATGTGGCAGGGTACAAAATCAATGCACAGAAATCAGTTGCTTTCCAATACACTAACATGTAACTGTAGAAAGAGAAATTAGAAAAACTATTCCATTTACAATAGTACCAAAAACCATAAGATACCTCGGAATAAACCTAACCAAAGAGGTAAAGGATCTATACTCTAGGAACAACAGAACACTCATGAAAGAAATTGAAGAAGACACAAAAAGATGGAAAAGCATTCCATGCTCATGGATAGGAAGCATAAACATTGTTAAAATGTCTATGCTTCGCAGAGCAATCTATACCTTCAAAGCCAACCCGCTCAAAATTCCAATGACATTTTTCAAAGTCCTGGAACAAAAAATCCTAAAATTTGTACAGAATCAGAAAAGACCCCGAATCACCAAGGAAATGTTGAAAAAAGAAAACAAAGCTGGGGCCATCACATTGCCTAATTTCAAGCTATATTACAAAGCCGTGATCACCAAGACAGTTTGGTACTGGCACAAAAACAGACATATAGACCAATGGAACAGAATAGAGAGCCCAGATATGGACCCTCAACTCTATGGTCAAATAATCTTTGACAAAGCAGGAAAAGATGTGAAATGGAAAAAATACAGTTTCTTCAATAAATGTGCTGGGAAAATTGGACAGCTATATACAGAAGAATGAAACTCGACCATTCTCTAATACCATACACAAAGATAAACTCAAAATGGATGAAAGACCTCAATGTGAGACAGGAGTCCATCAAAATCTTAGGGGAGAACATAGGCAGTAACCTCTTCGACATCGGCCACAGCAACTTCTTTCAAGATACATCTCCAAAGGCTAGTGAAACAAAAGCAAAAATGAACTTTTGGGACCTCATCAAGATAAAAAGCTTCTGCACAGCAAAGGAAACAGTCAACAAAACAAAGAGTAACACACAGAATGGGAGAAGATATTTGCAAATGACACTACAGATAAAGGGCTGGTATCCAAGATCTATAAAGAACTTCTCAAACTCAACACCCAAAAAACAAATAATCAAGTCAAAAAATGGGCAGAAGACATGAACAGACACTTTTCAAAAGAAGACATACAAATGGCTAACAGACACATAAAAAGATGTTCATTATCATTAACCAGCAGGGAAATTAAAATCAAAACCACATTGAGATACTACCTTACACCAGTTAGAATGGCAAAAATTGACAAGGCAAGAAATAATAAATGTTGGAGAGGTTGTGGAGAAAGGGAAAACCTCTTATACTGTTGGTGGGAATGCAAGTTGGTACAGCCACTTTGGAAAACCGTGTGGAGGTTCCTCAAAAAGTTAAAAATAGAGCTACCCTATGACCCAGCAATTGCACTACTGGGTACTTACCCCAAAGACACAGATGTAATGAAAAAAAGGGCCATATTCACCCCAATGTTCATAGCAGCAATGTCCGCAATAGCCAAACTGCGGAAAGAGCCGAGATGCCCTTCAACAGATGAATGGATAACGAAGATGTGGTCCATATATACAATGGAATATTACTCAGCCATCAGAAAGGATGAATACCCAACTTTTACATCAACATAGATGGGACTGGAAGAGATTATGCTAAGTGAAATAAGTCAAGCAGAGAAAGTCAATTATCATATGGTTTCACTTATGTGTGGAACATAAGGAATGGCATTGAGGACATTAGGAGAAGGAAGGGAAAAATGAAGGGGGGGAATCAGAAGGGCAGATGAACAATGAGAGACTATGGACTCTGAGAAACAAACTGAGGGTTTTAGAGGGGAGGGGCGTAGGTGGTGGGTGAGCCTGGTGATGGATATTAAAGAGGGCACATAATGCATGGAGCACTGGGTGTTTTACGAAAACAATGAATCATGGAACACTACATCAAAAACAAATGTTGACTAGTATGGTGACTAACATAAAATAATAAAATAAAATAATAAATAAATAAATAAATAAAATAAAATACTGAGCTATCCAAATCACTAAACAATGCTTAGCTTTCCATATTAGTATCTTTTTTAAATTATCTTATCAATGCTTTGTTATTTTCAATTAGAGATATTGCAACTACTTGATTACATTTATGTCTAGGTATTTTGTGGTTTCCTTGATACTATGGTATTTAATTAATTAATTTTTTATTTATTTGTTTAGATATTTGGAATAGTTAGGCATATGTCCATCAAATGATAAACCTTTCATCTACATATACTTTTGTACCCTTAGCTAAACCTTTTCCCTATCAGGTAATGGATTATATATTAGATAAAATAGACTTCTTTATATTTATTTAAAGGAAATTTTAAATCATTATATATTCTGTAAATTTTCTATTTGGGCTTTAAATTCTGGTGGATGTTGTGGCCATGTATCAAAGCTAATATCCTTTAGCCACCCAACCTCTTTTCAGCTTCTAGATCTATATAATACTGCTCAAAATATATTTAGAATTTCCATGAATATATTTCAATAAAAAATGTATTTTTAAAGTTTTTATTTATTTATTTATTTATTTATTTATTTATTTATTTAGAGCACTCATGAGCAGGGGGAGGGGCAGAGGAAGGGGAAGAGAGAGAATCTCAAATAGACTCCATGCTGAGCATGGAGCCTGATGTGGGGCTCCATTTCACGACCCTGAGATCATGACCTGAGACTACATCAAGAGTCAGACGTTTAAATGATTGAGCCACTCAGCTCCCATCAACAAAATCTGTTTTTAAAAACTTAAGAAAATGAAATTATATAACATTTCTTTAAGATTTTTAAGTCTCCTTTAAGATTTCTTCCCTCCTTTCTTCCTTCCTTCCTTCCTTTTTTCCTTCTATTCCTCCTTCCTTCCTTCCATCCTTTCTCCCTTCCCCACCCTCTTTCTTTCTTTCAAATTGTATTTACTTACTTATTTAGACAGGAGATTTGAAACTGGTCAGTCATAAGAAGCATTTATTTAGAACACTATAATAGAATGTAACTTTATGTCAAATTCATGAAAATACTGAGTAATTTTTATCAAATTATGTAAGTTTCCCCCTTTTGAACCTAATATCAGGCAGACTGCCATTCTTAAGCATTTTTATTTTTGCTAGACTATTTAGGTGTTAACTGAAATCTTAAGTGGGAGCTCCCTCCTTTATGCAACAGTGGACATTTTAGTAGTTGCAACATTATCCCCTCGATAAGCTGTTAAGTCTTCAAAGGCAAAAGTAAGTGGCTTCCCTTTTAGAACAGAGCTATTATTTGGTGATGCTATTGTCAGGATCAAAATAAATCTGTCAAACTTGAAGAAATCATATTTGCCACAAACCAAATTGAGGGCCTTATTTGAAATAAGTTGTAAAATAGGCAGAGGGAGGGGTTTGGTTTCCCCATCAATAAGGTGATACACTTTAAATCACATTTCATTCTTAGACAAAAGTCAGAATGCCATTCTAAGAAACATTAAAACCTTTTCTGTTATGTTGATGGAGAGCCCTATGCAGCTTATAAATCAGATATAAACTTAGTGTACTAAGGCAAGCCATATACCCTTTCCATGTATCGAATGTGCTGTACAAGGAGAACAAAATGCTATCAATCTTCAAAATCTACAGTATAGTAAGGTAAATTGCTAGTGCCTCATTCCCTTCCTCAGATTTTTCATCTCAGATGCCAGGGCAGTAAAGTCTATAAAGAAAGCCTTATTCGGAGTCTCTTGTTCCTAGTTTTTGTCAGTTCTTTATAACTTTTACTCAAAACTCACTACCACTTGCCTCACTGCCTCCATAACTATATTCATTATCTCTGCTTCCCAACTAGTAGGTGAGGGGCCCAAAGTGTGTGCCTAAGGCAGAGCAAAGTTCTCAAACACCTGAGCTGGAACGATAAAAACATAACTAGAGTGACCTAAGTTCCAACTTACCAGAGACAATTCTGGTTTACCTCTGTGGTCTCAGAGGCCCATCTCTTGGTCCCACAAGCTTGCAGTCTGAAAAGGGCTGTCGTTTGGAAGCAGGATTATACTGTCTCCCCGCCATAATCTGCAATCTCTAGTCTTACCTAGGGAGTAGGCAGCATATGGTCTATGACAATTTGAGTGTAATACAAAATTTATTAATTAGATTATTAAGTTATAATATGGGAACCATTTTAATAAAAAATGTTAATAATGAATTTCTGCTGAATCTTTTCAACAATTTCTGTTTCTGTTGAGAGGAAAATGAGACAGGAAGAAAGTGTTTCCTTGCATTGTACTGTATATTCTCCCCTATTGGTAGAAAAGCCCCATAAATTTCAGAGGGATGTATTCCTGTCAAGTTTTTAGTTATTTAAATTTTTACATTACCTGGCATGCCAAAAAAGAGACTAAAGTCATGAAAATTTTTGGATAAGAAGTAAATTTGATTTTCAGTTTTGAAATATTGATATTGATAGCTACAGAAAAAGGCTTTTATTTTCCTAAATTAATGAAGATTTATATTTCATATTCAAAAATTGGTTATTGTTTTTGTATTTTAAATGTATATAATATTATAATCCACATAATTATTATAAATCTACAGTACAGTGCCAAATAAAAATTAGACTATAGCCAGCTCTCTTTATCTGAAAATATTTTCTTAAAATCCACAAAATTAAACACTGAAATTCCAAAAAATAGATAGTTTTCATATAAGCATTTAATAAAATGGGTTATTGCGACCCTTAGAAAAGCTATGATAAAATGAAAAACTGATCCATCAACATTCAATGATAGTGAATTCAACGTGTCATTTATGCATTTTTAAAATTATCTTTTAAATTTATTTTAGTCTTTTGATGGATAATATATTTTATTTTTCATTACACAGTTTTTGTTTTGATTACGTATATCTACTGCTCAAATCTGAGAAATGAGGGAGGCCTGAAGGCACGAAAGGAAGAAGGAACTGTTCACTATGTGACTGCTAGAGAGTTGATGGGCTTGCCAGGCAAGGAGATAAACTTGACCAAATCTTGCCCTTAATTTAAATCATGCCGCAGCCAATGGGAACTGCTTGTACCTTGGGTCAATATTAAATGCTGTGTAGATTGATGCTTCCTCTTCATTGCAGCCACTTAAACTTTAGTCCCTGAAAGGACAAGGGAGTATTTTTCACATGCTTCATATACACACTAAGCTAACGTAACCAAACCTGTTCTGATGGAAGAGTCAGGGTCATAAAAAAAAGTTATTCTCTGAATACAAAACATATTCCAATTCCCAAAATGTATTTCCCCCAGGTAGGGGGGAAAAAAAAAAGAAGAAGTTCTGCTTATTTTTCTACTTGTATCTATAGATATAGATCACTGTGTGTATGTGTGTGTATGGGGGGAAGGGTGGCTGTGTGTGTGGGTGTATATATTCAGCTCTCACTTATTACATATGCTATTGGCTTTCATGAGTCTTCTCGAACTTATTTCTTTTACATCCACTCCCTACTTCCAGCTACATTTCTTCTTATATTTGTGGCTGCGACACCCTCAGCATTAGGTTTTCAGTTCTTGTGGTGCCTAGAGGAGGCCTTTTTCAACATTCTTGCCCTCTTCCTGTTCTTCTCCCAGCATATTCCACTCTGACTTGTTACTCAAAGTTTTTTGATGTAGGGTAGTAGAGGAGGAATTCTCTGTTTTTCTGAGTAAGACATATTCTTAAAAACATTTCTGCTCCTTCTCTCAAGATTAGATTTTAAAAAGATGGATGACAAGAGATGTCCAATATATAAGAAAACAAACAAACAAACAAAAAGACATGAACACGCAAAAAAACTCTTAAATATAGAGAAACAGAGAAGAAATTGGTGGATGCCAAAGGGAAGCTGGGTGGGGGGGATGGGTGAACAGGTGAATGGGATTAAGAGTACACTTGTCATAATGTGCACTGAGTAATGTATAGAATTGTTGAATCACTCTATTGTACACCTGCAACAAATATCACACTGTATGTTAATTATATTTGAATAAAAAATAAAATAAAAATCATTTACTCATTTACTCAAATGTACTGGAATATATTTAGTGAGAAAGATCTATAAGTCACATAGTTTCTAGGTAGAGGAATTTAAATCAGTGAAAAAAAAACAATAAAAGGTAAAATATCTACTGTTATGTACCTTATTATATTCTAGTAGGAATAGAGAGAACAAACATCTAAATGTAGACTTGATCTCAGATTACTGATAAGTACTGTGAAGAAACATAAAGCAGAGTAAGAAGACAGGGAGTACTGAGTAAGAAGGGGTCCTATTTTAGCTGCAGGGTGATGCTGGGATGCTCTCAGGCTTTGGCATTTGAAGACACAAATGAAATGATAGGATAAACCAGGGGTTCTGTTGAAAGAATGTTCCAGGTCAGAGGATTCAAATGCCCTGAGCAGAGGGGTGAATTTTTAGACAATAACATACTTAAAGAAAAAACAAAAACAAAAAACATTAACTCACTTAATATTTAGAACCCTGAAAAATAGTAAAACTATTCCTATTCCCAGATGAGAAAAGAGAGGCACATTTGGAACTCACACCTTGTAAATGTGTCTGACTTTGGATTCAAATCCCAGCAGTCTGATTCTATAATCTTTGATATTATCCACAAAACTACTGCTTAAACCCTATGCGTCCTTTCCTTTCACCACGCATTAACTGCTTCTATCAGACTCTTATATTCTTAGAGCCTCCAGTACTAAGCTCATTACTTCCATATACTCCATACTCAGTATATTCTATTTAATATTTTCATACTCTTCCAGACACAGAGATATATCTGAGTCCCTTGAGCCTCTTCATTAAACTAGCTTGTCGGTCTCAACCAAAATTGATATTTCTGACCAACTACAACATTTTTTAAATAACTTCTTGCCTTTCATTTTGAAAGTTTATTTACTTGATTACTTTTCTGGCTCCTATTTATTTTAATGAGTTTTTCATATATGTATTAGTAATCTTGTTTTGGCAAATGAGAAAAAATATTGGGGTGTGAAATTTTAAAAGTTAAATACATATTTGACTTTGAATTCTTCAGCCTTGAGAAAAGAAGAAGCATAAACATTTATGCAGTTTACTAGTTCTCAGATTTTTTAAAAAAATTAAAAGATGAAAAATATATTTGGATGGTATGCTTCATCTAAGGTGTATGTTTCCTGGGCAATAATGGGGAGTGGCAGACAGGGGAAAGCAATTCTGAAATGCAATGGGGTCATGAAAGAATATTGATAAGATGCTATAAAACAACCTTTGAAGGATCATAAATGAAAAATGAAACTTTTCAGTTTGGTTGAGGCTGAAAGTCCTTCCTGAGTGAAACTTGGCTTAAAAGGAAAGAGGTTTGTTTGGTTTAGAAAAATCACAAAAGCATGTTTTTGCCATGCTTCATGTTAGTGATAATAAGGTTCTGACAAGCAGTAGTCAAGAGGATATAGAAGAGACACTTGGCTACAAGCTACAGGGTCCAGTTGGATTTTAATCTATATTGTGACGAAAAGTGAGAAGCAAAAGGTGATGTTCTTTCCACCTCAACTGATAGGAGGTGAAATAAATTAACTATCCCAACCTGACTAATTTTCCAAACTTTCACACACTAAGTTTTAATCTGAAGGTTTGGTTTCCTGCCTCTATTCACTCTTGCCTACTACCAGCTATAAACATCACTTGGATCCATCATACCCCTTACCAAAAACTGAGGTGAAAATCTAGTGAAAGGGAATCTATTTATACATTTGCTAACTCCTGAGAGCATCACCCTGCATCTAAAATAGGACCCCTTCTCACTCAGCACTCTGTCTTCTTACTCTGCTTTATATTTCTTCATAGTACTTATATACATACATACATATAGGTATATATACAATACAGGTACTTATACCTATGTGTTTGTAGAAGATCAATAGATCAATTGATCAATTGATAGATAGTACTGGAGGATGTTTACAAAATAGTAGTAAAAAAATAAAACACAATTATGTTTTAACAAATGAATTTTTTGTTACATTTTCCCAACACCACACAATCAGTAGTGTATTAGTTATCTATTGCTATGTTACACACCAGTGTTTAAAACAACAAACATTTGATTAGCTCATGAGTCACTGAGTCACTGTGGGCCTGACAGGTCGAGGATGGCCTTGGTTATGTACCTGCTGCAGTCAACTTTGGTTGTGGGGGCGGGGGGCGCTCAGTTAGCCGGAAAGACTGATGAGGTTTGGATTTACCGAGTTTATCTGGACTCTTTCATGTATGTTGGGCCTTGGCTGAGGTGAATCAGCTGACTGACTCTGCTCTAGTCTTACTCAGATGGAGGCTGCAGGAGTCCAAGAAAGCTAGCAGGGACATGAAAGCCTTCTTGAGTCTGAAGCTAAGGAGTGATATAACCTCACTCTGTCTCTCTCTTGGCTGAAGTAAGTCACAGTACCAATTCAAATTCAAAGAGTAAGGAAAGAGACCCTACCTCTTAAAGAAACATCTGCAAAACTACTCTGCAAAGAGCATGGGCATAATGGATCATGAATAATTGTGGACAGTTTTCCAATGTATCATAAACAGTCTTACATATTTGTAAAGAAACTATTAACAACCTTCCTTAGCAACTTGCCGCTCTGAGGTTTTCCTTAAAGAACTGAGGGATTTTTGTCTGTATCATTATAACATTAAAAATAATTTATTACATAAAGTTTCCAGTTGCTTACATATAATTTTATTCTTCTACTATCTCTGTGGCATACTTAACAACTTGTACCTTTGGGCTTTGTCTCCTCTGGATATTACTAACCTGCAAAAAGTGTGTTCATTACTACCAAAATGCAGCAGTTAATTGAATTTTGGTACTAGTCAACTTCAACCAAGGTCATCTGAAGTCAGCTTCTACTTTGACAGGAATCTATTAGCATCAGGAAATGCCAAGCAGTTAATAGCCATATTTTAAATTTGGTTATTTTCATTTTTTCTCTCCTTACATCTTAATAAATGGAAACACATATCAAACCTTACAGTTATGAATTAGAATGTCTTTCCCAGTAAATGACTTATTGATGCTGAAATGATTAACCTTTCATTAAAACTTGATATAAAATTCTTCCCTCCATATATCTACGTTTATTACTCAAGCCCCAAAGGAAAATACATCAAACATAAGACAGCTTGTTTTTTTAAAACACTTTTGCAGCTCAGAGACTCATAAAGTCTGGGATTTTCTAATGTCTCCTCTGCTCTATCTACTTTATGATAAAAGAGAATAAGGTCCATAAACGAGCACACACTTTCCTGAAATGTATCCTGTTTTCTACCTCCGGGACTGACGTATGAAATCAACTAAGGTAATGCTCTATAATTCCCATGTAACATCTAAATAAAGAAGTGTCAGTAATTTGGTAGACGGTTTTCTGTTTCAAATCCATGTGGTGCCTAACTTCGTAAATCTCTTTACAACGACTCTGTGACATAGTTGAAACAGATTGTATAAGGGACCCAGGGTTTTTAGGAACCGAACATAAGTGCAGTGTCACAATGTCTGTAACTAAGAGAAGTACGTGTCTCTATCCAGAGGAGGCTTTCAAAGCCTCTGTCCTATTTATTCCTTCAGATCCACAGGGGTTGTGTTTCTATGATCAGGACACAGCTGTCAGCTCCCACGAGCCATCACCTTTTACCTGGGCTTCTGCTTTGACTCTGCTTCTCTTCAATCCATTCACCTCCCAGGCCTCTAAAGGCCAGCAAACTCCCCAGCCAATACTTCGGTGAGCCCAGATGCTGAGAGCTGCCTGCCGAGCCCGCCCTGCTGCCGCCGTGGCTGGCGCTAGCGCGGTCCTGAAGATGATCTGACAGCGGCCGCTGAAGCTCCGCGAGGCTGACAACCAGGCCGCGGGGAATTCGCTTCCCTGTGATGGAGAGAAGCTTCCCCGCACTGCAGTCTCTCACGTTAGTAAAAATAAAGCGGTCTTATCAGCGGGGCTTTAAAGAGCTTTCACGTGACATTAACTCTTCTATAAAGCAATTGAAAACATAAGAAAGAAAATCCCAACTCTGGTCATCGCTGCCTTTCCTGCCCCGCCGCCACCCCCCAGCCCCCAGGTTCTTTGTAGGAATGAGGCTGGACCCGGCTACCGTATGAGCTTGGAACGCGATGCGGTACCTAGAATCTCACGACTGATGAGCACGGCTCAAGGAAGAAATTTAGAGGTGCACGTTTCTTTCCTGGGTGATTTCCTAGACTTTGCCAGTTTTAAAACCTAGATGACCCAGGACAAACCAAATGAGCTTTGGAACAGACTTTTTATTCAAGTTTCTTGATAGTGAAAATTAAACGTTATAGCAACTATTGAGACAATATTCCATTAATATTTTTTCCCAACTTTATCGAGATTTAATTGGCATAAAACATTGTGTAAGTTTAAGATGTAAAATCTAAAATATGTGGTACTGGTTTAGTGACCAAACAAGGAGAGGCGAGGAAAAAAAAGTAAATTCTCGTATTTCTTGTTATACTGCAGCAAAATGTTTGGTAAGGGGTCATCATAGTAAACTTGACAGAACATCACCATAACTGCAAGGCCCGTGGCTTTCTGGGAAGCTATTGGAATGATCCAGAGTGTTAGTGTGTATTAAGTATTCCTAGCTGCTTTTAGCAAAGTATTATAAGAAAAAAATGATCTCAGCCAACATTTGGATTATTTGCTGGGAATGAATGACATGAAGACTGGAGACAGAGAGACAAGGTACTTGCTCCCAGCACATCAAATATTAAATCACAGACAAAGAAGAGGAGAACAAAAACAAACAGGAAAATTGGCAGAAGGGATAATTGAACCCACACAGTAGTTCCCGGTCCATAGCAGTGATAAAATTAGCTGGCAGAATTGGAAAACCTCTTTGACCAGGCAGCAGAGTAAGTCCTTGGTGTATTTGTTTCCTATTTCTGCTATAATAATTTTCCAAATATTTGGTTGCTTAACACAATAAAGCTTATTCTCTGACAATTCTGGAGTAATTTACCAAAGATTAATAATAATATTGGGAACCGAGTATAACACTGTTTCTCATGCCATTCTCAGAGGCCTCATACCAGGAGCTCTCATTTACAATGAGTCCCAATCCTGCAGCAAAGATCATATTAAATAAAGGTATTGCCATCTAATTCAAGCCTGTTATTTCAGATAGTTTTATTATAACTACTAATAAAATAAGGAAAAAATTATAGGTTTAAGGCACTTAATAAAGCAGACTTAAGAACTCTGTCCAAAAAAAGAGCATTGTGCATGTTTCCTACTAATGCATGCTACCAGAAGCCTACTGATTTTTCTTTTTTAAGAGAGAATTTTGTGGTTAATGACCACAAGCTTGATCTGAGTAAAAAGATTCAGGCTTTCACACATGCATCAGAAGTTAATAGGTTGTGGAGACCTCAACCTAAAGGAGAGTTCTCTGGCACCTACTATAGCCAAAGAAAAAATATCAAGAAAAACCTCTAAGAGGTCATGGATAACAATGGGTTTCTTCTGGGGTTTCCTCCCAGGGAGCAGACACTAAGATGTGTGTTTGGGGTCGGGGGGAGTAGGCAGAATACTGGCAAAGAAGTTCACATCCTAAAAACTCCAGAATCTATGAATTAGTTAATTAGTTAATTACAGGGCGCCTGGGTGGCTCAGTCGTTAAGCATCTGCCTTCGTCTTGGGTCATGATCCCAGGGTCCTGGGATCGAGTCCCACATCGGGCTCCCTCCTCCGCGGGAAGCCTGCTTCTCCCTCTCCCACTCCCCCTGCTTGTGTTCCTGCTCTCGCTATGTCTCTCTCTGTCAAATAAATAAATAAAATCTATAAAAAATAAAAATAATTAGTTAATTACATCATAAAAGGGACTTGCAGATGGATCTTGAGAAGAGAATCTCATCCTAGATTATCTGGGTGGGTTCAATGTCCTTATAAGAGGCAGTGAGAAGGATCAGACTCAGTGATAGGGTGTGTGATAATGGGAGCAGAAAGAAAAAGGGCTATATGGCGCTCTCCAGGAGCCAAGACTCTAAGAATCTCTAGAAGCCTCTAGAAGTTGGGAAAGGCAAGGGAATAATTCTCCTCTCAGGCCTCCAGAAGAAACCAGCCCTGCCGACACCTTGATTTTAGCCCAAAATAACTTCTGATATCCCAAACTGTAAGATAATAAATTTGTCTTGTTTTAAGATAACTAAGTTTGTGGAAATTTGTTACAACAGCAATAGGAATGTAATACACTAGGGATTCACTATGCTGCCAAGGCAAGGAGGTTTTCAAACCCTGCCAGCTGGATTTAATCATTGCTGTACACTAGGAACTGCTGTGTGATTTCAATTCTTCTTTTTGTCAAACTTTTACTGGTTTGTATCTGTTACTCTGCTCTGACTCCATGATTTTATATTTGATGGGGTAGGAGCAAATACCTTGTCTTCCAGCCTGTAGTCTCAAGACAATAAATAGTCAAATCTGGATCTGGTGTAAAGAATAATGCATCACACAGGAAGCCCAGACTTTTGCTGAGTAATGTAATTTAATGGACCCAGTGAAAGGAGTAAGTTGTGTTTGAGGTATGAAAAGATGACTCCCATGAATTTCTGCATATGCAGCAGATTGCATATAGTTGTCTCCCCAAAACTATTATTTCCTTTTCTAGGGCACATAAATTCCAACCTGGGGACTATATTTTTATTCCCCCTCACCATCTTTCAGGAGACATGGACATCTGACTAAATTTTTACCAATGGAATATGAAGAGAAAGTAAATTTTACTTTACTTCACAAAAGGAAATTGTTGTCTGTTATGATTAATTCTATGTGTAAACTTGGATGGTGTTTTTTTGAATGAGATTAACATTTAAATTGGTGAACTTTGAGTAAACAGATTGACCTCCATAATGTGTTTGGGCCTCGTCCAATCAGTTGAAGGTCTGAATAGAGCCAAAGACCAGCAAGCCCAAGACCCCAGAGAGTCGATTGAGCATATGAAGTCTGAAGGTCTTTGGGCTGGAACTGCATCATCAGTGCTCCTGGTCTCAAGCTTGCTTGCCTGAACTTGCCAGTCTCCATAATGACTTGAACCAAATCTTTATAATAAATTTCTTTCTATAATCCTCTATTCTATTGGTTTGTTTCTCTGGAGAGCTCTAACTAATACACAGCCACTGAACTTCTCTCCTCTTTCTTCAAGCTGGAACAAAGACATTTCCTTGATCTAGCATAGAACATGAAGGAAGGATAAAGCTTTAGGGTTGGAGGGAACTTGGTATAGCAGAATAGCTCAATAAAAATATGCACTGTTTCCTGCAGAACTTTTTCAGACTAAAGCAATAACATTTCTTTTCTTTGCTATTTGCATTTGTAAATAAGAGTATACCACTGCTTTCTTTATTTTATCTCCTTATTGTCTGGATTGTGTCTACAGATAATTATTCAAGAATTATAAATGGGTGGTATTTTTTTCTGAGTCTCAATATATGAGCATTTTTCTACTGTATTCAATCAAAAAAAAAAAAAAAGCCGAGGGCACGTGGGTGGCTTAGTCAATTGGGCATCTACCTTCAGCTCAGGTCATGATCCGAGGGTCCTGAGATCGAGTCCCACATTTAGCTCCCTGTTAAGTGGAGAGCCTGCTTCTCTCTCTTCCTCTGCTGCTCCTCCAGCTTGTTCTCTCTCTCTCCCTCTGTGTCAAATGAGTCAAATGAATAAATAAAATCTAAGAAAAGAAAAGAAAAAAGAAAAGGAAAGAAAAGAAAAGAAAAGAAAAAGACTGACAAAATATTCTTACGTGCCAATTTTGTTTTCCCTAAGAACTGAATTTAATTTTTATTATTTTTTTTTAAAGATTTTATTTATTGGGCGCCTGGGTGGTTCAGATGGTTAAGCGTCTGCCTTCGGCTCAGGTCGTGATCTCAGGGTCCTGGGATCAAGTCCTGAATCGGGCTCCCTGCTCCTTGGGAGCCTGCTTCTCCCTCTGCCTCTCTCTCTCTGTCTCTAATGAATGAATAAATAAATAAAATCTTAAAAAAAAAAGATTTTATTTATTTATTTGACAGAGAGAGACACAGTGAGAGAGGGAACACAAGCAGGGGGAGTGGGAGAGGGAGAAGCAGGCTTTCCGCTGAGCAGAGAGCCCGATGCGGGGCTCGATCCCAGGACCATGGGACCATGACCTGAGCCGAAGGCAGACGTTTAACGACTGAGCCACCCAGGCGCCCCTAAGAACTGAATTAAAAAAAAAAAAAAATAGAAGAGCCGGCTATGTATGCACGCTGTCCTTCTATATATGAACTAAATAGAAAATTGGCTGGTGTCAGGAAAGCCAAGGACTAGTCACTTTATTGGTTCAATAATTGCCATTCTTTATTTATATCAACAATTTGGGAGTTGGTAGGCAATCTTTGCAAATGTTAGTGATGTTTGTCTTTCCTCCCTGGTGTCTTTACAGGTTTTTATGAGAATTTGAGACCTATTTTAATTGGAAATCTAAACCATGAGAATAGGATCCCAAAAGATCCACAAGGCTAATTTACTCTTTCTGGACAATAGAGACTACATTTAGACTAAAACATAACATGTTTTATTTATTAATTTATTTTTAAAGATTTTATTTTATTTATTTGAGAGAGAGAGAGAGTGCACAGTGTGGGGAGGGGCAGAAGGAGAGAGAGAGGGGAAACAGATTCCCTGCCAATACAGAGCTCAATCTCAGGACCGTGTGGTCATGATCTGAGCTGAAACCAAGAGTTGGACACTTAACTGACTGAACTACCCAAGCACCCCTAAAATATAACATTTGTTTTTGCTTGTTTTTCTTTTTGTTTAAAGATGTTATTTATTTATTCGAGAGAGAGCTCAAGTGGAGGGAGGGGCAGAGGGAGAGGAAGAGGGACAAGCAGACTCCTTGCTGAGCATGAAGCCCATAGCAGAGCTTGATCCCAGGGCTCTGAGATCATGACCTGAGCCGAAGTCAGATGCTTAACAGACTAAGCCACCCAGGTGCCCCCCAATATAACATATTTTAAAACTATTCTATGATGAGCAGAATGCTTCTGGGATGCCGAAATGCTACTCAAAAGGGGTATCTAAATGAAGGGGGGGAAATCGGAGAGGGAGACGAACCATGAGAGACTATGGAGTCTGAGAAACAAACTGAGGATTCTAGAGGGGAGGGGGTGGGGGGATGGGTCAGCCTGGTGATGGGTATTAAAGAGGGCACGTACTGCATGGAGCACTGGGTGTTATACGCAAACAATGAATCATGGAACACTACATCAAAAACTAATGATGTAATGTATGGTGATTAACATAACATAATAAAAAAAGAATATAAAAAAGGGGGTATCAAGATTTTTAAAAAGACATAGAAAGATCGAAAACACAGCTGCTAACTCTCAGTCCCTCTCTTGATCTATTGTACATTGCACTAAATACCGTAAGAAATGCACATTACGTATTTTGTCAATATATGTGTGTAATTAAATTTATTTTTTTTGTTTAAGTGTTTTAATAAGACATTTCAGAGTCTATTTAGAATGAATAAAGTTGGAAACAAATATATTAATTGGATATTAATATCATTTTATTTCTAGCTCAGAACCTACCACGTTGCAAACAAAATACAAATTTTATGCAAATACTTATTTTCCAGTATAAACATTAAACATTTAGACTCTATGATTAAATATACATTAGATACAGAAAATTTGTTGATAAAGTTATTTTTTCTTAAGTTACATGAAAGAGTGTCAGTTTCAAATATTAAAAAGAAAATTGCCCTTTATATCAGCAGAATTGAGATTTGCTTACGGAACAATAATCATATAACTATATTACGGAGGTTCTAAGCATTTTACATAGCCCAAGATGTTCAGATGTAAACCTATAACTGGTGTAAATAGGCAAGGTTTTTCTATAGAGAAACGATCTACCTTTAAGCTGGAAATACTGATACCACTGCTCTACATCTGTGTTTAAGAACGTGTCAAAACATAGTCCATATTTTTGAAATTTGATTGATATTTATTTATTTTTATTTATTTATTTTTTAAAGATTTTATTTATTTATTTGACAGAGAGAGACACAGCGAGAGCGGGAACACAAGCAGGGGGAGTGAGAGAGGGAGAAGCAGGCTTTCCGCGGAACAGGGAGCCCAATGTGGGGCTCGATCCTAGGACCCCGGGATCATGACCTGAGTCCAAGGCAGACGCTTAACGACTGAGCCACCCAGGCGCCCCTCAAATAGTTTTCTATGTACTTTTTAATTGAGATATAAATGACATATAACATTATATTAGCTCCATGTGTGCAACACAATGATTTGATACTTGTATATGACCACCACAATAAGTCTAGTCATCTAAAACAAACAAACCAAACTCATAGATACAGAGAAGTAATTGATGGTTGCCAGAGTTGGGGTTGGCGGTGGGGTGGACAAGTTGGGTGATGGTAGTCAAAATGTACAAACTTTCTATGCTTTTTATATGCATTCTTCTTACTTAGTCTTATCTTTAGGACCAACTCTAGAAACATGTTACAATATATTTGAGAAAGTTGTCTCTCTTGTATACTTTGCTAAACAGAGGAGGGAAGTCAAATAGCTTGAATTTAGAGATGGAGCAAAAAAATAGAGTTAAGATATTTAAGGGGTACTTGGATGGCTCAGTCAGTTAGGCATCTGACTCTTGATCTCCGCTCAGGTCTTGATCTCAGGATCATGAGTTTGAGCCCCAAGTTGGGCTCCACATTGGGCATGGAGCCTACTTAAAAAAAAAAAAAAATCATTAAAATATTGAAGATATACTGTGTTGAGTTCAGGGACAGTAAAGAATTATAAGTTGAAATCTTCAATTTTTTCCCCTGTTTTAGGGCCTTAATAATTTGGGGTAGTCTGATTCGTTGTTGCTGAGAAAAACAGAAAGAAATGAAAGAGCTGCTTTCAGTTTTACCTATATAAAGCAAAGACCCTTTCTAGTCCAAAGAATTTTTGGAATAGCTTTAAGAAGCTGAACAAATCAAAACTGCTTTGAGGTCTTTGCTACTTACATGAAGGAGAGACAAGTTTACCTTTAATAGAAATGGATTTTGTGAAGAGAGAAAGGGCAAATAGAGGACTGTCAGATGAGCATTGCTTACCTATCTGGATGCCTGGACTGCTTTTGAGCTTCATTGTCATTTTGACGGCTGCAATCAAAACCTAGGGAGTATTCTAGAAGCCTAATAAAACATCAAATATTTTGATTCCAGGTTTTTTGATTTGTCCAAAGGTTAGAAAATATTTCTGATATTTGTCATTGTGCCATTAAAATTCTTGCACCTTTTCCTAGAAAAGAAGGCTATATATCTCTCTCATTGTTTTAGAATTATTTCCCTTTTTTCCATTTGCTATATTTGATCTAATGTTTCAGGTATGTATTTGGACATAGAATAAATAGTCCATACCACCAAGGTATTTTGTAACATTGGATCCTTCAGAGCTCCAGATATGGCAGAATTGTTAATTGGACACAGGGAGGTTAGAAGGGAACCCCCATGTCAAAATGAGGGTGGCAAGCTGATGTTCCATCTACTTTGAACAAGCCTCCTTTACTCTGCTCCCTCTTATCACAACACATTGCAAAGTAGCCTACATGAATTGTGAAGACTAAAATCAATGCAAACTGAAGACATTTTTTAATCAAATAAAATTGTATTTGTCCAAAATGTATAATTTTGAAATGCTGCATTGCCCACCTATGAACATTTTTTATGCTGCTTGCAATAAATAGAATCCCCTTACTTATTGGTAGAGAGTTGTGCCAGTCTGTCTTTGTAGTTTACTTCAGAAACTTCAAAGAACCCACAAATGGTGAAGAAGGAATATTGACATTAGGGAGTGAAGACCAGGAACTTTTTCATTGTGGTTGTTTCACAGTTTTTCATTAGACACATTAACTGGGATACTGCTCAAGAAGTGCAACCGAAGGCTAAGAGGATAGTTAATGAGAAAGATTTTAAGATGTACCCTGTGGTTTGTGTGGGAAAATATTAGAGATGGGTAGAATGATGTTTTCTCTGAATACAAACTCCCGTTAAGCTGGAGTTAGGCAGAGCCATTGTTCTATATAAAGGGCAAAATCCAGATCACGCATAGAATGAAAATAAGAAAAAATAAATAGTTCCTGTCTCGTAAAGCTGTTATGAGTATTAAATGGAATAAAGTATATAGGGTTTCTTTTAAGTATATGGCAGACTATTCATGCAAGGATTTTTATTTAGTAGTATTATTGTCGCTGAATCTCCCTGCAGAAATGTTATATTAACGATTGCCGTCACCAGCACCTTGTCAACAATAGGTATGCTACATATAAATTGAAATAAAGAATCATTTTTAAAAATTCCACATTAGTTATAATGATTTTGGTAATTCAGCATGCGGTTATTAGTTTTAATAACAATATGATTACTGTGATAATATATTAGTTTTTTAAATAAACACATCTAATGCTTGCTGTATGCCAGGGATTGCTCTAAATGCTTCAAAAATATTAATTCATTTATGACTTATAACAACATCCTAGGTTATTGAACACTAGGTTAAGCTAGCATTAAGTTTTCTTTAAAAGGTAAGATCAGGGTGCCTGGGTGGCTCAATTGTTTAAGTGACTGCCTTCGGCTCAGGTCATGATCCTGGAGTCCCGGTATGGAGTCCCGCATCTGACTCCCTGCTCAGCGGGGAGTCTGCTTCTCCCTCTGACTCTCCCCCTCTCATGCTCTCTATCAT
This sequence comes from Mirounga leonina, assembly GCF_011800145.1. Classification (NCBI taxonomy): domain Eukaryota; kingdom Metazoa; phylum Chordata; class Mammalia; order Carnivora; family Phocidae; genus Mirounga; species Mirounga leonina. The sequence goes on from NW_023270454.1 coordinate 25,492,772, forward strand.
TATCTCTCTCAATAAATAAATAAAAATCTTTAAAAAAAAAAGGTAAGATCAAATTGTGAAAGTAATTAGCAATTACATATGTTTTACATACCTAAGGCATTATCTTAAATGCTCTAAATGTATGTAAATAGTTTAATCTTTATAATAATATGAAAAAACTGAGAGAGATTAATTTTGTACCCCAGGCTACAAAACCAACTGGAGGTAAGGAAAAAGTCAAGTACAACTAGAGGAGAGCGAGTGAGAGAGAAGAAAAAGGAGTAGAAATAGGTAGGGGAGAAAGAGGAGAATAAAAAGGAGAAGAAAGAGGTGGAGGAAGAGGAACAGAATTTGAGACAGTTTATAAAAATGCTTCTAATGCCAAGTATTGGAAGTAAAAAACCATAGTCACATGAAATGATAACAAAAGAAGATAACTAGATAACTGCTTTTTAATTACTCAACTTTACATTTGATCACTTCTTCTTAGCCATCACTTAATAAAACAGAGGGATTCTTGCTAAATTTTACCATATGGTTGTCCATTCCTACTTAATTTACTCCCTGCTTTTATTTGTTTTTACATTGAGAAATTTCATCAAAGTAGCTTAATATTCTTAAGAAACTACTGATTATTAGTCATAATGATAGTTTGATTTTTTTAATTTTATTTACTAAATTTTTAGGTTATATGAACTATCACTCCCATATTATAAATGAGAGAGACAGGCTCTGGTAGCTTAATTAAATAATATATCTACATTTTTATTACTTAAAATTGTCCTGAATCAAAACCAATTCTTTAGGATACTGTAGTATAAAACTTATCCATTACAAGATTTGTAGATAAAACTTAAATCACTGTATGTAGTAGGTAGCTTTTGGGGGGGGAGTGAGGTGGCTCCTACAATATGTTGGTAAATGGCCATTTTGTTCTTAGAATACAGTTATAATTTTGTGGTCTAGAAAAATAAAATTAAAGATTAAGTGAACCCTGGGGAGGTCATCTAATATTTTGTGCTTGTTTGTGTGTTTGTTTAACCTTCTAAAAAGGCTATAAACTGGGGTGCCTGGGTGGCTCAGTTGGTTAAGTATCTGCCTTCGGGTCAGGTCATGATCCCATAAATAAAATCTTAAAAAAATAAATAAAAAAGCATTAAACTACCTCAATATGTGACTATCCATCAAGGCTACAGGAAAAGAACAAGCACATCTTTCTTCAAATGGCTTTTACATTTTTTTAATACCACTTATATTCAGAAAACATTTCTTTGTAGTCAATCCAAATATCTTCCACTTTATCTTAAATCTTTTCCTCTTATTTTGTTCTCAGAGAATGTGAAGAGTAAATCTCTGAACTGTACCTCTTCATGACTAGGGCAACAGGTATTTCCTATTAACAGGTTAAAGTCTTAATTTCCATATTTTCTTATAAATCTTGTATTTTAACTTCTTTATCTACTTTGTATCTCCATTTTAGATTTTTAATATCAGAAACCCAAATGAGAAGAAAATTATTCCTCAAATGTCTAAGTCTAAAGGATCACTTTAAGATTTCTAGAAAATATTTATATAACCAATGTATTCACGAGTTTCTCTCTCTCTTTCATTCTCTTTTCTTGGTCCTGGTAGACACTTTCTACAAATATTCAAATAGTACATGACAATGATAACTGACTTATTTAGTTTTATGTGATATATGTGTATGTTACTATATATACATCGCTTGTATTTCTCATAATAAACTCTGCAAAATCCCTGTTATTTGCCAAATACTAAAAAGATAGAAACTAAGGTTTGGGGTGGTCAACAAAATTGCCTATGATCATGCTGTTATTAATGCAGCTTGGATTTGACCCCTGATATTTGTGAATATCATTTTCTTGAAGTAGTCATGTCCTCAGAAGGGTACTTGGAATCCTTGCTTTCTATAATGGTGGATAAGACAACATAATGTGCATTAAGGCTTCCACTGAAGACAATAGAACATCTGCAAGTATATTTTTTAGTTTTCTTAAAAGTATCAAAGAGTTAACAATACAATGAGGAATTTCTGGGCCAAAAGTCAAGAAAAATAAAAGAAGGAAAAAAAGGAAGAAAGGAAAGGAAAATGAAAAGAAGGAAGGAAGGAAGAAAGGAAGGAAGGAAGGAAGGAAAGAAGGAAGGAAGGAAGGAAGGAAGGAAGGAAGGAAGGAAGGAAGGAAGGAAGGAAGGAATATCGATAACCAAGGCCCTATTATTTTGAAGGCATTTATAATCAAGGGATAAAGAGCTTGAAAAAGGATCTGTGTGTTTAGTCTAAGGACCTCGAAAAAGACCACAGTCTGAAAAATTTGGGGATTCTGATTAATCATCCAGTATATTAACCTAGGACCCAAAGTTCTTTGCCATCAAAGTTAAGGTTCAAATGGACTAAAGTAGCCTATCATGCATTATAGCCTGTTTTCACATGGTCTTCTTTTTTGTTTTTTTTTTCAAGATTTTATTTGTTTATTTGAGAGAAAGAGAGAGAGAGGAGTGAGAGTGAGCAGGAGCAGGAGGGAGAGGGAGAAGCAGGATCCCTGATGAGCAGGGAGCCCGAAGCAATGCAGGACTCCATCCCAAGATCCTGGGTTCATGACCTGAGGTGAAGGCAGACGCTTAACCAATTGAGCCACCCAGGTGCCCTCACATGGCCTTCTAAGGCTTGAACTTAAAAATAAATTCTGAATTTAGATTAATATGATCTGAGATTGCAACAAAAACAAGCAAAACATATCATATTTTAAAGAAAATATAATCACACTAAAGTTAAATAAGCAAGTATTATTAGAAATATATATATTTTTTTCCAACACAAGGTCCAGTATAGAGTCAAAAATGACCAAGCACACAAAGGAACAAGACATTGATAAAGAATGAACAAAATCCACAGACAATTGAAACAGTCTTATGTGGACGATTTAGAATTATCAAACACAGGCTACAAATTCAAATTATGGTTACTATAAGCTATAACAGTAAAATTTGAACACTTTGACATCTGAAAACAAACAATTACATTTAAAAAGGCATAAAATATTTGAAAAATAAGCCGATACACATACATAAACATAAGAATCAAAATTAAGAACTCAGTTGATGGGTTTTATAGAAAATTAGACAGATATGAATGGAAAAGTAATGAACTGGAAGGTAGGGCACAAAACACTAAATTGAAGCGTAATTGGAAAAAAAAAAAGAGACTTTTCTTTAAAGTAATTATTAAAAATATCACAGGACTAAAAACACACCAAATATTTTTGCTATACACATTGTAACTAGCTGAAAATATTCACGTACTTGAGCAATAAGGAATATACTTAGAAATACTATATGTACCAAAGAAAAACCTATCAGAAATAGGGGAATATTTTATTTATTTATTTATTTTTTAAGTAGGCTCCACACTCAGCGAGAAGCCCAGTGCAGGGCTTGAACTCTTGATCCTGAGGTCAAGACCTGAGCTGAACCAACTGAGTCACCCAGGTGCCCCAAAAGGGAAATATTTTAATTTACAAGATTATTCCTAAGAAGTTAAAAAGAAGGTAAAATTCACAGTTCATTTTTGCAGACAGAAACACTTTACTATGAAAACCTAACAGTGAGATGAGGTGGAAGGACAATTATTAGCGGCAGCCTTTTTCTCTAAAGGACAGTAAAACAAACCTTCTAAACTTTCCAGGCTCGGTGTTAAATGGTTTCAAAGTGGCTGTTGCATCCGGAAAGCAGCCAGAGACAATATATAAACAAAAGGGTGTGGCTGTGTTTCAGTAAACTTTATTTACAAAGATGGGTGGTTGTAGTGGGCTGAATTAGATCAAGTTGCCCTAAATTGATGACTCCTGAACTTGAAGCAAAGAATAGCCATCAATCACCATGGGGGAGATTGTAAAAGGAATGGTTTATTAGGAGCTAAGTTTTCAACATGTTCAGTCGGACATGTTTCTTTAACGTCTTAGTAGAGACATTGAGAATGCCCTTGGACAAAATATTATGCAATCCAGGAGAGGGGTCTGGCTGGATATGTAAATTGGAAGTCATTAGGATAAAAACGTGACACAATGCAGGGAAGCGTATAGTTAAACAGCTAATCTGCTCTCCATTCAGTTTTGCTTTACCAAGAAAAATAAAGAAGGCACATGATGTGGTCAAATCTCCTTATAAATATGCTAATGAGAGTTTCCTGTTAAAGAAACAAATAATATCTGCTAGCAGAAGACTCTTTATCTTTGGAATGGTTTTAAAAAAATGTATCTGATCTAAAATTGCTTACAGTACACCTATAATCTATGAATTTATGTAAGTGGCCTATGGAATATGTTATGCACATTATCTGCGCACAAAATGGTCTAATTTCTCTACCAAAATGATCCCTTCTTTGTAAGTGATCTGAAGCGCATACATCACTTAGAGACCACTTGCACTAATCTGCACTCAGAGCAGGTCCAGGGCAGAATGAAAGAAACTATAGACCCCTGGTGATAGTCCTGGATCTCTCTTGTGCTTCGATTGTGCCTCAAAATTCATTAGTCATCTTTGATACCAATTAATATTTCTGAATTATAGGAGTCTGAGCTGACAATGCGATCCTATGTATTTATTGTTAAGAGCATTGCATAAGATCAGATTTTTATGGGGGTGGCTTTTCAGAAGAAGAGGCCAAGAACTGATATCCTTAAAATAGGCCAGTGGTGATCATCTAAAAGAAGAGGGAGGCATGCAAAGAGGACTGACACAGAACCATCAGTGAGGCAGGAGGAAATCCAAGAGTGTAGGCTAAGCGAGAGACCAGTTAAAAAGGAGTATCAAAATGGCAGGGATAGGCATTGCGGTTGAGTGTAATACATAAAGTACGTGGTTGACCTTAGCAAGAAGAGTAGTTTTAGTGAAATGGCTGGGGTAAATGCTCACCTCAAAAAAAAATGTAAAAGAGTTATTTGAAGGTAGTGAGTATAGACAACTATTTCACACAGAATTTTGCTGCAAAGAAGACCAAGGACATTAGAGAAGCAGGGTCAAAAGGTTTTATTTAAGGGGCGCCTGGGTGGCTCAGTCGTTAAGCGTCTGCCTTCAGCTCAGGTCATGATCCCAGGGTCCTGGGATCGAGCCCCACGTCTGGCTCCCTGCTCTGCGGGAAGCCTGCTTCTCTCTCTCCCGCTCCCCCTGCTTGTGTTCCCTCTCTCGCTGTGTCTCTCTGTCAAATAAATAAATAAAATCTTTAAAAAAAAAAAAAGGTTTTATTTAAGATAGAAATTAAAGGGCGTCTGGTGGCTCAGTTGGTTAAGCGACTGCCTTCGGCTCAGGTCATGATCCTGGAGTCCCGGGATCGAGTCCCGCATCGGGCTCCCTGCTCAGCGGGGAGCCTGCTTCTCCCTCTGACCCTTCCCCCTCTCATGCTCTCTCTCTCTATCTCATTCTCTCTCTCAAATAAATAAAGTCTTAAAAAAAAGATAGAAATTAAAAAATATATATACATACAAACATATATATGTTTCAGTGTTGATTGAAATGACTGATTAGAGAGATACATTATAATGATGAAGAAAAGAGAGTAGTGTTGGAGCAATGTCTGGGTGGGGAAGAGAAGAGGCGATCAAGCATACAGACTGAGCAATGGGCATTAAATGGGTAAATAAAGAGTTCATTTCTCATGAAAGGCAGAAATTTGCTCATTTGTGTGCAGAGGCTCATATATGAGTAGATGTCATGGGGAGACTAAATATTTTCTTGTGTGCCTCAGTTTTTGCAGTGAATTCAGAAGCAGGGTTATTATCTAAGAACATAGATGGGATAGGAAATGTTGAAGGTTGTTGGAGACAAAATAAGGTTTGAGATAATACTGTAGGACATTAGGAAAATAAATGGATCAGATAATTATAGTATGATTCTCTGGCGGCATTAAGAACTCAGTTTGGCTTTTTGTTCATACATTTAAATAGGTATGAGCATTTTCCTTATTCACAAAAAGCTGCACAGGTTCGCAAGCTAAAAGAAATTAGAGATTGAGGGGCTCCTGGGTGGCTCAGTCGTTAGGCGGCTGCCTTTGGCTCAGGTCATGATTCCAGGGTCCTGGGATCGAGTCCCACATGGGGCTTCCTGCTCAGCGGGAGGCCTGCTTCTCCCTCTCCCACTCCCCCTGCTTGTGTTCCCTCTCTTGCTGTGTCTCTCTGTCAAATAAATAAATAAATAAATCTTAAAAAAAAAAAGAAATTAGAGATTGAATTAAATTGTTATTTTACCAACATATGAGAAAGTGAGCCAGGTGCCTGAAATTCAAGCACAGATGCAAGGGGATAGTTATAATGATTGGCCATGGAACTGGGACTAGTAACATTTTTTAAAATGTGTATTAGAACACACACACTCACACACACATGCACACTCAAATCATTAGCAGCCTGTAGCTATTTTGTCTTTGTATTAAAGTTTGCCACCATAGGAAACATTTTTTATACTCTATGGTTCTTTTTGTTAAGCTGACAGATGAAGATTTTGTCGATTTAGCCCTATTTTTAAAAGTTTATTCTACTTCTCAGTGAAGAGGAAAGAAGTATTGAAACAATTGCAGGGTCCTGTGGATTCTGAAGCAAAAAGGCCTAACAGATGCCTAAATTACTCTTGGGGTACAGATAAAAGTCTAATTGTCATCAAATGCATCCAAATGCAAAGTACTTTTTTTAATGTTTATAAAACAAAAAAACCCAAACAAAAAGGTAATGTCGGTTTTACTATTTACCACCCCCAATTCTGCTTCGTAGATGAGGCACCAGTGCTCAGAGCGACTTTCCCATAGTCACACAATATAGACTTGTGAGCAAAATTCAAGTTTGACTTATATTTTATTTTCAAAAAGAGCCTCTCCCTTTCTTGGCTAGAAGGCTCAAGTAAGCAGAGTGCAGCTGTTTAGTAGGTATTCCAAGAACAGAAAATTAGGCTATGTTAGAGAGCTAGATAACCTAAGTATTTGTTTTTCTTACACTGTGTGTATGTGTATGTTTGTGTGTGTGTGTGTCTCCGGCTTGGTGGGGGTGGGGGGGTATGGCAAGAAACCAGAAATCCAGGTATTTCCTTCCAAATAATTTGAAATGCTATTTCAAACTAATTTTAAATTTTAAATAATAGATCACAGAAAAAAATGGGTAGAAACCATTAAACTTCATCCCATTTTAGAAACAAGTAAACTAAGTCCCAGAAAGTTTATATAAATTGTTCAAATTTTAACATATTTTTGATAGTGCCAGAGGGGGAAATACAAAATATTGAAGTCTTTTATTTATTTATTTATTTATTTATTTATTTATTTATTTAATTTATTTATTTAAAAGATTTTATTTATTTGACAGAGAGAGACACAGTGAGAGAGGAACACAAGCAGGGGGAGTGGGAGAGGGAGAAGCAGGCTTCCCGCCGAGCAGGGAACCCGATGTGGGGCTCGATCCCAGGACCCTGGGATCATGACCTGAGTCCAAGGCAGACGCTCAAGGACTGAGCCACCCAGGCGCCCCTATTGAAGTCTTTTAATCATTTGTAAACGTTTTAGCAAGATTCATTTGTATACAAACAATGTGATAATTTTACGATTCACATTTATTTATCCGAGTAAGTCCAGGAGGAATTATAATAGGCAACATTCTGCCAACCTAATTTTCAGGCTGATAAAAAAAAGAAGCTTCTCCTTCAATTATTTAAACTAATGAAGTTTTACCCTGTGTTCACAACTAACCTTCAAAAGAAATTTATGAATTACCTTGCTTTAAAAGTGGCTTCGGGTTTTTATGCCCTTTAGATGAAATTATACCTTGAAATCATTCAAAGATGAATAAGTAAATTATCTTTTATTTCACAGCAGGTGACTAATATTCACTGATCCAGAATGCTGATTTTTGGGAAAGTGAATGAAGATTTACTAAAATGAAACTATACTGTGGCCAGTTCCTTAGGTGCTTGTCTATGTTGTAGAGCATCAGCCACTGTCTTCCTCTTCTTTGTCTTCCCATCTTCCAAAGGGGCTGTTCCATTTTGTATTCCCACCAGCTGCGAATCTGAATTCCTGCCTCTGCATATCCTTCTACCATTTACAATTGTCTGTGTTCCAGATTTTGGTCATTCTCAGAGGTGTGTAGTGGTAACTCATTGTTGTCTTAATTTGCATTTCACATAGGATGTGGAACATCTTTTCATATGCTTATTTGCCATCTGTATGTTATCTTTTTTTTTTTAAGATTTTATTTATTTATTTGACAGAGAGATAGAGAGAGAGCACAAGTAGGCAGAGAGGCAGGCAGAGGAAGAGGGAGAAGCAGACTCTCCACTGAGCAGGGAGCCCGACGCGGGGCTCGATCCCAGGACCCTGGGATCATGACCTGAGCCGAAGGCAGCCACTTAACCGACTGAGCCACCCAGGCGCCCCTGTATGTTATCTTTGATGAGGTGCCTGTTAAGGTCTTTGGACCATATTTTGATCAGGTTGTTAGTTTTCTTATTGTTGAATTTTAAGGGTTCTTTGTGTATTTTGAATGAGTCATTTATCAGATGTGTTTTTTGCAAGTATTTTCTCCCAGTCTGTGGCTTGTCTTCTAATTCTCTTGATAATTGTGCTTCGCAGAGCAAAAGTTCTTCATTTTAACAAAGTACAACAAGATCACATATTTTTTCAATAGCAATAATAGCAGCACTGCTATAGATGTTGTTGATCTTTCTGTATTTTGGAGCCTCATAGGAGACAGAATATTTAATAAACTTTTTTGGACAGCACTTACTTATTTAACAAATACCAATATCGAACTTATTATGTTCCAGCCACTGTTCTAAATGCTTTATAAGGCTAACTCAAAAAAAATAAAAAATAAAAAAGGCTAACTCATTTAATTTTCATAAAAACCCACCGGGTGGCTATTTCATAATCCCCATTTCACAGATGAGAGTACTGCAGCATAGAAGGTACTTAAGTGACGTGCCTAAAATGAAGGATCGGGGTTACTACTCAGGCAGACAGGCTATGGTCTCCGTATCCTCCGTTACCATAGTGCCTCTTCTGTGTTGAATATGGTTTTTGGAAGCATTGTTTTCCACTCATTGCTTGGTAATCAGGTGGTGCATTCCTTCTCTTCTCATTATTGGGCTTACTCCAAATGTCAGCTTCAGAAGCATGATGCTTCATATACAATTCCAAGTGATTCTTTACATTCAATCTTTAGTCCGCTATGGCTTTCTCCGAGACTAAAATATTTTTAACTTTAGAAAACAAGCATTGGTAAAAGAACCTAAAATGGAGAGAGAAATCTGACATTTCTTTTTCTGAGCAGCAGAATTGTAAATTCAATTGCCGTCATGATCCATCTGGCTTATTGATCAATTTATAACAATTTTTGAGGACAATTTAACATGTCTAATTTTGGATATCATAACATGAAAAAGAATTGCTGATTGCTGATGGAAAAAAAAAAAAAACATGAAACTATCAAGATTTGCATCATCATATAAAAGTTCTGTTTTTTACTTCCAACTGAGCCATCAATGTTGCTGTCAATCCTTCTGTACTTTAGTCAGCTCATTTAGTCCATTTATTTTCCTATTTTCCATGAAGCTATTTCCAACTTCCTTCATTCTTGTAAATCCATAAGAAAGTACCTTGCTTCTCTGTCCCGTATTTCATTCTACAACTGAGATAATAGGGAAACACTGTAATAATCTTCTGTGTGGGGCAGATGTTATTGTTCAGCCATTTTATGATCAGCATCTTTTGAAATAGTCTATTCTCATATAAAGTAGCAATATTGAAGAAGCCTTGGGACTCACTTCCCTTCTCCATTTGGAGAACGGAGGATTCTTTTTTTTTTTTTTTAAGATTTTATTTATTTATTTGAGAGAGAGAGAATGAGAGAGAGCGAGTACATGAGAGGGGGGAGGGTCAGAGGGAGAAGCAGACTCCCCGCTGAGCAGGGAGCCCGATGCGGGACTCGATCCAGGGACTCCAGGATCATGACCCAAGCCAAAGGCAGCCGCTCAACCGACTGAGCCACCCAGGCGCCCCGAGAATGGAGGATTCTAAAAATATTTTATTAGGTACGTTTTAATATTTCCTAATTATAAACTTCTCTGGGAAATTCCAAATAGCAGGAAACTTTAGGTTATATCACAGAAATTCTTTAAGAAAACATGACCGTTACTTTATTCATGTAATTTCTTCATCCACCCATAATCTATGCTAGCCATTTCCATAAACTCTTCATAAGTAGCACATCTGGGATGATGTCTTTCCACTATTCTCCCATGTCACATGAAATGTGTTAAATATCACTAATACTGTTGGGTATTAAACATCTAAAGTGAAGCCAGAGTTTTCTATTTGTTTTAAGATTTTTACTTCAGAGGCTCAGTAGTAACTAACTGGCTTAAAACCTTTTAGCTATGTTTCTTCCCAGTCGTCTTAGGACAAGAACTACCAATATATATATATTTTTTTTTATTCTGTTATGTTCCACTTTACTCTTTTTATACCTATTCTACAGACCAGCAACTTATTCAAGTGAGTTCTTTAATATGTTTCACCCGGACCTATTCATTCTGTTAGGGTAACTTGCAAATTCATGCCATAAACAAACATATTGATTTTGGCTCTAGAGGGCTTTTGTAATGAATTTCATAATATTCTCATATCCCTTTTGTAATTAAGCCCACTTTAACTCCAGGTCCATCACCTCCTTAACAACACGGTGCATATATGAATAGAATCATACTGCTAGTGGGTATGACTACATATTGAATTTGCAAGTCATTTTCCTGATGAGCTCTTATTTATTTAGTCTGCTTTGCTTGCCTCTGAGATGATTTTATTAAACAAATAATAAAGAGGTGTAGGTACAAAAGGGTATATATGGAAATATGTAGGATACATCACACATTGAATGCAAATGTGCTGTTGAGAATGCATAATATCACAAAATAATGAGATGAGAAAATTTTGCTAGTAGATATCCAGAGCAAATATAACAGTCCAGGCTTGGACTGAATCAATACACTTCATATGTGACCAGAGAGCAAACAGTCTTTACAAACACAAAGACCTTTCTTTTTATCTGCCTTTTTTCATTGTATTTAATAGGAATGGATTTGTGTCTTTTGCATAAATTGGAACAGTTACCTAGGAGACAATTAGGGCAGTGGGTAAGGTAGAATGGTGTTAACCATTACTAGTGGAATTTTCATCTGGTGACTATGCTCAATATTTGCATTCAGGTACAAAAGTGGAGAATGAATAACAATGTCTAATATGAATATAAATTGACAGACTATATTAGCATAAACATGCTATTAACATAAAAATGCTGTGACATTTTTATTTATGTTGAGGGAAAAGAATAAAATAAATACTCTCATGCTGCATTTGTGCTAAGTAGTATTATAATGTCCAGAGAATGTCTGGGCTATGTGACCTTGATGGAAAAAATCCCATGCACTTATTTAGCCAACTAGAAGTGGGGACATCTATGTATCTTTTAAATAAAACCATAAAAACATTCTGGTAATGTTTTATCATATTGAGTGTACGCACTTGGTCTGGTGTGAATACAGCCACACTCTGCTTCCCACGGTATGCAAACAGCAGTTCGCTGCAGGCAAGGTCTCCTCTGAAGTCACTTGTAAGCCTGATTGAAAAAAAGAACAAAGAAATGACGCAGAGGTGTACTCTCCTCTCAGACATGCCTTTAGTGCATTTAGGTAGTTTAGACAAAAAAATAGTCTCTGAAGTTTAACATCTCAATCTGATTTTGAAAGACCAGAAAAATAGAGGCCAAGTTTTAATTACATACACATACAATATTTCTTTCATTGTATGTTTCTCCAAACCTAAGTCTGTGTCTGCTTTTCTTTTCTCTAAATCCTTAAAATCCATAAATACATAAATCACTGTAGTATAAAGTGATTTCTGATTAGGGAAAAAAAGAGGGGATTATTTTGCATGGATAATTTGAAAATAGTAAAGGTGAAAGACAATTCACGGGAAGTAATCGCACATAATGTAACCGTGGCATAACATACAACAAAGAGAAGACAGCATTTTGAGCACTATGATATTTCAGAAAATCATAAGTTAACTATTTATGAATAAATGTCTCTAAGATCATGACTTTAAAATCAAATAGTTGGGCTTGCTGTTCATTTGAAAAGCGATTTCTTGATTTATGGCATTCTTTTCATCCACTATCTGAGAAACTGCTCTGTCCAGTCTTTTTCTTGCCAACGTAGGCATATATTACTACCTGCAGGCTTACCAGATGCTTTGCGGACATTTTTAGATGATAGACACTGATATCTGCATTTGCAGCTAAAACTTGTATAAGACATCAGGAGTCAGATGTCCAATGTAGCTACAAGCCGGTCAAAAAAATTTAAACTTTTTCTTCTTTTAAATGATCATGTCTAGGGGTGCCTGGATGGATAAGTCAGTTGAACATTCTACTATTTATTTCGGCTCAGGTCATGATCTCAGGGTCCTGGGATCGAGCCCCACGTGGGGTTCTGTGCTGGGCAGTCAATCTGCCTGAGGATTCTCTCTCTGCCCCTCACCCCAGTAGGCTCGTGCTCTCTCTCTCTCTCTAAAATAAATAAACAAATCTTTAAAATAAATAAACAAATGTAATAAATGACCATAAATATGGTACAGTGCCCTCCTGTTACACGTGATATTCCTGAGAGGTACATCGATGAAGAGGAGCAGCCTCATTTGATATGCACAGCCCTAGAATTTATTATTTTTTTTAAATCCCTTAACCATCTACTTTTTACATTGGAAAAGTGATTCAAGAACACAAAATACTTTCTGCTTATAGATATGTCACAGCTGATCACTGTTTAGTCTCAACAATCAGTGGTTAAGTCAACTATATTGAAAAAAATATTTTAATAAAAACAACGGATTTGACCAAGTAGTGAAAAAATGGTTCTGTGAAAGAAAAATCTGTCCTGATTATGTGTTAGGCTATAATATTTTTACATTAAAAATTTACAGTCTTACAAAGTTTTTTATAGTCAGTATACTTATGTAATGACTGATACTATTTAAATTTCTTTAAAAATATTTATATTTTATATATATATTATATATTATATATATATAATATGTATATATAAGATTATAGTCTAACTGGTGTTATGAAATGGATCTTCATCATTTTAGTAGTAATAATAGTAGTGGTATTTGCAGAGTGGGGTCTGGACATAACTATATGTTAGGGTACTAATTCTTATAAAATGTTTTTGTGGCTTACGATAAGCATTTTTAAGAATGAGAAGACTCTTTCCTTTTAAAGAATAATGATATAACCCAAAAGTTCTCTATCTCTTTGTGAAATTAAGTGTGTGAAGTTGCCTGAAGAAATCATTCCTGACCACCACATGGACTAAGATTGAGGTGGACAAAGAAGATGAGAAGTACAATATTTCAATACTCAGCTTACTTTATCATCAAATTAATAAATTGTCCCTTTCTCACAATGCAAATAACTTAGACATAACTTTGAATTCTATAACAAAACATGAGTCTGAAAATACATTTTGAATCAAAAATAGGAAATCTTGTCTAAATGAAATAATTTAAATGTTCTACACAAGCCCCAAACAACTCATTGAAATATGAAGACACATTTTTTTTTTTCTATGTGCTATAAGAAGTGATTGTCACTTGACTGCCCAGGGCAGCTATGTTCTAAAGTTGCCTTCCACCACATGTGTCTATTCACAGGCCAAAGAAGCAAAATCATTTAATAGAGCTTATGAATAATTACACAAATGAGATGCCTGTCCTACCACATATTTAACTTCTATCACTTAATGACAGAACAATCATATTATAAATGAAAGCTTACTATTATATCTCCATGACATGTGTTTGATGATTTAATGGAAGATATTAAGCCCTTCCATTTTATTTCACTATTGTCCATCTCTCCTTTGTCTTTTCACTACTCTATAATACTCTAGAATTATTTACAATATCCTCTGTGTCTTATGTCTCCAGCTGATTGTTCTAGAAGCATTTTCCCACATTATCATCCTATATTATAGTACATTTAAAATAAACATAAGAAAGTAAGTGTAAAAAATATCAAATTAAAATGAGTGTTTTTTCAGAAAATGCAAAACTATGAAGACAATAAAAAAAGAGCAGTGGTTTGGGGGGTTGGGTGTGGGAGCAGATGAATAGGTGCAGCACAGAGGAATTTTCAGGCTCTGAGAATACTCTGTATGTTACCATATGATTGAAACATATCATCATCCATTTTTCCAGACTTACAGAACGTACAACACCAAGAGTCAAAAATTTAGTGTAAACTATGGACTTTCGATTAAGATGTGTCAATGTAAGTTCATCAATTGTAGTAAATAGACCATTTTGGTGGGGGATGTTGATAATGCATGTGTGGGGTCAGGTGATATATGGAAAAATCTCTGTATCTTCCTTTCAGTTTTGCTGTAAACATTAAACTGCTCTTAAAAAAAAAAAAAAGAAGTCTTAATAATAATAATAAAAAAAAACTACCAGAAAACTAAAATAATTTAAAAAATAAATAAATAAATAAAATGAATGTCTTGGGGCACCTGGGTGGCTCAGTCCGTTAAGCATCTGCCTTTGGCTCAGGTCTTGATCTCAGGATCCTGGGATCGAGTCCCGCATCCGACTCCTTGCTCAGCGGGGAGCCTGCTTCTCCCTCTCTCTGCTGCTCCCCCTGCTTATGGTCCCTTGCTCACACACGTTCTCTCTCTCTGTCAAATAAATAAATAAATAAAATCTTTGAAAAAAAAATAAAATGAATGTCTTCAGTGGTATAAAAAAAGTCACCTTACGAGCATTAAGAAAAGTTTTCTTTTTGGAGGAAGTAGTCAGAGAAGTCGCAGCCTTAATATTCAATACCATTTCTTTTGCTTGAAGCACAAAGGAAAAAGAGATATTCTTTCTGATGTGTATTATCACTGTCAAGGCAAAACTGAGTTCTAAATAAGTATAGATAAAAATGGTATTTGATACCAGAAATATAGATTGAAATGATCGTTGATACTAGACTATGGAAAGCTTAACCACTAGACAAAGTAGCTTTTATTTGAAAATATAAGCAATATAAACTTGGTTAATCAAGTCTTCTTTCCTGCTTCCCTTCCCACCCCAGTGGATAATGCTAATTAAACTCAAAATATCACTTGGACCTTCCCCATGCCCCATCAGAAACCAGAAAAGGGATGAAATAAAGAGATCTTCTGCCCTGAAGGGAGCAGCACGCGTAAACACTGTTAGAGAAGTTGTCTTTTGCTTCATTCCCTCCTAAAGAGGTGTTCTGAAAAAGCCAATCTACATACTTCTTACATTTTTCATAGCACAGCAAATGACTATGTTACTATATCTCCAGACAACATTGCAGGAAAATAATGAAGTCATTAAAAGAGTGGTTCAGGAATGAAGGTGTTTGCATGTTATAACTTAAAAAAATTTCTCCCCACTGTCAAAGAAGTTGGAACTCAGAGTGACTTTTTGTTGTGAATGTGCAAAAATGTCAATCAAGCCATGTTAACTGCTACCCACAGAATTGACTCCTTGTCCTATTGGATGTCATCCATATAGAAAATAAATCTCTTTTAATAGAATTAAAGTACATGAATGACCCTATTTCAAAAAGTCATATTCATGAATAGTTACATAGTTCTGCATTTAAATAGGTTGTCCATGTTCTAGAAAGTCCAAGGGACTGTGCAACATTATTTCTCAATAGTTAATCTAATTTTATAATCAGGTCTGTGTTTTTTAGGCTTTGACCATAAACTATTTAATTACATCATTATATATTTTTCATATAATTAATTATAGATAATCTACAGTGGAATGGCAGCAGAAAAGCTTCTATGCACTCATTTTAAATTATTTTAGATCTATTGTGTGCCAAGTCCTGCCCTAAGAGCTGTGGATACATGGTACATAACACAGTCTGAAAATCTATCTTCATGAATTTTTATTCTATAAGATCCTGTTGGTGTCTTAGTCAGTTTGGGCTGCTATAACAAGATACCATACCCTGTGGGGCTTAAACAATAAACATTTACTTCTCTCAGTTCTGGAAACTAGAAAGTCCAAGATAAATGTGCTGGCAGATTTGATGTCTGGTGATAGCCCATTCCCTGGTTTGCAGGTAGCCAGCCACTTTTTGCTGTATCCCTCATATGGTGGAGAGAGAAAGCACTGGGTTTTCTTCCTGCGCTTATAAGGACACTAATACCCTCATGGGAGCTCTACCTTCATGACCTCTTCTAAACCTAATTACCTCCCAAAGGCCCCACTTCCTAATACTATCTGTAATATTGTGATTTATAAAAAAAAAAAAAAAATGTATATTTGGTCTTTCACCCACTTTCTGGCACAGAGCTCCTAAAACTGTTGGAATTAATCTAAGTGAGGGAAGCAATGAAGGTATCTTTTGTTTTGATAATGAGGGGACTTTTGTTAAGCACCTAAGACTGTGGACTAGTTGCCAAGAGAACCAACCATGTGATTAGAGAACTGGAACTCTCAGTACCCCATCCACCTTCAGAGAGGGAATCAATCACCAATGGCCAATAATGTAATCAATCACGTCTATGAAATGAAGCCTCCGTAAAGACCCCAAAGGACAGGGTTCAGAAACTTCCAGGTTGATGAAAACATGGAGGTGTTGGGAGAGCGGCAGCTTGGAGAGGATTTCATAGAAACAGTACAGAATGGTGGTTGCAAAGGCTGGGAAAGGAAGAAATGGGGAATGTAGATCAAAGGGTCCGAACTCTCAGTTATAAGAAGAATAGGTTCTGAGGATCTACCGTACAGGTGTGGTAACTATAGTCACCAATATGGTATTGTATACTTGAAAGTTACTGAGAGATCATCTCAAGCCTACTGACTACACATTTACACACAAAGAGTCAATTACGTGAGGTAATGGATGTGTTGATATCTTGATGTAGATAATCATTCTGCTACGTATATGTATATCTAATCATCACATCGTACATGTTACATATGTACAATTATACTTGTCAGTTAACCCCATTAAGTAGGAAAATGAAATAAAATAAAACTTCAGAAAAAAAAAAAAGAGAGAGAGAGAAAATGTGAGATAAGCTCCTCTGTCTGGTTCCCAGACAGCCTGCTGGGAAATGATTCAAAGATTTCCAACCTACACATTTATACTCCTCACTTCAAAAGTTTGGCTGAAAATTGGCTATACATTTCAATGTACCCCATGGTTTGGATAAGAGAGATATCTAGCAACTGGAGGCCAAAATGGGATTAGCAGGTGCCCCAGTCTAGGTGAAGAGAAATAGAAGCCATCGTCCAGCCAGACATCAACCAGGCCAGGGAAAGCAATGACGGATGAAATTTAAGATCCTAAGAAATTAGGTAAAGCCCAGCATTGGGGTTAGGAAGAGAAAGGGGGGGAGGTTCTGAAAAAAATAATATTTATGCCAAAAAATTGATTTGTAAACCCTGATTTTTTTTTTTTTTAATTGGAGTGAGGAAAAACATTGACATTGCTAGATTAATTTATCTTGCTGGTAAACTCAACAGGAGCTCATGAACCAAGTTAAATTCCATTATAGAACTACAAATAAGGTAAATCCTCTTTTGTGGACATTTGAGATTTGATTGTGGATTACATACCTGCCTATACTCTGTTTTTACAGTTTTGTCCAGGATTAATTCTGTCCTTTAAGTTCTCCTTCTGAGTCTCTTTAATTTGCTCTCCACAGGAACTCATTGCCCTCAAGTCTCATGATGCATTGGCTATAGCACTCTGATTCTGCCTTGTCCTCTCAAAAAATACCATGTTCTGGACCTTTCTCACCCCTCATCATAATTGCATTCACTCCATCAAAATTTACATGCTCCACGTGCCACTATTTCTGGCTTAGAAAAAATGCTAACATCAATCACCTTAAAACCTGCCGTCTAAAGAGTTATAAAGGTATCAAGGTTACTTAGCCTGGAACATTGTGGCCTTTAGATATTTAGATGGCAGTTATTTTGAAGAGGAATTTGTTGAGGATGACTTCAGTTGAAATTTGTGACATTATATCTGCACTTACTACTTACATTGTAAACGTGTACCGTGAGACCTACTTTAGGACTAAGCAATTCTAGAGAGCCCTCTATGAGTGTGCCACCCAGTACTGTTGCCCACATATAGTGAGAAGCATTCGAAACATGGCCAGTATTAAGGAGGATCTGAATTTTTAACTTATTTAATATGTATTAATTTCCACTTCAATTTAGAAACTGAGGAAATAGGATATACCATTCTGTAAATGCAAATTTATTGTTTTGTTAACACTACATTTCAATTTAACTGTTGCATCGTGTATGACATTTTGACTGTATTGTAATGTGAGTCTCTGTCTCCTGGTCTTTCTGGTATTATACAAAAGTATATTTAGTCAGTATCAATGGATTGATTCAACTCAAATGTTTTTGTCTATACACTAATGTCTACATCAGTACAAATAACATTATAACATGTCTATTGAAATATTTCATGCAGACAGCATGAGTTACAGTGGTACTATGTACATGATAATTTTAAATTAAATCAAAGTACTCATTATTAGTTTAATTATAATATAACTAAATTATCTTTCTAGTTAAAACAAGATACATATATTGATCTTAAAATGAAGAAATATTGCTGAATGAGAATGGATAAAAAATGTCAAAGCTATTACTACAATGGGAAAGTAATAAAAAAAGACTCCAAAATAATTATGCGGTTAATTTCATAATGAATGCCAAGTACAAATCACTAGGTTGAATAAGATGAAAAAAAAATATATGTTGCCTAAAATAAACTTACACACTATAAGGTTGACAAAATTGAGACATATCCATTAGATACATACTTAATTCAGAAAGAAAATTCTTCCTAAAGTAAAATAAAAAAATTGACAAAATTAGTCACCTGAAATCAGAATTAAATATTACAACAAATTTTAAAAATAATATTTAACAAGCTCTGAGTGTGTAACTATGGCCAGCTATCAAATGACTTTTTTCTTACACAAAATCAAAACTATTTTTGCACGGCAAGATAATAAAATAAATTACTAATGTCTTTTTTGGAAATTTTATAATACAACTACACAATAAAGACTAAGAAAATATATTTTAACAAGGTGAAAGATCTTCACTTAAGCCACTAAATAATTACTTATGCAATGTAAATCTTCCCAACAATATTTATGATCAGTTGATTAAAAATATTAAAGTAGCGAGTACTTTTATGTAGTTTGAATTACTTATGTGGTGCAAGAGCCATTGCTTGGTAACAACACTGCATATCTATTTTCTCAAAGTATTTCAAAAATAAGAAAAAAAATGATGCCAATTTGCCAACTAAAAATCAAGCTCATGGCATAGATGTATTGGATTCCATTGTTTTTGTCTAAAAAGAACCTTGACTAGATATAAAGTAATTAGTTCTTATGGCAGATGATGCTCAAGTTATTTTAGTTTTAAAAATCTGGATTTATTGGAATTTTAAAACAACCAAATGTTAGTTTCTGTATTCCTTTACTTCACTTTATAATATGTATTGAAAAAAAAATTATACTCTCTATTTGAAGCAGATTCTACAGAAATAATACCATTTGGTATATATTTGCAGATGTTATGAATCATCACTAGTTTATTTAACAATTAAAATAAATAGAAGACAATGAGTTATATAATATTATGTTCTTTGCCAGAGTTCATTGGTTGACTCATAGAAGACTATTACTGTGGTGTTAACTCCAACTCTAGATTTTCTTGAAAGAAGGGAATGCTTCTTAAATATTCAGTAATCAGGGACAAAAATTTTTGTTATTTATATTCCTTCCTGTCACACTGTGTATGTGCAAGTCAAGTTTAAAGTTCCAAGGAAAAGTAAATCTTGTTACTTATGTAGAAAACATGAGCAGTTTCATAATTTATGATGTCTAGTGCAAAATGAAAATGCAAGACCACTTGCTAAAAAGCTATCAAGACTTTTAAGATATTGACAGAAGAGCATTATATCAAGCAGGGCCCTTCTAAGTGTAAGGTCTGTACAGTCGCACAATTTGTGCACTTATGAAGCCAAACTTGCTGAACAAGTACAAGAATTTATGTTGAAATTGAACTTTCATGATGTACATCAATAATAATCATTTTGCCCATTTTTCTAATATGAATCCATCTGCAGATGATTGTAATTTCAATCTACAACATTATGTACAATAGCTCTAAAAACTACACAAAATTTATATAGCACTTCATTGATATTGATAAATTTATAGATTATTTTCAATTTATCCAATAACCTTTAAATTTTATGTTAGCAATACTGAGTTGACATAACAGTTAATGAATTTTCTTAATTTGAATAGAAGCAGGTGGGGAAAACTGATAGCTTTTGTTTAAAGGCAAATAAATTCTTAGAAAAAAGATGAATCAGTTTTTTGAACATGGACCATTAAAAGAAAATGATGTTTTGATTCAATTATTCATTCAAGTATTAGAAAACGTTTAAGTATATTTGGAACTATGTGGGGATATGTATCTACTTTTCAACATAAATCTTATAAAATCTAAATGTAAATTAAGTATCCCTGATGAAAATTTGTGGTCTTATCAAAATGTGATATAAATGTAAAATGCACATTAAATTTTAAAGTCATATGAAAAATGAATATAAACTGTCAGTAATCTTATACTGATATTTAGAATTTATAGAGTTAAATAAACACTATTACTAAAATTAGTTTTATCTGTTTCTTCTCACTTTCTTGTGTGAGTCTCCATGAAAAGTTAAATTTACGTACGTGGCCTACATTGTATTTTTCTTGCACGAGTGCTTTCATATGCTACTTTTTATAGTAGTCACCTAATGATCATTTATGCTATCTTATATTTCATCAAGGCTTAGAAACTATGGACTATGGAACAAATTTATTCCACAGCCTCTTTTTGTAAATAAAATTTTATTGGAGCATAGATCCCTTCTCTTTTTTTGTATTGTCAGTGGATGTTTTATGCCATAAAGGTATAGTTGAATCATTGAGTCAATGGTAAATTGAGCCACATAGATCACAAACCCTAAAATATTTACTGCCTGAGTCTTGCTCCCTGCTCTAGATGACATATAGTATTTGTCTTCTGGGTCTTTGGCCAATTAATACTGTACTCGGAGGAGGAATGCAAGCAACAAAACGCTGAAATGACTATCACAAGACCCTGAAATCTTAAAGGAAGAGATGGCTGTGGGTAGACCTCTTGGATATGCATTGGTCATTGTTAGTATAGTAGTGACAAGAGGGTAAAGTAACTTCTTAAAATTTCAGAGAATGCTAAAATTGGGGAAAATGTGATTTTTGCAAAGTGACAGAAATACATTTTTTTCTTCTCTATATGTTTTTTTCTTAAATGTTTATTTCAGAACTGGATTCATGCTCGTAATAGTCTCAGCCCCAGAATTTACAGGTGTGTGTCATGATAACATTTTTTTTTTCCAGATTCTAAACAGAAAATTAGGTTACCATAGAACTCCCAAAAGCCATTAGCTTTTGGTGTGACCCTAAGGATCAGATAGAAAACCAATAGTTGAAAACTATATCTATTTCTGGATCAAATAGCATGAGGTTTTAAGGGAATGCGCATCCAAACCACAATGAGATACCACTTTAAACCTATGAAAATGCTGTAATATTTTTTTAAATTTTATTTTATTTTACTATGTTATGTTAGTCACCACACAGTCCATCATTAGTTTTTGATGTAGTGTTCCATGATTCATTGTTTGCGTATAACACCCAGTGCTCCGTGCAATACGTGCCCTCCTTAATACCCATCACCAGGCTCACCCATCCTCCCAACCCCCCCCCGCTCTAAAACCCTCAGTTTGTTTCTCACAGTACATAGTCTCTCTTGGTTCATCTCCCCCTCCGATTCCCCCCCTTTATTTTTCCCTTCCTTCTCCTAATGTCCTCCATGCTATTCCTTATGTTGACAAGAATGTGGTGAGATTGGAAAACTGAAACCCTCAAAAACTGCTGTTAAGAATGTAGAATGGTACACAGCTGTTGTGGAAAACAGTTTGGTAACTACTCAAACAACAACAACAACATAGAATTACTATATGACAGCCATTGTACTCTTAAGTATACATTCAAAAGATTTGCAAACAAGTGTTCAAATAAAACCTGCATATGAATGTTTATAGCAGCATTATTTACAAAAGCCAAAAGGTGGAAAGAACCGCAATACCTGTCAACCAATGAATGGATAAATAGAATGTGGTCTCTCTGTGAAATGGAATCCTCTTCAGTCACAAAAAGAATGAAGTACTGATATGTGCTACAACATGCATGGACCTTGACATTACTGTCTTAATAAAAAAAAAAGTCAGTCAAAAAAGCCATATATTGTATGATTCCATTTATATGAATTATCCAGAACAGGTAAATTCAGAGAGAGGAAAAGCAGACTATTGATTGTCAGGGCTTGGGAGTAGGGGAGAATGGGGAATAATGGCTGCAGGGTTTCCTTTGGGAAGATGAAAATGTTCTGGAACTAGATAGTGGTAATACTTGTACAAGATTGTGAATATACTAAATGCCACTGTATTATGCACTTTAAAATGGCAAAAATGATAAATTTTGTTTGTATCTATTTTAACCACAATAAAACAATTATAGCAGTTTAGAATATGAACCAGCATACTGCTAAAAACTCTCATAATTATCCTACACAAATGGATTCTCTGAAGGATTAATGAAGTCCTCAGAAACCAATTATCAGTATGTTATTAGTGGTACCAAGTGTTTGCTAAACTGTTGGATTTGATGATTCTAAAGATACCATAAAATTAATATTTTAAATAAAAATCTAACTTATTCCTCTAAATAACACTTAAAATCTTTTATACATTTATATTTTTCAGCCAACTGACTATCTAATTTTGGAAATATTAAATGATAAACATGGGGATATATTTTTATTAAAATGGCCATACTTACATAATGTTATGGGTTAGCTCTTGCTAACAATACATTAGTGTTACTGGTTAGCTCTGGCCAAATTCTATTGCTTAGCAGTGACACAGTTTATTTCAGGGAATCTACTAGCTTTGGATCAGATAAATAATTAGTTTGCTTTCCCTGGGGAATCTCGTGGTATCACTTATTAGATAGTTTGTGTCATAAATGGAATTGGTAGTTTTATTGTATAGTCCATGACAAGTATGTACTTGTTTTAGAACAACAACGACAGTTACTTTCTGGGCTACCCTGGAGAAGGTGGGAATGGGAAGAGGAAAAAATACATAAGGATTGCATACAGAGGCTATTCTGTATTTTGTCTATCAGGTATTAGGGAATAAGAATTATTAGCATATTTTCAGCATGGACTGCAATTCTGGAATGAACTCTCAATAAGTATCCTCATTAAGACTAAAGTAGAATGTTTCCAATTGTTCAAAAGTATGGATTCAGAACTCTCAAAGATCCCTGTTGTTGTTATTATTATTATTTAACATCCTAGAAAGGTAGTTAAATAATTCTTTATGTATAATGTTATATAAAAGTAGCTGTGGTGGATGGAACCTATATAAATACCACAATTAAGATTATGGGTCCAGTGAGACATATAATTCTCCATGAACATCCTATGTTCACACAGTCTGGATTTTCTGAGCAAAAGGCACTGATAATCTTTGCAACATTATTTGCATATTTGCAAACATATATTCCCTTTACTAGACTATGCTGTCATGAGTAAACACATTCAATTTTTCTTTTAGACTCAAAATTTTGTTATGCATGAAAATACTCTTGAAGCAAATGCATGAAAATATCCTTTGAAGATATAGGAAGTGTCTGCCTTCATGCCAGAGAGGGCAGCTTTTTTACAGCACAGATAATGTCTCCCTCCCCAGAATCGTTCCAGGATAGTAAAATATAACTTCCCTTTCTGGGGATGTTCTAATATTGCAGAGTGAAGACAAGTCTCTCTCTCTCTCTCTCTCTCTCTCTCTCTATCTCTTTCTCTAATAGACAGATCACCAGTAGCCCTACATAAGATCAGTGTTCCCTGCTTTGGGGTTCCTCTTCTACAGTGTGCATCACCAGATGCCATTTAGCCCTTGCCAAGTCACCCTGGGGGACTGATACTCAAGAAACTGATGCAGAATATTGCTATGATTAATACTATTTCTGTGAGTAGTAAATAGTCTCTGTTTCTGACTCAGAAGTCCTAGGTCTTCTGTACACATATACACACACACACACACACACATGCACATGCATCATATGCATAAGTATTTATAATCACATAGGTACCATAATTACATGCATATACACATGTATATATAACATTTATAACTGTGGTAGGCTAACTTGTTCGCTTGCAAGAAGGGTAAAATCTCAGATCCTTCGAAGTTCTGAATAGAATAGTTTATTTGATATAGTGCTACATTTTGTATTCATTTCAGTGAATATGCATTATTAATTTCCATTTCTTTATTAGTATTATTAATGTATATATTTTTAGGGTGGTCTGGTGCATTTTGTAGGCACTTGAAAGCACTATGTCCATTTCACCTAATTAACAGAAAAATACCTTTCTAGAAGAGCCACACTTAAAATCTTGGTTTACTTAAAGGATTTTCAGGATAATTTCATAAGAGAGACATAGATTACTAATTATTATTCTCTGATGGCATGTGGATTTGTGCACCCAAACTCCCAAAGTTTGGGTTCTGATCACTCTAACTTTCTAAGAGAACCTCAATTCTGTGGCATATTTTATTTCATCAAAAGAGTAGAACATGAGTTCTACCCCTTCATGCACAAAGGGGAAATCTTCAAATTACTTGAGATAAAATTAAGAAATCCAGAACAAATTTATCATAGATCTTAAGAGGAAAGACAAAAGACCTGAAGTCTCATGAGATAGGCTCATATTGCCTAAACATCCGGCCCTAAAATGTGAGAAATTATGGAAAGTGTGTAATCTCCCCAGTGAACATCATACTACTTCAGGAATGGAATTATTTATGTATTTTATGATTTTCATGGATGCTTTAGTATAAACCATGAATTCAAAAAGTGATGACAACTACAAAAAATGTTTTTGCAATTTGTTTTTAATTTTTTTAAATTTTGCATATATACAGTTTAAAGGATTTATATAAATATGAATTGGAAAAAAGATAATTTTATTTCCTTTTTTAATAGAATGTTATAATTTTGTAGGTAGTTACAATATAAAATAATTTGCTTCTTTTTTTAAATCCTTAAATGAAAGTAGTACTATAATGTCTTTAATTTGCAGAAAGCCCTTACACTTTGAATAGAAAATTTAAAAAACTAGTTGCTTTGGAAACTGAAGAAGTTCATAGCTTTCTGAATACATTATTAACCCATTATTGTGCAGCTGTGATATCACACTTAAATAAATGGCAATTGATTTTATGATTGCCATTTTTTTTTCTGATGTAGGTTTATATAAAGTATTTTAACTTGAAATAATCATAGCCTTTGAAGCACTTTAAATTCCTTTGTTCCTCCTACTAGAAGTTATTTGTTTAGGATTTTATACATTCTTATTTATATTATTTATCATTTTCTGTGCATTGAATTATAATTATTTTGTGTGTAATTATTTTGTACCTCTTTTTAAAAGTTACTTTTAAATTGTCCTGAAGCAAAAATTATTCAATTCTGATCATATTAGATGATACACAGTTCCCACCATTATCTCTTGTCATGCTCCAATAGAAATTCAATTTGGTTATTTTGAGTAGTAAGAAAACAAATTGTAACCTAACTCCTTATTGGTCATCTGGATTAACTGGGATGAATTAGAGAAGTTAGTAAGTCAATACTTCAAATGATAGTTGCTTTAAAAAAAAAACATGTTACAAAGCTATAGTAATCCAAACTGTATGGGGCTGGCACAAAAATAGACATATAGATCAATGGAACAGGATAGAGACCCAGAAATAACCCCATATTTATATGGTCAATTAATCTGTGAAAAAAGAGGCAAGAATATACAATGGGAAAAAGACAATCTTTTCAATAAATGATGCTAGGAAAACTGGAAACTGCATGTTAAAAGAATGAAACCATACTACTTTCTAACACCATACAAAATTAAAATCACGATAGATTAAATACCTAAACATGAGACCTAAAACCCTAAAAATCTTAGAAGAGAGCACAGGCAGTAATTTCTATGCCATAAGCCATAGCAATATTTTCCTAGATATATCTTTTAAGGCAAGGGGAAAAAAAAAAGCAAAAATAAACTATTGGGACTACAACAAAATAAAAAGCTTTTGCACAGCAAAAGAAATCATCAACAAAACAAAAAGATAACTTTCTGGGAGAAGATGTTTGGAAATGATATACCCAATAAAGGGTTAATGTCCAAAATATAGAACTCATATAACTAAACACCAAGAAAAAACAAGGAGTCTGATGGAGAAAGGGGCAGAGGACCTGAATAGACATTTTTCCAAAGAAGATGTACAGATGGCCAACAGACATATGAAAAGATGCTCAATATCACTAATCGTCAGGGAATGTTAAAATGACTAAAATTGAGAAGACAAGAAACAACTAGTGTTAACAAGGATGTGAAGAAAAAGGAACCCTGTGCACTGTTGGTGGGAATTTAAATTGGTACAGCCACTGTGGAAAACAGTATGGTAATTCTTCAAAAAATTAAAAATAGAAATACTATATGACCAATGGTTCTATTGGGTGTTCACCCAGGGAAAACAAAACACTAACTCAAAAAGATATAGGCACACTTATGTTTACTGCAGCATTATTTACAATAGCCAAGACTTGGAAGCAACCTAAGTGTCCATCAGTAGACTAATGGATAATAAAAATGTGGTATATACACACAATTGAATATTACAAAGTCATAAAAAAAAGGATGACGTCGTGTCGTTTGAGACAACATGGATGAACCTAGAGGGTATTATGCTAAGTGAAAAAAGTCAGATGAGAAAGACAAATACCATATGATTTCACTCGTAAGTGAAATCTAAAAAAATGAATAAACAAGAAAAAGCAGAATCAGAACTATAAATACAGAGAACAAACTGATGGTTGCCAGAGGAAAGAGGGATGGGAGTTGAGCAAAATAGGTGAAGTGGAGAGGGAAATACAGGCCTTCAGTTATGGAATGAGTAAGTCACAGGAATAAAAAGCAGAGCATAAGGAGCATAGTCAATGATATTTTAACAGCGATATAATGGGACTGATGACAGCTATACTTGTGATGAACATGGTGTAATGTATAAACTTGTCAAATCACTAAGTCATTCAAGGGAAACTTATGCCAACTATACTCAAATTAAAAAAAGAATTTCGAATAATTTATATAGATATTTCTACCTCAAGGAGTTGGAGGATAACTCCTCACACTGTAAGTGTGGGATGTACACAGTTACTTACTTCTAGAGAGTACAGCATGTAAAGTTGAAAAAGAGTAACTTTTTTGTGGAGAATCAACACACTCCCAAAGCCCGATGAACAAGATTAATATCATTAGTGATATGTCATGTTAATACTATGTACCCTTGCTGCTATAAACACTAGGAGGCACATACGCCTTTGGATCACTACATTTGTATCTTTGGGGTAAATACCCAGTAGTGCAATTGCTGGATCGTACAGTAGCTCTATTAAAAAAAAAAAAAATACTATGTACCCTTGACGTGATGTGATAAGAATAACACTTTACCACTATGCTCTTCCTCCAAAAAGCCCTTAATTTCAGTCTAACCATAAGAAAAACAACAGACAAATTCAAATTGAAGGATGATCTACAGAATCCCAAGCAATATTCCTTATAACTGTCAAGGTCATCTAAAACACAAAACAGCTGAGAATTTGTCATAGTCTAGAGGAATCTAAGGGGACCTACAAACTTAAGATATTTTACTTGCCTGGATGAGACCCGGAACAGAGAAAGCACATTAAGTAAAAACTAAAGAAATCTGAGTAATTTTTTTTATATATTTTATTTATTTATTTGACAGAGACAGCAAGATAGGAAACACAAGCAAGGGGAAGCGGCAGGCAGAGAGAGAAGCAGAGTCCCCACAGAGCAGGGAGCCCAACGTGGGGCTCAATCCCAGGACTCTGGGATCATGACCTGAGCCAAAGGCAGACGCTTAACGACTGAGCCACCCACGCACCCTGAAATATGAGTAAATTATAGACTTTAGTTAATAATAACAAATTGATATTGGCTCATTAGTTGTGACAAATTCTATATGTTAACAATAGGGGAAACTGAGTCTGGGATATATGGCAATCCTGTTTTATCCTCATAACTTTTCTGTAAATATAAAACTGATCCTGAACATTTTTTAAATGTTACTTTTCTTCTCAAGTACATGAAGTCTTCCAATTGTCAATCGAGAACTATGGTGTTTCTTGTTGTTAGAGACCAAAGTACATTCATTCTTTCCTCTGTCATTTATAACTTCCATTCCCTAGAGCTGCAGGCATTGTGTCTACATTTTAGTCAACAGGAAAGAAGATGGGATGAGGAAGGGTATCACATTATTTTAAAAAAATGTTCTGAAAGTTGTTGAACATAACACTACGCTTACCAACTATTTGCTAAGATATATAAACATGGTCACAACTGGCTCCATGGGTGGGGTATATAATTGAATCTGGGTGATTGTGTGTCTTAATGAAGATCAGGGGTTTCTCAATACTATGGATGGAGAGAAAGAGAATGAGAGAGAAGCAGAGATAGGAACAGAGAGATAGAGACAAAGAGACAAAAAGACAGAGAAAGAAAAATGTTATGGTAAAATAAGCTGTCTCTAGAACATTCTACCTCTTTGAGCACACACATGTCCACATGTAATTTGCTTTTCTACACAAACTACAGTTATTTTCCACACACACACACACACACACACACACACACACACACGCAAAGCAAAGCAAAACAAAATACAAAGGACTATCTAGGTGTTTTAACCATTTGAAAATGTACTCCTTATGCATGACATGTAGTCCTCTCCATCAAATATAGGTATGATTCCTTCATGGTCCAGTTATATCAGACATAAGATTTATTTAAATTATAGTAATTAAGCCAATAATAATGGAAATAGACAAGTAAACAGATAGAAACACAGAGACCTTAAGAAAACCCTCACATATATATGGACACACGTTTGATAGAGGCAGAAAGATTTATGGGGGAAACCTGTATTTTTTAATAAATGATGCTGTGTCATTTTTGTATTCATGTAGAAACATATGGCATTGCAGCTTTATATCATTCAATACTCAAGACTGAATCTTCGGTGAATTATAAATAAGCTTGAAAGGCATAACTCCATCTTTCCATGACACTATTTAGTTAACTGAGTTTGACTGATCAACGGAAGATAGATCCAGGATTGGAGAGGATCAAAGTTTTACCAACGCCGGCATATAATGCAGACCTTTTATCTCATTCTACAAGGCACGTATCTACAAGACTGTGGTTTCAAACATTTGGAAAAATCAAAGCAAATGGTCAAAAAGTCTTTATCTTAAATTCAAGCATTAATTTTGATTTAACTGCTTCAAAAAAGATGATTCATACTCATCATACCTTTTTTAATTTTACAGACAAATTGTCTTTCTGCTGTTTCATATATACCATTATAAATGGAATGTTTAGGAGTAGAATAACCATGATGCTATGGTAATTTAAAGTTATAATATAATATGGCTAATGTTTAGGGGAGATGATGCCTTCTTTCCAAATAATTTTAAAATTACCAGTGGGTAAGTATTAACTACAGGTACTCTGGCATTGTTTTTATTCCTATTTATTCCTATTCATTTGATATTGCTTTGGAATCTTTATTCAATGTTTTCAGTAGTATTCATATTATTACTGTTATTGCTTTGAAATTATGTAGTAATTCACAAATAAATATTCTGAAAAACATTTATATTAGTGATTTCAAGGGATTGCACATCATGGTATTATTTAATGCTCACAACCAAATTAAAGGGATTAGAAAGCCATTCTTTTGCCTTTTTCTTTTTTTTGGAAAGTTGGAAAAAACATCTTAAATTGCAATGAATTTTTTTACCATTATATTTCTTTACTGATTTGCTATTTATATAAAATAAAATTGAATAATTCTAAGTACACTTTTGAATTAATTTGTATAATTGCTCACATTTACAATCAAGTTTAAAAGTTTCATCACCCAAATTGTCTTCATAGTATGACTGAGCTATCCATTTGTGTATATGAGAGTGTATATGTATATTCATAATGATTTGTTTCCAAGTAAAATATCAAAGATATTACAACAGTCCATTTGTGTGTATCAGATGTTTGTTGCTGAGTAGAGTTAAACTCTGAGTAGAGTTAAAATCTTAGAACTTCTTGTAATGTTCTATACTTCTTAAATTTTTCTCTGTGGGATATTTTGAGTGTATAGAAATATTTTTGTGTTTTTGCAGAATAAAGACTCCCTTCATTAATTTTGCCAAGAACTGAGGAGTCTGGGTAAAGAACAAGCCTTGGGAAGTTCATTTACATCTGTATAGATTGTGTAAGAACTCCAGAGAGATTTACCTAACTCAAAAGGTATGTGAATACCTTGCAAGGGAAAATGAGGACTGGGACCATAAAGATATCAATAAATTTTAAACTCTGAGACACAAAGACATATCTGGTCCTTGGAGATATCTATTTACATTCTAAAATGTTAGTGTGTGAACTCAGAGTTCTTCCCATTTTGTCTCCAAAGAGCAAAGATTTTCAATCTCCACAGAGGGAAAAGTTTGGCAGTTGCAGTGTTCTAATGTATATAAGCAAGGAAAATCATTTTTATTCCTCATCTATGATCTAGACTTAGAATTTTGTTTGTATGGGATATTTAGGGTTTTTCATTGCAATACTTTAGTGGTAAGAATTGGTGTGGGGAGAACCACAGAGTCATTATTTGATTTTTTAGTAAACAGTAATAATTTTCTCATGATCCCAACATCTTATATATACTTGAAGATTACTTAAGTTTTTTTTTTTTTTTTTTTAAGATTTTATTTATTTATTTCACCGAGAGAGATAGTGAGAGCAGGAACACAAGCAGGGGGAGTGGGAAAGGGAGAAGCAGGCTTCCCGTGGAGCAGGGAGCCCAATGCGGGGCTTGATTCCAGGACCCTGGGATCATGACCTGAGCTGAAGGCAGACACTTAATGACTGAGCCACCCAGGCGCCCTGAAGATTACTCAAATAAATATTTAAATATTATTTAAATAATTTAAATAAATCTTTAAACATGACTTAAATCATTTAAGATGAGTATTAAAAGCCCAAATATATAAAAATTCAAAAATTCACTTGAAGAAAAAGACATGCACGATTCTCTATCATCATAAGTAATGAATCACTTCTATTTTTTTTGTAATTTGGTGGGAAATGATACAATTAAAAATATGCTTGAAGGGACTGCTGCTCCAGCAATAAAAGAGTAAGTGACATCAAGCTGTTCTTAATTCTCTAAAAAAACATAAATCTGGACAAAATATATGAGACAAAAATATGAGTTAAATGCTTTTAAGCATTTGGTAGTGCAAACTGCAATTACAGAAGGAAAGAAAACTCATGATGCAGGCCCACAGATCACTCCAGGTCTTTATAGTTCTATTTCCTGACGGGCATTGTGAGCTCTAGTCAAATAGACTGTGATGGTCCATGTGAGCTGAGGAGGCAGATGTCAGGGTTCAGAGACAGATGAAGTAACTGAACTCAGTAGAGTAGAGCACTAGAGAGGAAGGAGTTGCCCAGACAAAAACTCCAGAACTCTTGTGTGGACATTTCCTGAGATTCCCCTGAGCAGGGTAGTACATGCATTATCACAGGAGGCTTACCCAGTTGCCATGGGATTGAAAACAGAACAGAGACACTAGATGGCAAACAGTGCTATGGAAATGCTGGATTTCCAGACCAGTCATAATGTACATGTTTCCACCCCTTAGCATTCAACTGTGACAACAGAAATGCCCTATCTTATTAGTCAACTTTATGTCTTAGATTTTAGATGGATTACTGTTTTAAGAAAGACTAGAAGCAAGATCTGCAAACCACAGTGGAGACAAAATTGAAGGTTGAATCTTATGTGTTAAAGAGACTTGGAAAATACTGGATTTTTCACAGAGGTGTATAAGCTGAACCTGAAAGCAAGTTGTACAAGTTCAAATGCTTGGACAATTATTAACATATATTTTAAATTAGTACTCTTTAGAGGAATATAACAATCCCGGTGATCTTCAATGTTATCAACAATGTCTTGTCAAAGTAAAAAAAAAAAAAAAAATGCAACGTGGGGAAAAACAGAACAATGTGATACATAGGTAAGAATAAAAATCTGTTATCAGAGACCTAAACCAGATGACTCTGATGTTGTATGTAAGAGACAGAATTAAAAGAAGTTATTTGAATGTTTTCACACACCTGGTGCCAAGGTAGGAGGGATTAATTGCAAAGGGGAAACAGAAGGCTGGTTGAATGAAGGAAATGTTCTATATTTTTATTAAGGTGGAGGTTACATCAAGGTATATATTTGTAAAAAGTCATTGAATTGTGCACTTAAAGTGTGTGTATCTTAATTTATGCAATGTATGCCTCAATTAGGTTGAGAAAATATGTTTGATCAAAAATCTTCTCTTATCGGGCGCCTGGGTGGCTCAGATGGTTAAGCGTCTGCCTTCGGCTCAGGTCATGATCTCAGGGTCCTGGGATCGAGTCCCGCATCGGGTTCCCTGCTCGGTGCAGAGCCTGCTTCTCCCTCTCCCTCTGCCACTCCCTCTGCTTGTGCTCTTCTGTCTCTCTCTCTGTCAAATAAATAAATAAAATCTTAAAAAAAAATCTTCTCTTATTATATTTTGAAAGCTAGTCTTCCCGTTGAAATGCTATCTATCATTAACCAATAATGTGTAAAATCTTACAACACACCTCTCATATTTTCAGTTCAAAGAGTGGGACACACCAAATTTGAAAACAACAACAACAAACAAAAAAACAAAGCAAAACAGCACTATTGATTCCCAAGAAGAAATTTTACGTCACAGCAGGTATCTGAAAATAGTCATCATCCTTTGCTATGGTCTGTTGTTTAAAATGCCCTAGGGTATGTTTCGGGTTACAGCAGATGTTAGCTTAACTATAGTAAAATGTGATTACACTAACACTTAGAAAAATGTTCTTAACCAGTAATAATTAAACATCTCAGAGATTTTAACCTGTTTGTCATAAAATTAAGTTAAAAGATCTCATATTTAAATAGTCATCATTCAAAATATGCTAACATTTCCATATGTACTTAATATTTTCTGGAAATGATAAAATAATATCACCATTTTTATTTTAATAATACTTGCATTTTTATTTTAATGATTAAGTAATGAAAAGAAATCAAATATTAGTTGAAAAATCCATACTAAACCATCTATTACAAAGACTACTTGAAGGAGGATTTTTATGTCGTCTGCTCACTCCGTAAGTCCATATTCTTTTGATTTCTTAGCTCATTGGTCTACTATATTGAATCTTTTTTTTCACAAGTTCTCTTCAGATCTTTTATCAAGCTGAACCTTTCAAGAAATCATTTTTATTGATTCCTTCTGAAGAACTTAATGACACTAAATTCATGGCAGCAATTAAATGTTAGTAACAACAGCAATAACACACATTTTGTATTATGATTTTCAGGTGGTTATTATGTTATCTCTGAATTGAAGCATTGCGATCTAGTCTTTTAAAAACTCGTATTATAAATTTTTATTTCCAGATAATATCGTCTGGTTAATATGTCTATTATGATAAAAGTAAATAATGTACTTGCGGAATGTAGAATAAAAAAATTTTTAAGGACTCAAGAGTGGGGAAAAAAAGTTTCCTTCTTAATGCTATAAAGTTTAGTTCAGTCTTAACATCTTCTTCAGCAATATCTCTCTCTTTCTCCACAGGTGTCACTGTTCCCTGCTGTCAGTGACAAGCATTGAAGCCCATAGAAATCCCTTTCCTGCCACTACTTTTAACAGCCATATAAGATAAGCACCAGGCTACAGTCCTCCTGGGCCTTGAATGAAATTGAGTCATCCCCGCCTCCCCATCTATAAAGGGAGCCTACAAGGAAGTGTTTGACAAACATTGTTTCTAGCTTGAGAGTTCTAAAAATGCTTTCACATACATAAATTCTGCTATCATTCAGACTATTAATATGCTTCAAGAGATTTCATTCTTTTTCAATGAGCCACACAAAATACAAAATGTTCAGTATGTATTATTCATATATAAACTGTAACACAGGGCGCCTGGGTGGCTCAGCTGGTTAAGCGACTGCCTTCAGCTCAGGTCATGATCCTGGAGTCCCGGGATCGAGTCCGCATCGGGCTCCCTGCTCGGCAGGGAGTCTGCTTCTCCCTCTGACCCTCCTCCCTCTCATGCTCTCTGTCTCTCATTCTCTCTGTCTCAAATAAATAAATAAAATCTTTAAAACAAACAAACAAAAAAACTGTAACACAAATACACAAAGGAATGAAAAAAATGTCGGCCCCGGGGATAGTCCACTGATCCAAACATGTACAGTCACAGTATCATTTCATCTAAATGCATGTTATATTCTGGATTGCACAAATAAGCCAAAAATGTGTCTTTCTGGTATTGCATAAGACACTCTGTCTTCTGGATAGGGAGGCTTTGGCTATTCACTGCCCTTTTTCGTTACTAAATAGACAGCATGGTCAAGTAAAACTAGGAGAAAGAAGAAGAAACAAAAGAAGAAACAAAACAAAAGAAACAGACATTCTAAATGTTAGCACCTAGTAACTTCTAGAGTAATCTCAACCATGTAGCCATCCACCTATATGTGACAGTTAATATTTCCTTTCCTTCTTTCCCCTTCCCCACTCCTCCTCCTCTCACTTGGTCTCTTCAGCTTTAAATAATGTTTCTGGCATTTTAAAAAATTTTATTGTTATAATATCTTAAGGAATCTCTGTATCACAACAAGAAAATAGAGTGTTAAATATAGCTTAACTAGCATTTTTCATGATGATAGTGAATATTTCATTACTTTTTCCTTGTGATGAAAAGAATATACATTCATTAATTCAGCCATTGACCACATATTTATTGACTTATTATATGCAAGAAATGTTAGGTTCTGCATTTGCAACAATAAGGAAAATTCCAACTTCAAATCCCAAAGTATAAAGACTGTCTATCATACATACATACATACAACTATCATACATCTGTACCTATCATACATATCTATCATACATAGACTATTTATCATATATCTACCATACATCTACCACTGTGTATATATCTATCATACATAGTGTAATGTGGACCTTAATGAAGAAGACTGATACAAATCAAAGGAAACTTTTTCAGACTTTGAAAATAAAAAGTATTTTTATTCTCTAAAGTGTCACTCAGCAGCCCACTCTAAAATTCTGTTTTATTTTATTGTTTTTAAAGATTCTATTTATTTATTTGAGAGAGAGAGAATGAGCACGGTGTGGGGAGGGGCAGAGAGAAGCAGACTCTCTGATGAGCAGGGAGCCCGATGCTGGATTCCAACCATCCCAGGACCCTGAGATCATGACCTGAGCTGAAGGCAGATGCTTAACTGACTGAGGCACCCAGGTGCCCCTAAAATTTTCTGTTTTTAGTGGTAAGATTCAGGTGTGTCAGTAGCCATAGACGAAATAAAGACTGTTTAACTAGTGATCCAGTTCTACAGTTAGAAGAACAAAACAATGGGCAGATGAAATGTAGGAAGCAGATTAACATGTGGCTCTTAATTTCTGCAGACCAATGGGTTAGCCTGGTGATGGGTATTAAAGAGGGCGCATACTGCATGGAGCACTGGGTGTTATATGCAAACAATGAATCATGGAACACTACATCAAAAACTAATGATGTAATGTATGGTGATTAACATAACATAATAATAAGAAAAAAAAGAAAAAAAATTCTACAGACCAATCTCTTAATGAAAATGAGACTGTTAAAGGAGAAAGAAGCCATCATCATCAATTGACACTGCCAAGAAATTCTGTCCTAGTACGTTTAGTTTTGAATCAAACTGCCCCCCTGAATGAGACAATCGGAACTAAAAATTGCCTCTGGAAAGGAGAATACAGTAAGAATTTTTCAGTGGGTGTTTTAGACAAGTAATCCAATTTTAAGTTTTTGGTTACTCCAATCCCATTGTATCTTCTAGGTAGGACTGAGATTACCCCCTAGTGGTGCATCGCTTGCCCCACTGGATTTCAAAAGATTAGGAGAGAAACTGATTGCTATTAGAAGAGAAAGGTAAGGCAGAGATAAAGGGAATGTGGATGCAGAGTATTTGACAAAAGACGAACACATGAACAAGAAGCAGAGACTTCAAAGGAAACAGAAAAACAGCTTATGCAGCATTCACACATGCACACATCTACAAACATACATACACTTTCTGTCACCCATTCACATGCCAGGATTAAAACAACTAAAACACAGTATGTTTGATAAAAACATGGCTAGGCTAAGATAAAACAAACTCCTCTGTTAAATATCTCCCTTTAAAAACATAATAAATGACACACATATGTAATTCATCTTCTTTCAGGATGTCGTGTTTTCTCTCCGGGGAATCTTCATTTGCTAACCAAAAGCTCAAACGTGAACCCTTCTCATAAAATATTTCTCATTTTCATTTCCCTTCTTCACAAAGCTTCCCTTGCTTTCTGCCAACACCATCAGATGTCTTAATTACTTTGGAATTCTTAACACAATTAAAGTGCCTTCAGCTGTGTATGGCAGCGATCATGACTTAAAAATCTGCATATCTTCTTTGACCAAAGTAGTGTCTAAAACTCTTACAGTAGGTGCTCAATAGGTAATAGCGAATTGAAAAAATGGATATTATTTTAATTAAATGACTATGGCATAATTTCCCAGGGCTGATGGATTTTTCTCTCTCCTACTTCCTGTGAAGATTGGAGAAGTATTTTCATTATTTTTTATCATGAAGTGTGGAGAATCTCAGAACTGATCATATTGTTGTTTTCAATAAGTGAAAATAATGAAGAAAATGTCTTTCACTAAACATTCATTAAATCAAACAAAACTACTTCTTTTTCCTTAACTGTACCCCCAAAGACCCTTAAAATTGTCTTTTGTGTACCTCCATTATTTGACCTGACCAAAATGGCTGATTCCATATTTATCAATAATTTATTTTTGATGAGGGACAAGGATATTTAATAAATAAAGTATCAAAATAGACTATTTATAAAAATCATCATGACATATAGTTCTAATATAAAAAGAAATGTATAAAATAAGTGTGACAAATAAGCCTAATTTAAATAAAATATATAACCCCATATGAATGTCACAAGAGATTTCCTCATTTTGCCATGCGATTTTGTGGTTGTTTTTCAGAAGTGTTTGCATTGATGGCTTAAAGCCATGATATACTCTCATTAATGTAACAGTAAACTTTACTTGAATTTAATTTAAATTTTATGACCACACTATATACACATAATTTTTAAAAGTCAATTATTTTTACAGGGCTCAGAATAGAAGTTACTATTCTCTATCCCATGGATCACCTCCCCTCAATTTCCTCTTCAGAGAAGCTGCATTTTATTTTATTTTTTATTTTTATTTTTTAAGATTTATTTATTTATTTGAGAGAGCGAGAATGAGAGAGAGAGGAAGTAGAGGGGGGAGGGTTAGAGGGAGAAGCAGACTCCCCGCCGAGCAGAGAGCCCGATGCGGGACTCGATC
Source organism: Mirounga leonina (assembly GCF_011800145.1). Taxonomy (NCBI): domain Eukaryota; kingdom Metazoa; phylum Chordata; class Mammalia; order Carnivora; family Phocidae; genus Mirounga; species Mirounga leonina. The sequence goes on from NW_023270454.1 coordinate 25,530,654, forward strand.
CAGGGACTCCAGGATCATGACCTGAAACGAAGGCAGTCGCTTAACCAACTGAGCCACCCAGGCGCCCCAGAAGCTACATTTTAAACTCTGTCAGTAGTTTATTCTGCTATTTTCTTACATATTTTTAATGACATCACATTTGTAATTGTTTTTTGTTTTGTTTTGTTTTAAAGTTTAAGATGTTATCCATTTACTTCCTATCACAAAATTTGAAGATTTAGCTCTCTTTTTTTTTTTTTTTTAAGATTTTTTATTTATTTATTTGACAGAGAGAGACACAGAGAGAGAGGGAACACAAGCAGGGGGAGTGGGAGAGGGAGAAGCAGGCTTCCCGCTGAGCAGGGAGCCCGATGCGGGGCTCGATCCCAGGACCCTGGGATCATGACCTCAGCCGAAGGCAGACGCTTAACGACTGAGTCACCCAGGCGCCCCAAGATTTAGCTCTCTTATAATAGGTGTCCCTAACAGTCCAACAAAAATGTTTATCAACATTCTCTTCTTTCTACCATTTCCCCATTATCAACATATGATTTTAGTTTAAATCAATATTTAATGTTTACAAATACTGAACTTACATATATTTTTTTCAAAACTGAAGTGCACAGTAAATATCTTTACTATGGCAATGTTGTTTTCACTGGGAATCCCGATTATTCCGTATCTTAGAATGGATTCTTAGATTTTCCATATGAAACAATTTCAAACTCAAATTCTAAAATGAAATTGTAACTATACTTTCATTAATTAACAAGCACAGAATAATTTATGGGTTTTTTATGAGTATATATCTCTCCACTTCTCAATCCGTCTACCCTCATGATGATTTGCACTTGAAATCTAATTTCCACTTTAATACAAACCTTCACTTGACCGTGGGAATTCCCATGCCTCTCTTCCAAGGTCAACTTCTCTTTTTCTATACCCATGTCCCCTTTTATCTTGTTTATACCATTGTTTTATTTGATGTAGTTACTAACAATAATTAGGAAAGTAAATATTTTGAGGAGGCCTTTCTGAAATGTTTTTGTTTTCCTTTCCCTCTCAAATGGTAGCTTATTGGATACAAACTATTTGTTGGTTCTAGACTGGAAAACATTTTCTCTGTGAATTAGGAAGGCTTTCTAGACCTCTAGGATTGTTACTGATATATCCTATGCCACTCCTGATCCTTTTTGTGTGAACTCTCCCCCTTCAAACCCCACCTCAACAGATTTAAGTTTTTTAATTTGTGTTAAAAAAAAAGGCAATAATATGTGTTATCATGGACCTTTTTTTAATCCTTTTTTTTTCCCCCGGTTTTCTATCTACATACCTATATCCTTCGGTTCTGGGAAATATTCTTATATTAGTTCTTCGACCATTTCCCCCCTCCATTTCCTCTAGTCTAATGTTCTTGAAACCTTTTATGCTCTCTAAATCTTCCTTTTTTATAGCCCGCTGTTCTGTTTTTCAGGAAAGTAATACCTTCTTGTATTTACCTTTTTTAGGATATCAATTGTCAGATTTTCATAGGATTTTTTTCCTGCTACATGTACTATATTGAATTTTTTGTTTCCTTTTAGTTTTTTATTTTTAATTTTAGTTTTTGGTTGTTGGCTAATTGATGCATGCTTTAGTTTGTTTCTTACATCAGAGGATTTCTTCAAATAGCTGATTATAATTGACCTTTTTTTTTCATATTTAATAGTGAGGTACTCAAAGGTTGCTGGGGATTTACGAGGATGGGTGGGACTCAGTGACTAGAGGGCTTAATAATAACATGCTGGGCAGACATTCAGCCGTTTCCTTCTAGGAGTCCCAGTAGTTGGTATTTTGGACCAGAGGGGGATATTTGTCCTTTTGCGGGTAGTGGTAGAGGTGGAGATGAGGCTGGAAGTATGAGGAAAGCAGGTAAAAGACTGATTCTGTTCCCTAATAGCCAAGTGAAAGAAATTGGGGCAATTGACCATAGACTTTCACATACTCTTTGTTTTTCTACATAGCCCTCTAGTCTTCACTGAGTTTCAGTAGCCCTAATCCAATGTATCTCTGGTTGGAAGACCTGTAGAGAGTGAAACTCCAGAATTGTAGCAGGTGGGAGAAGGGGCTGTAATTGTTTTATTTGCAGGCTTTAAGCCAAAAGCCTTGCAAATCATGTTTTGAGATAACACCTATATACCTGCCCTCAGATGGATTTAGTTCCAGAAATTTCTGAAATCTTCCAGAGTTCTGTTGTGTGATTCAGCTTATTTCTACATTGTCTACTCTTTTATCAGGCTTTTAGGTTTGCTTTCTCAGTTTCAATATGCCAGTTAACACACGTGCATATAAATTGTTTAATGGAGCTCTTCTTTTTATACATATGTCTCTTATGCCTACATTTGCCCAGCCACAGCTTTTATTCTTATAAATTCATGCATCATGAAAAAAACCTACTTACAGTCATTTTACTGAAGTTTCAGAAGAGGTAAAAAAAATGAATTTTGTGTTCATTTTTTCATGTTAAACAGAAGTCTTTCTACCAGTATAAAATATCATGGGAGTCCATACATATATTTAAAAATTTCTCTGCAATTACTTGTAAAAGTAAATATAACTAAACACAATAGAATAAATTTTCTGAAGTGGGTAGCTGCTACAGTATAATCAAGATACTAAATTTTGCATCAGTTGAATACAGAAACTTTAATGACAAATTAGGACAAAGAACTTCTTACTTAATAAAATATTAAGTTTGGTTTATTTAGAAAACACTCTATCACAAGAATGTTTTTCTAATATTTACATATAGATATTCAATTAAATGGCACCGTGTGCTTCTGTAATAAAAAACATGCTTTGTTTCTATTCATGAGACTTAGCATAATTGCCATATATATATTTTTCCCATGTGAATTTTAGCTTTAAGTAGGTTAATTAGACTGTGCACTTTTAAGTTTAATAGTTAACTATTTTTCTCGATAATACCCTACTCATTTTAGCAAACAATTCATTAGAATCTTATTTTAGAGCATGTTGTTCTTGAAGAAAAGACAAAAGCAAAGTTTTACAACCTAAAAAATAGAGATTTTTGGTTAAATTTGCATTGGCCTTCATTTTATGTACAAAGACATGTTTCAGAAACACAAATAGAATTACTTTTTACTTCACTGACAAGTTCCGTAATTAGAAGCACATAAATCCCTGGGACACCTGGGTGGCTCAGTGGGTTAAGAACCTGCCTTTGCTCAGGTCATGATCCCAGGGTCCTGGGATTGAGTCCTGCATCAGGCTCCCTGCTCAGAGGGCAGCCTGTTTCTCCCTCTGCCTGCCACTCCCCTTGCTTGTGCTCTCTTGCTCTTTCTCTCTCTCTCTCTGTAAAATAAATAAATAAAATCTTTAAAAAATATAAAAATAAATAGAAGCACATAAACTGCAAATGGAAAAAGGCATAGCAATGAATGAAATTTTGAAAATGAAAAAATAATTTAAATAAATAATAAGTATCTTGGTTTTTAAGCTAATTTATGTTCAAAGTTGATATAAATATGTCCTGATATTTTTGACAACAAAGCCGGAATGATAGAACACAATATATATGGACATGGAAATTGTATTAATGAACACTAAGTTTTTGTTTACTTTTAATTTTGTTCACAACCACAGATTTACTTTTAGTGTCATTGCAGTTAAAACTTTATCTCTTCCATATGAGGAATATAAAATATTTTGTACTTGAGAGATAACAGCAGTGATGTCAACATAAAGTCAATCTTAAGATTGGAACTTATGGAGCATCTGAACTTCACACATCAACACTTTAGTCATCTACAACAGCATATCTTTTTATTTTTTTATTTATTTAATTTTTTAAAGATTTTATTTATTTGAGAGAAACAGAGAGAGCACGAGAGGGGAGAGGGCCAGAGAGAGAAACAGACCTGAGCCGAAGGCAGACACTTAACCAACTGAGCAACCCAGGTGCCCCGAAAGTATCTTTTTAAAAAACTGTCCATTTAATAGCAAATAATTACAATGAGGAGATAAAGCTCTGAAAAAAAACAAAAAAACACACACACAAAAACACTTGTACACACACAGTCACACTTGTGCACACATGTTTGTGCCTTTAATACAAAAATACTCCAAGCATGACTGGGGCATCTGGGAAAAAGCACATACTTGTAAGTGATACATGTTTGAAGATTGTTGAGTATAAAACTGCCTTCACTTTAGTAGCTTCATTAAAGAGGAATTGTATTAGTCTATTATCTTTCCTTTTATTATGGATGGGGCAGTCTAAAAAGTTATTGTAAACTGAATTTACTTTGGACTTTAACAAAATAATATTAATTTTTAATTGTATTATGTTAGGTTGGTAATGTCAAATGAAATATTTTCTATAAAAGACTGCAATTAATTGGGGCGCCTGGGTGGCTTAGTCGTTAAGCATCTGCCTTCGGCTCAGGTCATGATCCCAGCATCCTGGGTTCGAGCCCCGCATCGGGCTCCCTGCTCAGCGGGAAGCCTGCTTCTCCCTCTCCCACTCCCCCTGCTTGTGTTCCCTCTCTCGCTGTGTCTCTCTCTGCAAATAAATAAATAAAATCTTAAAAAAGAAAACACTGCAATTAATAAAATTTTGAATAATAATTACTCTAGAAATGTGAGAAAATTCAGCACATGGACTTTGTATTGAAAGTAAGAAAAAGCATTTTATTGCATACTTAAATATTTTTAACTTTGTTTCTAACACATAGTGGTGATATTTGAAGTTATTTGCTGAAATGAAATTACTCAGTTATATATATGCATATAATATATATAGGTATATACATATACATATATACATTTATATTCTCTGGTAATTATGTTGAAAGAAGTGAAAGAAGCTATAAAGTTTTTACTTTAAGTTCTCCAAGTGTTATGCACATTTTTCTTAACTATATATTATAAATTATGATTATAAAATACAAATATGAAAACTGCATATTATACAGTATGTTGACAAGAGTTCTACTTTTTTTTTAAGATTTGTAAAATTTATTTATTTGAAAGAGAGAGACACAGCGAGAGACGGAACACAAGCAGGGGGAGTGGGAGAGGGAGAAGCAGGCTTCCTGCTGAGCAGGGAGCCGGATGCGGGGCTCAATCCCAGGACCCTGGGATCATGACCTAAGCCAAAGGCAGACGCCCAATGACTGAGCCACCCAGGCACCCAAGAGTTCTACTTTTAACCATTAATAAATTAAGAAACATTTTGAGAGTATGAACAAATGTAAAAGCTATACGAAGCATGAAGAAAACTTAGATTAAAAGTGTCAGGGAACTACGAGGCTAGCAAGATTTTAGGAGTCAATATCCAACAGCAAAAGAAAGGACTAGACATTTGCATATTTCCCAATAGGCAATTATTGATTCCAAAATTAGGAAATTTGAAGGTGAAAATTTGAAGGGAGGTCTTTATACATCTGTGGCTGAAGAAAAACTGGTATAAGGAGCTCATCAAAAATAAGGCCCTCCTTCTTCCTACTATTACTTATTCAGGTTTTGTTTGTTTGTTCTTTAATTTGGACACTTAAGGGCTAAGCCTTAAGAGTAAACATTTAACACAAAATAAACAGTTTTCCAAAAGTTAGAGCTTAGCATTAAATTATCTCGAATACCATGTGAATTAAAGCAATTTGTTCTTAGCCTAACATCTTCCAAAAGAAAAATAAGTTATGTTGGCAGAAGCTAGTGTTATTAGGAACTAATATAGTCTTCACAACTTTTACTTGCACGTTCAGTATGAAATATGGCTAGGGATAGAAATAGATAGGACATTATTGAAAACCCAGAGGAAAAAATTCAAACAATAAGACCTTATCCAAAGGAAATCCAAATATGTGCAGGTATGAGATGTTAACTTTAAAATAAATGTATTAAAATTTACAATAATTAAAGGATAAAAAGCAGAATTTTGGCCTAGAACTGGAAAATATAAAAATAAAACAAATAAAAATTCTAAAATAAAGCCTAAATAATTGAAATTAGAAATCAGTGGATAATGATAATTTGAAAAAAAAATCATGGTAAAATATTTGGTCCTGATTTTCATCTGCAATATTTTTCTGGAGTCTTTTCCCTGACATTTGTTTTCATGGTCATTTTCTCTTTTTTAATTGTATAGATCTTGTGCTGGCTCTTTCAATTTTTAATTTTTAAAATTTTAATTTTCTTTTCTTTTCTTTTAAAAGTTACCTCACACTTTTTATTATTTTTCCAGCTTAGAAAGCATAAAGTTTATCTGTGGTAATCTTATATTTTTTCTATTACAAAATTTCAATTTGCTTTGTAGGAGTTTCATGTCAGTGAGTGTATGGGACCGTGTTTAGTTTGGTAGGAATTTTTTTTTTTTTCTCATCAGTTAATTTTTTTCTTTGTGTAAGCTTTTTTTTTTTTCTCTTTACCTTTGTGAGCCTTTGGAGTTAGTCAGGTTATTATAGGGATGTACATAATGCAAGAAGATGCATTCTTCTTCTCATTGCTGTCTCCTCTTCATACTGAACAGATAAACTGTTTCTTACAGTTTGCATTTCTACTTCTATGAAAATTAGTAAAAAAAATGTCAGGATTGATTGGTACCTATTATTCTGAATCTTCTCTCTCTTGTTTGTTAAATATGTGAAAAATATACCTTCTATCTGAAAAAAAAATAAATCAGTGGATAATCAGTGGCAGTATGTTAGAAACAGATAAAAAGATGATTGCTGATTGTTATTTTGCCTTATTGGGTGCTGGTTACTCATATATAACTATCTATTGTCTAGCTTTGTTCCAGGGCACAATTACTTGGAAACAGTTTTGTACTTTCAGATACTGCTTTTAATATTTATCTAACCCAGACTTTATTATTGCTCAGTATAGGGCAAATTATTTCCCCACATAGAAATAAGACTTACACATTTATCTAAATAAAGCCCCATATGTCATAAAAATTTCTGGTCTGTCTTATAGGAACAAGCACTATTCCCAAGATTAAGTGAAAGTTCGGTGCTTTTACCTCTAATCTTTTAAGGTAATTCATTGGGAAGTTTCTTGGCATGTATGCTCTGATTAATACTTAGCATTAGTACTTAGTCGTTAGAGAACGACTCTCTCTAGACCTCCACAGTTATCCCCCTGACCATCTTTTTTTCCTTTCTGCCACATTATCCTTAGAACTCTAGTTGCCTTGTTCTGCCCACAATTACAAATCTCTCTCTTCAGTTCAGGGAGTCTACCAAGTTCTGTCTGGTTTCTCTTTCTTGTGTGGTGGCCTGGAAATGCTCTCATTAGGAAGTTGACACAATTATAGAAAGCACATGCATTATTTGTTTCTCATCTTCAGAGATTATGTCCTATCATTGCCTTATGTAGAGTTTCTTTACAATCATTGTTCATTTGTTTTTGTTCTTATTCATGAAGAAGGGTAAATCTTTAATTTTGGCATAATTCTTATTCATATTTGAAAGTTTGTCATTGCACCTCTCTTCAAAGCAACTTTATGTCGGGGCGCCTGGGTGGCTCAGTTGGTTAAGCGACTGCCTTCGGCTCAGGTCATGATCCTGGAGTCCCTGGATCGAGTCCCGCATCGGGCTCCCTGCTCGGCAGGGAGTCTGCTTCTCCCTCTGACCCTCCCCTGTCTCATGCTCTCTCTCTCTAGCTCATTCTCTCTCTCAAATAAATAAATAAAATCTTAAAAAAAAAAAAAAGCAACTCTATGTCTTTGGGAAAAAAAAAAAAAAAGTTCTTCACACCATAGACCAAAAATCACCTTTTGAGGTGGTGGCTGGAAGTGCCAGAAGGGAAAGAGTAATTACTGTCTGGGACAGTGGCATTGAAAACAGTCATTTCCCCAGCTTGCTGTCCTAATATGTGCTTGTCTTATCTCTTGTGACACTCGTTTTCTTCCCTGCCCCTGGGAGGTTGTCTTCAAGCTGTTGACTTCTGCAGTTTACAGATTTTGCAGTGTGGTACAATTTTTCTTTTTTCCTATAGGTTATTTATCCAGGGGCAAAGGCAATAATTTCCTAAAATCCAAATGAATATGCAGAAAAGCAGCATGTTACTGGTTGTGGTTGTTATTGTTATAGTCCAAAATAAAAATAATCTGAAAAATGGATGTTACTCCATCTTGGTTAGAAGTATAATACCGCATTCATTTTAATAGAAAACTATTTTTATGGGCTGACATTAGTTATAGTTAAAATAATAAGATTTCTGGGAAATTAACTAATGTACAAAATTTCTTATCATAAATAGAATAACTCAAAGGTTAAAACCAAAATTTAAGTGAAACGTGAATTTTATGTTTATTTTGTAGAATTTAATAAAATTTTACAATTTAAACATTTATAAAATTGTTATTTTCTTATACTCTAATTTACTAAAAATATTTAAGTACCAAGTTATTTTTAATCCATAATAAAATATTTTCCGATATTTATCTTTAAAATCAAAGGTGTCAGGGATGCCTGGGTGGCAAAGTCAGTTGAACATCTGACTCTTAGTTTTGGCTCAGGTTGTGATCTCAGGGTTGTGAGATCGAACCCTGTGTCGGGCTCTACACTCAGTGTGGAGTCTGCTTAGGTTTCTCTCTTCCTCTCTCCTTCTTCCCCTCCCTCCTGTGCTCTCTCTCACTCTCTAAAATAAATAAATAAATCCTTTAAAAAAATAAATAATACCATATGTATCAGTCCTTGACTTGTTTGCTCCCAGATCTTTTCCTTTGTTATTCTTCTAATCTACCATATATCAGAGGAAAGTTTATGCCCCACACTTTATTACACAAGCACCTATAGAGAAGGAAGAAATTTTTCACTATCCTTTAAAGGTCTCTGGCTGGGCCTAATAATTAATCTGACATAAAACAGATTAACAGAAGAAAAGGATATACATTTTGTTAAAATTTTACATGTAAATGGAAGCCTTCATTAAAAATTAAGCTCCAAAGAAGGCACCAAAGCAGAAAGCTTTTATACCTTTTATTTTTTTAATTTTTTAAAAAAGATTTATTTATTTACTTGACAGAGAGAGCACACGTGCATGCAAGTGAGGGGAGGGGTAGAAGGAGAGAATCTTCAAGCAGACTTCCCACTGAGCAAGGAAGCTGATGCCAATGCTGGGTTCCAGCTCATGAGATCGTGACCTGAGCGGAAACTAAGAGTCGGATACTTAACCAACTGAGCCATCAAGGCACCCCACTTTTATACCTTTTAGACAAAGATACAAAACATTCTTGTAGAATGAACAAGACAAAGGAATTTGGGCTGAGGGTAGTAAGTGGTGAAGGAGTAACCAGGAGGATAAAAGTTAGTTTAACAAGGCTTGTTTGTACAGATTTATCAGCTCTAAATTCCCCATCTGTGGTGATAACAATGTTTTATTTCCTTCTAATATAGGGAGAGTAACTTTGAAATGGTAGCTTTATCTCCTGCTTCCAGGAATGAAAAGGAAGTTCAGAATATCTTCTTGTACCTACAGTTTCTTAAGTGCCTTTAACTCAAAATAATATGTCTAAGAGACATGTTTTAGGGTAACATATTCTGATTTCCTCCATTTCCATGCAAGTTGGCTCTTATCTGGGTTTGAACAACAGTTGAAACCATTAAAAGGCTGGGGAGAAAGAGAAGCCTGTGTTTTTCATTCTCCTTTTCTACCTCTAGCAGTATATCCAGGATCTGCTATGCCTTACTCTGTATTCCTCAGCTCCCATAAGCAAGACTGCCATTATTTAACCTTCCACCAAGTGACCCACATTTTGAATACAGAAACACTACAACTACACTTTGTCTCTTCAACCCATTGTAGATACTCAGAATGGTTTTGTTTAGCAAGATTAGCCCTGACTGATTCCCTTCTTGTTAAAATGAGTTATCCCAGAAAACAGAGTATAACATAGGATTTTGAGAGTAGGTTACTTGACTGTCTGAGTGTGAACATTCTAATGACCTCCTTGTGGGAAAAAATATGATGCAAATAATTTTTACATTAGTACAATTGTCACGTATTGTTACATGGGTGAAGTAGTGACTGAAGGTGAGAATTAGGGATATCAAGTCAATATTAATATCAGCTGCACATAACTGATATAGTACAAGTTGTGGCTACAATTTTATAGAATGGTTTGGCCATTTCTAAAGACATTGGAGAGCTTTAAAAAATTAAATGATAAGCCTGGGGCTTTGACTTCTCAGCTAACAGAATGGATGGAGTCACAGAGGACTTTGTGGAGATACTAAAACAAAATCTTATTCTTTATAAGTTCAGGACATATATACCCGCTAAAAGGCTATTTGTTTCTTACCAAAATTCATGTGTTGAAATCTTAATATCCAACGTGATGGTATTAGGAGATGAAAACTTTGGGATGTTATTAGGTTGTAAGGTTATATTAGGTTGTGAGGTTAGAGCCCTCATGCGTGAGATTAATGCCCTAGAGAGATCCTTCATTCCTTCTGCCACATGAGAATACAACCAAAAGACTGACCTGAAAGAGGGTCCTCAGCTGACCATACTGGCACTCTAAACTTGGCCTTCCATCTTTCAAAACTGTGAGAAATAAATGTGTTTTATTTATTTCCCAATCTACCCAATATATGGTATTTTCTTATAGCATCCGGAATCGACTAGGACAATATCGGAGCATTGGGCCCCAATTTGATTGTGGTCAGGGCTCAAGTTATAAATCAAGTTTAACATGAATTGCCAAATTTCTTCAGCCAAGGTTGTGGCATTAGTAGAGCCAGATGAAGTAACTCAGACTTGCCTTCAGGATATTAATGTAGATTTAGATGAATTGAAGACCTTTGAAAAAACAGGTCACTCATCTTTTATGGCCTCCAAGCCCATAAAGTAAGTCTGATCCCAAGAGGAGAATTGTAAAACCTTGAGCAGAAAAACATGGACTATACGCCAAAGGAATCGAAAGATCTTGAAAGTTTTAACAGCAAGAATCTTATGAGCTTGTATGGGAATAAATTTAGGAGTATTAAGCCAGAGGATAAGGTTGAATTTGGCTTAAATTATCTATATGCAGACAGCTTACCATATTTAGGGATTTAATGTACTATTTTTGGCAGCTGAAAGTAGCCTTAACACTGCTTGATTCGATGCATGAAGCCCGGATTTAACAGTGTCATTATCTACATCAAATGATGTTAAGATTATTGAGCTCACTTAGTCTTTTGTAGAGGAAAAAATGTGAAGGCACAAATGATGTGTTGGATTTATTATGTAAAGCTCACTTACCTTCCATCAACAGGTATTCATAGAAGGGACTCTGAGGATAGTCCTTTCTTTAAGACATTGGAAACATATCAGTGATGGGAGCACCAGCATTCCTGGAAAGCTCTTTAGATTATGAATAAGAAAAGGAAATATCACTATTGAAATGGGGGACCCTCTTCAACAGAAATAATAGCCTACTGGAGTGACAGAGGTCAGGTCATTGTGATTAAATATCTGAGACAGTGTAGTGGAAATGACTTTATCAGAAGCATGGGTGGAACGGCAATTATTGGTTTGACATCCAAAAACCTGTAGCTGTTAATTGCCTTCAACACTTTTATTTTTTATTTTATTTTTTATTTTATTTTTTTAAAGATTTTGTTTATTTATTTGAGAGAGAGAATGAGAGAAAGCACATGAGAGGGGGGAGGGTCAGAGGGAGAAGCAGACTCCCTGCTGAGCAAGGAGCCCGATGCGGGACTCGATCCTGGGACTCCAGGATCATGACCTGAGCCGAAGGCAGTCGCTTAACCAACTGAGCCACCCGGGCGCCCGCCTTCAACACTTTTAAAAATGAATAGATTACAGTCAGATAAAAGATTATTTTAAAATAATACTTTATGTATTAAAAATAAAACTTGGATTGTTCATAGATGCTTGATTTGAAGTGTTGTAATAGGAAGCCATAGTTGCTAAACTAGTTCTTACATTAAACCAGTAAGCTGACCCACAACTAGTTAAGGAAGAACCACCACACCTCCATACACATATCTTATAAATTTTCTTCCAAGCCTCCCACAAAAGGACCTGGAGCTATATATCAGAACAACCACTCTGGTAACCTGAAATTACCAGGAGTAAATAGATACTAACACTGAATAGATTCTAATGCCTAAGTATCTGAAATCATATGTGGGCATCATTGGTGTGAGTGAATATTTGTGGATGCTAAGTGATAAGTAAAGCTTTGTCCAAGTTCTGTAGTACAGTAAATCTCACAAGGGGATTGTATGGTTTGAATAGATCTAATTAGTAAACTGCAGAATGCCTGCATTTGGCTCCCTGAAAATGAAGGTGCTACGAAAGGAAGGGGAGTTAAGTAGAAAACCCCAGAACCTCCCCTTCTTAAGAAAATAGCAAAAAAATAAGCAACACCTCATTCCTGGAGAAATTTCAGAAATTAGCAGCAATATCTAAGATACTAAAGATGTAAGTGGTGATTTCTCTCAAATTTCCATTTAATTGATGTGTTTGGTTGGTGCAAAAGCTATGTAGATTGCTTGTTATTTAAAGCTTAAGCAGATGTTATCTAAATCCAGTTGCTGTTTTACATATTGTACTTTGACTACAATTTACAATTGTACTTTGTACAATTTACAATTGTACTTTGACACAATTCACTCCCTGAAAAGTAGTGCAAATCATATTTTTCTCCAAAACAATTAACAGGGATGAGGAGAAGCACTTCACTATCATTGGGGAGGAATAATAGTATGTCTTGCTTGTCTTATCTCAGGGCTATATCAGCTCTCATGCTCTCTGTCTTAAAAGAATTGTAAGGGATATAAATTATCTGAATATTCTGCAGAATGTCATGTCACCCCACTATTGGTAACTCAGAATGATGGGATCTGGTAAGCAGAAAGTAGCTACTAACCAGATATTCTAGTGAAACACATGCATGCTAGTGGTAAAAGATAAACCCAATGAAGATTCTGGGTTCTGTCAAATTACCAAAGTTTCTAGAGGCCCATCAGTTTTGAACATGTTGGGAAACTCTCCCTAAATTGAGAGACAGTTTATACTGTCTAGCACTGAGAAACTGGGAAATTTCACTTTGGGTCTCTTCAGATTTTAGAGGCAACATAAACCATAAGGGGCTTCATGCTCTAACTCATTATCAATTAACTCATTTAGCTGAAAGTTTTTGAGTGGAGTCAAGAAAAAAATAAGGCTCTGCAGCAGGTTCAATTGAAATAAAAGTCTCCTAGAAAGTATGCCTCATAAGACAACAGTTACAATAAGGCTCTCACTGCCAGTCATACATAAGGATCCTCTGGTTAGTCCCACTACAATAATTTTAGGACAGATTCTGAGGATTTTGCAGCAAAATAATGTCCTCCTCTAGTGATAACTATTCTCTTTTTGAAGGGCAGCTCTTGTCTTTCTCTTCAGCCCTGAGAGAGACTGAACATATAACTGTGGTATTCTCTCTATGAGACCTAAACTGACATCATGAACAGAGTGACATTTAATCCAGTGAACCATAAAATTGATCTACAGCGTTAGTTTTCGGCTACAAAATTAGCTCAGGATGGAATATATTTGGAACCTGTGGCACTCATTGGGATACCCCTTAGTACTTCCAAGACCAAATTTACTGGGAATACATGATAGTCCAATAAACCAAGGACCACTGAAAAACCTCAGATACTTCAAAACAAAGTTGAGGGCGCCTGGGTGGCTCAGTCGTTAAGCGTCTGCCTTTGGCTCAGGTCTTGGTCCCAGGGTCCTGGGATCGAGCCCCACATTGGGCTCCCTGCTCAGCAGGAAGCCTGCTTCTCCCTCTCCCACTCCCCCTGCTTGTGTTCCCTCTCTCGCTGTGTCTCTCTCTGTCAAATAAATAAATAAAATCTTAAAACAAAACAAAACAAAACAAAAAAAGTTGGAATCACCTCACCAGGTGAAGAAACCTGGTCAGCTTAGGTGCTGGCTATGTACAAAGTGGTAGATAAAATCTAATAAATGCCAGGGCGCCTGGGTGGCTCAGTCGTTAAGCATCTGCCTTCGGCCCAGGTCATGATCCCGGGGTCCTGGGATCGAGCCCCACATGGGGCTCCCTGCTCAGCGGGAAGCCTGCTTCTCCCTCTCCCCCACTTGTGTTCCCTTTCTCGCTGTGTTTCTGTCAAATAAAATATTAAAAAAAAAATCTAATAAATGCCAACTACAGCCTCCTGGCTGGTGCAGATACGAAAACTCTAGCAGCTAGGTATACTTCTCTTAGTTGTATATTAACCAAAATTTTACTTTTGCACTTTTCTTTTCTAGATGTGTGCAGCTCAACTACGTGATTTAGACCTTTAGGGGAGAGTTTGCACATCACATTGTTTGGGGTATGTTGTCTAATGAAATTTTGGGTTTACTGCTCTCAGAGAATAGGTGAGATCATCTTTGTATGATAGATATTCACCTAAGATTGAATACAAAGGTAAAGAGTTAGATAAAAATAAATAACTATGTAATACAATTATAGTGTTCCTGAGTTTCATCTTATTTCTGAATGTCATACTAAGTTAAGAGTTTATCTAAAGATCAGAGTAATATTTATTGTTTATTAACAGTAAGTTTCTTGGAGACACAGACTCTGTCTTGTTTACCAGTATAGGTATTTCCATGTACTCCCAAATAATTTTAGATTTTAAATATCATTTCTTTTGATATAATATTGATATATTGATCTACTTGACATGTTGCAGCCCATTTATTGTAAATATTTCTTAGAGTTTTATATCTCTAAATTATATTCTGAACTCTCATAAACATAATACACACAAGGAATTGTCAAAATGTGTAAAACACAGTAAAACCAGCTAGCAAACATATTTTATTGGAGGCTTAAGTAATTAATTGCTAGATCCATGGAAAAATATTTTAAGCATAATAGGTTATAAAGAATGACTCTAATATTCAAATTTGAAAGAGCTAGTTAACATTAAGTTTTTAATTTAAATTTTTGTTAAATTAAATTAAGAGTATGTAGACAAAACTGAAAAGGAGATTCCTATAAATGCAAGTGACAGTCTTTACCTTCTTTTAAATTTCACCATAAAAATCAATGAAGAGATGTACATAACGCAAATTGGTAGTGCCGAGTTGTTCTCATCCTGCACAAGAAAGCCAACACTACGATGTATAAATAATCTGTGGCATATTCAAAAAAGGTTTCTCTTCTGTCTCCATGACATTTTGGTTCAAAATACCATACTACTCATGAATACTTACTATTTGCACACCACAGGTTATATTCAGAAATAAATGATGGCCATGGTTCCCAAATCTACACATGATGGTTAATCTCTGTTCATACTTATATTTCAAAAAATAATCCAACAAATAAAGTGAGTGTGACATTTAAATCATCTAGGATAGTTCTGACAATGTTTGGTAGAAAGATTGAAATTTCCTACCACAGACTAGTGGAGTTCTCTCTCTTTTTTTTTTTTTTTTTTTTTAACGAGAGGTTTCAGAGATCAAAGCTGCCGCAGCATACATGGAAGCCAATCTATTATCAACAGGAATGTCACCACTCTGAATCACTTTATGCCTTGTCACTTCTGACATTCTTGTTGAAGCTAACCGTAGCAACAAGCTGCAGAGCTGACATTTATGCTTTT
Organism: Mirounga leonina; assembly: GCF_011800145.1. Lineage (NCBI taxonomy): Eukaryota > Metazoa > Chordata > Mammalia > Carnivora > Phocidae > Mirounga > Mirounga leonina. The sequence goes on from NW_023270454.1 coordinate 25,546,256, forward strand.
GTAATGATGAGCAGTCCTACTAAAGTAAAGCTACCAAAAATTCAAAAAAAAAAAAAAAAGAATAAATACAGCTGCATGTTAACTAATAAAAGAATCTAATGAATAAAATCAAATTACCGAAATCCACTGGAAAAAATACCTCTAACCTTAAGAATCACACAAGTGGGAAAACCGCAGTTTCATGCCCCACACTGATATAAAATTATGGAAGTTCATGGGTTATTTTTTTGTTTTTTGTTTTTTAGATTTTTATTTATTTGAGAGAGAGAGAGAGAGAGAACAAGAGAGCATGAGTGCAGGGAGAGGCAGAGGGAGAAGCAGACTCCCCGTTGAGCAGGGAGCCCGATGCAGGACTTGATCCCAGGACCCTGAGATCAGGACCTGAGCTGAAGGCAGACGCTTAACCAACTGAATAACCCAGGCACCCCAGGAAGTTCATATTTTAAATGTTAAAATAATTTAAAGAATATTTTTAGTCCCCTTGTTACAACATTTTATTCCATTTATTTTTTTGAAATTACTTAACGTAAGTAAAGTGTATTATTCCCTGAGGAAAACGGGTTATATTTATTGGAGATTTTCCTCCCTTTAAAATAAAAGTAGTTATGAATTTATGCATCTCTGACAGCAGTGAGTACCTACCTTGCAAATAAGTGCCAAAATATATATTTAATGAATCAGTAAATAATACAATGATGTATGAAACAATATAATAGCATCTGTGGTTTATTTATTGTATTCCCCTAAATCTTTGATTTGCTATATCATCTTCTATGATTTACTCTACCCTCTTTTGAAATTGTACATTTACTTATTAGAAATAACATTTTGGCAAATGCCTCACAGGAAGAAAAGAGTTCTATTAGATAATTAAGATCATTTATGAAAGGTGGAAAAATATGAGGTAATTACCACAATTCTCATTACAAATGGTACTCCATATAAAATATATCTTTATGATTCAGAAGTGCATTTGCAGAGTGAGATTTAATTGCCTATTATAGTCTTGGCTTTAATTATAGGTAAAAAGAGTTTTCCTCGCTCACATGAGTCCTTGTTTTTTATCTACATATTAAGCAAAATTTAACTTACTACAGTATTCTTGTTGAAATACATGTACTTTACAATGCAGATAGCTATTTATGAACCTAAAATTCTATATTTCTAAAGGTGTTAATTTCGATGGGGAATCATGTTACCTGAATGCAATCGGTGCATTTGTTTCTGGGATTTCTTCTGAATAACATATTAGTCATCATCTCACACAAACAAGCTTCAACTTTTGAGACAGGCCTAAACAGCTTCTTTGTTTTCTGAAAAATGGTATGAGCTTTTACAGGAACCACATGATACAAAATGACTATTTTGGTTGAGAATAGAGTTTTTGTCAGAAAAACTGAGTAGAATGGGTAAGAGATATATGAATAGTATGGAGAAGAGATACTTAAGGTGATTGCTTTGTTAATATATTCCATTTGGAATAATTTTTTTGTCACCATAGTTATCAAATGCTTCAATGCAAAAGCATTAGAATAGAAAAGAATTTGTGACTCAACCTTTTTAATAAAATCATCCTTGGGGCATCCGGGTGGTGCAGTTGGTTAAGCGTAACTCCTGGTTTCCACTCAGGGCGTGATCTTGGGGTCCTGAGATCGAGCCCTACGTTGGGCTCTGCACTCAGTGCAGTCTGCTTAAACTTCTTTTTCCCTCTCTGTCTACCCCATCCCCTCTGCGTGTCCTCTTCCTCTCTCTCTCTCTCCCAAATAAAGAAATAAATCTTAAAAAAAGAAATCATCCTTGGTATTTTAAAAAATGTTGTATTATCCTAAAATCAATATTTAAGCATTTTATGTTATGATTGCAATCATACTGGGTACTCCAACACACTAAAAATGTTTACCGGGCGTCTGGGTGGCTCAGTTGGTTAAGCGACTGCCTTCGGCTCAGGTCATGATCCTGGAGTCCCGGGATCGAGTCCCGCATCGGGCTCCCTGCTCAGCGGGGAGTCTGCTTCTCCCTCTGACCCTCCTCCCTCTCATGCTCTCTGTCTCTCATTCTCTCTGTCTCAAATAAATAAATAAAATCTTTAAAAAAAAATAAAATAAATAAAATAAAAATGTTTACCATGTCATTTAGTGGGATAACATTTTCAAGTAGTGTCTTCCAATTCAGTGTCTGGAATGGGGTTGCATAATAGAGGAAAACCTGGTTAGGATATGATCATAATAAGCCAGCCATTCTGTTGACTTTGTCTATATATTATATCACTGTTCATAAATATCTTATTGGAACTGTGGCATTTTTGGCTATCAGTTAGGGAACACAGCTTGGAGGGATTTAATAATTAAGAAAGCTTGCAAAGGTAGGAAGTGATAACACTGATATTTAAGTCGGGATCCATCAGACTCCAACATTTTTCAATTTTGCTAGTGTGATAATTATTTGTATACACTAACATTTAACACATTAGCATGTACTTTATTCACCTTTTAGTGTTAGATTTTGATACACAGTTGTCTAACTGTCAGAATTATATGCCTCAGTTGGACAGATAATAAACAAAGCAATATTCATCCTATATGTCATTGGTTATGTAGGTCATAAGCCATTATGTCAGCCAAAGATGAAGAGGGAATTATGTCAGGCCATACCTCCTTTTAAATAAATTTGTTCTCATTTTCAAATTTATATGCATTCTTCCTTTCTTTTTGTTGTATGGGTCTGACATATTCTTGACAGTGCTATTTATGTGCATCACAAATTTTTAAGGTGGAATTACTTACCTACAGAAATTTGACCTCTGTGCATATTGGCATTGAATAATGTGAGTCATTGGGATTGCTATTAAAGAAGTGACCATGATCTCTAAGCACCTGCAATGAAGCAGTATATCCCATTCAGATGCCTTGGGAAAAGATAATTGAAATATATTCCCTTTTGTTTAAAATTGTTGAAGACACACTGCTCGTTATGATAAATTTTCATGCACAACATCCCTTGGAGAAATAGATTTTCATTTCTTGAATGGTCTACATTCTTTTTCCTTTCTGTTAATAAGAAATCATGTATGCTTTTGGGGGGTTGACATTCACAAATGTTGCATTTTAATTTAATGATCATTCACTGTTTCAGCTGCTAATCATTCATTCATTAAAAAAAATAAATAACTATTGAGAGCTTATTATGTGCTAGTAACTTCTCTAAGTCCTAAGAATACAGCAGTAAATAAAGCAGTACTAAAAAACTGTCTTCATGAAGTTTACATTTCAGTAGGGAAGACAGATGAGAAAAAAAATAAAGATTAATAGATAAAGGAGAAAAACAAATTGGCTAAGAACGATGAATAGGAAGTTTTAAACTGCAGGGGTTGAGGGAATAAAATATTATCAGATAGGATAGCAACAGGGGTGATCTTTAATGGGAAGATGACTTTTGAAAAAGGACATGAAGGTCCATAATATTATACTTATATATCCTACTTATAACTTGTATTAAATAATTTATTAAAGACAGAGCAGTTTATTAAATGTATTTTTTAATCTATGAGTATCATTAACACCCTATTGACCTCTAGAAATCACCTCCTACTTCACTGGGCCTCTTAGTCATTGCACTCCCAAACCACTGACATTCTTGCAATTCCTCAAAGTCAAGAAAGACTTTTTCTACTTAGGGACCTTTACTTTTACTGTCCCTATAACATAAAACGTTCTTTTCTCTCTCCTTTTTTTTCCTTCCTCATCAATAAGGTTACTTCCTCAAATGATCATTCCATAATCCTCCCTCATAAAGGAAGTTTTCTTTTGTAATCTAATACAAGCTCTCTTTTATTTGTTTAGATGTAACACTTCAATACCTTTAATCAATATATATGGCTTTTCAGATTTCTACTTCTTATGTCAGTTTGAATATTTTCTGTATTTCAAAAAAATTACCCACTTTATTGAAGCTGTTAGTCACTGGCAAACATTTGTTTTGTAATGTTCCTCTTCATCTTCTGAAAACAGTAAAACACGGATGAAAGAAATTCAAAATGATGCAAAGAAATGGAAAGACATTCCATCCTCATGAGTTGGAAGAACAGATAAAATGTCTATACTACCCAAAGCAATCTATAGATGTAATGCAATCCTCATCAAAATACCAATAGCATTTTTCACAGAACTAGAACAAATAATCCTCAAATTTGTATGGGAGCACAAAAGACCTTGAATAGTCAAAGCAATTTTGAAAAAGAAAAAACAAGAGTTGCCTGGGTGGCTCAGTTGACTAACTGTCTGACTCTTAATTTCAGCTCAGGTCGTGATCTCAGGGTCCTGGAATCAAACCTGACTTCTGGCTCCATGTTTATCGGGGTCTTCTCGAGATTCTTTCTCCCTCTCCCTCTGTCCCTTCCTCCCCCTCTCAAATAAATAAATAAATCTTAAAAAAAAAAAAAGAAAAAACAAAAATGGAGGCATTACAATTCCAGATTCCAAGTTATATTACAAAGCAGTAGTAATTAAAACAATATGATACTACCATAAAAATAGACACATAAGTCAATGGAATATAACAGAAAACCCAAAAATGGATCCACAACTATATAGTCAACTAATCTTTGACAAAACAGGAAGAATATCCAATGGAAAAAGACAGTGCTTTCAACAAATGATGTTAGGAAAACTGGACAGCAACACGCAAAAGAATGAAATTGGACCAATTTCACCAGAGACAAAAATAAAGTCAAAATGGATTAAATCCTTAATGTGAGACAGGCAGCAGCCTCTTTGACCTTGACTCTAGCAACTTGTTATTAATATGTCTATGGAAGTAAGGGGAAAAAAGCAAAAATAAACTATTGGGACTACATCAAAATAAAAAGCTTCTACACAGTGAAGGAAAGAATCAGCAAAACTAAAAGGCAACCTATGGAATGGGAAAAGATATTTGCAAGTGACATATCTGGTAAAGGGTTAGTATCCAAAATATATAAAGAACTGATACAACTAATTGCCTAAAAAATAATACAATTTAAAATAGGCAAAATAAAAACATAGTGATTTTTTTTTTATTTTATTTATTTATTTGACAGAGAGAGACACAGCGAGAGAGGGAACACAAGCAGGGGGAGCGGGAGAGGGAGAAGCAGCCTTTCCGCCAAGCAGGGAGCCCGATGAGGGACTCGATCCCAGGACCCTGGGATCATGACCTGAGCCGAAGGCAGATGCTTAACGACTGAGCCATCCAGGCGCCCAAAACATAGTGATTTGAAGGGGCAACTGCACCCCAATGTTTATAGCAGCAATGTCCACAATAGCCAAAATAAGGAAAGAGCCCAGATGTCCAACGACAGATGAATGGATAAAGAAGATGTGGTATGTATATATATATATATAATGGGATATTACTCAACCATCAAAAAATTGAAATCTTGCCATTTGCAATGACATGGATGGAGCTAGAGGGTATTATGCTAAGTGAAATAAGTCAATCAGAGAAAGAATTATCACATGATTTCCTCATATGTGGAATTTAAGAAACAAAACAGGAGCATAGGGGAAGGGAAGGAAAAATAAAATAAGACGAAATCAGAGAGTGAGACAAACTATAAGAGACTCTTAACTATAGGAAACAAACAGGGTTGCTCGAGGGGAGGAGTGTGGGGAGATGGGGTAAGTAGGTGATGGGCATTAAAGAGGGCTCTTGATGTAATGAGCACTGGGTTGTATATGCAACTGATGAATCATTAAACTACCTCTGAAACTAATAATACACTATATGTTAATTAATTGAATTCAAGTAAAATAAAAAAAAAAAAACTAAAAATGGGCAGAACATATGAACAGAAATTGCTCCAAAGAACACATATAGATGGCCAACAGACACATGAAAATATGCTCAACAACACTGATCATGAGGGAAATGTAAATCAAAACTACAATGAGATATCACCTCACACCCGTCAGCATAACTAAAATCAAAAACACAAGAAACAACAAGTGTTGGTGAGGATGTGGAGAAAAAGGAACCCTCTTGTACTGTGAGTGGGAATACAAATTGGTGCAGCCACTGTGGAAAACAGTATGGAAGTTCCTCAAAAAGTTAAAAATAGAACTCCCCTATGATTCAGGAATTGCACTACTGGGTATTTACCCCAAAAATACAAAAACAGTAATTCAAAGAGATACATGCACCCCTATGTTTATAGCACAATTATTTATAATAACCAAATTATGGAAGCAGCCCAAGTGTCCATCAGTAGATGAATGGATAAAGAAGATGTGGTACATATGTACAATGGAATATCATTCAGCCATAGAAAAGAATGAAATCTTGCCATTTGCAACAACATAGATGGAGCTAGAGAGTACAATGCTAAGTGAAATAAGTCAGTCAGAGAAAGACAAATATCATATGATTTCACTCATATGTGGAATTATAAAAAACAGAACAAATGAGCAAAGGAAAAAAGAGAGAGAGAGAAAACAAGAAGAGGACTCTTAACTATAGAGAACAAATGGATGGTTACCAGAGAGGAGGTGGGTGGGGGCATGGAGGGAATAGGGGACGGGGATTAAAGAGTACACTTATCACGATGAAAAAAAATAATGTTCCTTTTCATTCTTTTACTTTCTGTTGCCCCTGTGATGACATCTTTCATTTTTTTTTTTAAGATTTTATTTATTTATTCATGAGAGACAGAGAGAGAGAGAGAGAGAGGCAGAGGGAGAAGCAGGCTCCCAAGGAGCAGGGAGCCCGATGAGGGACTCGATCCCAGGACCCTGGGATCATGACCTGAGCCGAAGGCAGACGCTTAACCATCTGAGCCACCCAGGCGCCCTACATCTTTCATTTTTAATTTCAGGAATTTGCATCATTTCTTTTTCTTTTATAGTCTAGTTAAATGTTTACCAAATCACTGATCTTTTAAACACAATTTTTTGTTTCATTGATTTTTCTATTTTTGTCTTGTTATTGTATTTATTATTTCTTATTACTTATTTTTCATTTAATTTTCTGTGATTTTCTGATATCTTTTTTTTTAAAGATTTTATTTATTTATCTGACAGATAGATACATAGCGAGAGAGGGAACACAAGCAGGGGGAGTGGGAGAGGGAGAAGCAGGTTTCCTGCAGAGTAGGGAGCCTGATGCGGGGCTCGATCCCAGGACCCTGGGATCATGACCTGAGCCGAAGGCAGACGCTTAACGACTGAGCCACCCAGGCGCCCCGATTTTCTGATATCTTAAGGGAGAATCAGATACTTTTATATTTTTCTTTTCTCTGTTATAACATTTAAAAATATAACTTTCCTTTAAATATGTCATTACACATATCCTCTCAATATCAATAGGTTGTATTTTCTTTATCATTCAGTTTAAAATATTTTCTAATTTCACTTGTATTTTTTTCCTTTGATCCATTGGCTATTTAAGAGTATGCTAATTTATAAAATTTAGGTATTTTCCAGATACTATTTTTTATGAATTTTTAATATAATTTCTTTTGCTCAGAGAATAGTCTATAAAGAATTTAATCATTTTATATTTTACAAAAAAAGCATGTGGTCTATCATGGTCAATTCACAGGCGCAATTGAAAAGAATGTTTATTCTGCTATTGCCATGTGTATGTCAATAAGGTTACATTGATGTCTTTTATAGCCTTTTTGTGTTCTAAACACTTGTCAGTTTCTGAGAGAATTGTGGAAGTCTCTGAATATATTTTGAATTTTTCTATTTCTCTTTATTTTCAAACTCTTTTATTAAAAGCATATATATTTGGTGTTGTATAATACTTTTATTAACTTAATTGACCCTTTTGTTGTTATGAAATATCCCCTTATGTCCATTATAACACTCTTTGTTATGAATTCTAATTTGAATAATATTAATATAGACATTCTTGATTTTATATAATCAGTGTCTGCATGGCATAGCTTTTTCTGTCCTTTGAATTTAGCATATAGGTGAATATTATTCTTTTCCACAGTCGCACAATCTCTGCATTCTAAATAATGTGCTTCATCTCTTTGTATTCAAATTGATAAATGGTACAGTTAGGCTTATATTCACCAGATTGAATCTTTTTGTCTTTCTTTATAGAATATTGACTTTTTTTTGTTAAGTCTTTTTTTTTCTTAATTTATGAATCAGTTTTACTCTTTCGAAGTTCGTTTATAGGTGGATTTTATTTTATTTTATAAGCTATCTTATGTTATTTTGACTGGAGGCCAAACCTAATGACCTCATTTTCACTTGATTATCTACGTAAAGACCTTAGAGATCTATAAGTTGGTCATATTTTGAGGTACTGGAGGTTAGGACTTAAATGACCTCTGAGGGGAAACAATTTGACCCATGAAAACTGAGTATAACAGATGTATATCCAGTAATATAAAGAAATGAGTATGTGAGAATTGATTCAACGGAGCATATCCCAGATGTTCTAGTTCTTAACAAAGCATCAAAGGAGATAAAATTTTCCAAACTGAAATATTTATTCAATGGTATGTAAATTTTAAAATACATCATACCTTAGCATAAACGTGAGGAAAATCAGGGAATGTTATTACAGGACACAGAAGAGTAATGACAGTATGCTCTAATCAGATGTTACTGTAGTATATTGGTTTTGGAAAGTTCTACAAAGTACTCTTTTAGAGAATATAGGAGATTAAAATATTAACAAGGCCCACATTCTGGCTTCATAGAGTTTGTGTTGTATATTGTAGTATACCCTGCTTTTAGTAATAAGTATTATATGAATAAAAATAAGAAAAATGATAAACATTTATAGTCATAGGCCTAAGCTCAGTCCAATCAAAGTAACCAGGTCTCAGTCTGAATTTATTCATGATCTGAAATTTCTTACGGTTTCATCTTGCAATATTTTATCATGATTGATTTTGAAATTGTAATTATGTTTTTATAAAATGCACAAAAAGTTGTCATTATTTTATCTACCGTATTTTGAGGGTACAATGATCTCAGAAAGAACTCCACAAAAGTATTGTCCCTTGGGTGTATATGGTAAACCTATGATGGAAAGATAAGAATGATGGATTTCTTAGCTATTTCATGTAGTGATTACTTGAATATCTATTGCTTATATTAGATCTTATTCCATGATTGATAATGTTCCTGCATAGTACTGAGTAACACTTTTTTTCTGTTCAAAAAATATTTCTTTCCAACTTATTCTCTGTGCATGCTATAGACAGTGAAAATGCTAGAACCACCTTAGGTTTGTTTTAAACTTTTTGTTTAATATATATGATATTTGTTATTTAGCCAAAGATTTTAAAATCCTATCTACTTCCTTTATTAAACTTCAGTTACTTCCAATAAGGATAATAGATGTGTCTTTTGTATTTAATATAAAGCACACATACTTCACTTAAAACAAAATCCATTTTCTGTCTGGAATCCTAAGATTGTATGCTAAATTCTTACCTCTAAACCATTCTGTGTTGTACCACTTTTACATATTATCTTTATCCTATTTTCTTACTAAAACTCTTTCTTGGGAATACATTTATATTTTTGAAACCTTGATAATTTTTTCCTTAGCTTCTTGGAAAATGCATCCTAAAAGGCGTTTAAAAATAAAATGTTTACATATTCCATTTTACATGAAAGGTTCTAAAAACTTTTTTTTATCATTTTAAAATTAAAAAAAATAAAAAAAAAATAAAAGCTTTTATTTTAGAGCAGAGTGTATATCTACATACACACACACACACACACACATACAACTGTGTTCTGTAAAGGCCACATAAGCAAATTAAAAGGGGCTGTGATAAGAATATTTTAGATTTTAGTGGTTGTACTAAACTTCGTTCTTCAGTTATGGATGCAGTATCTCTTTTAGCTTAAACTTTGGTGTGGAGTTGGATCTCCTTGACACTTGGTCCATGTACTTGACCTTTTCTTCTATAATAAATTTCCTTCAAAGTTTTAGGTATCAAATTGGATGATTCTGATGGTTTCTAAGCATATCAGGTCTAAATCTGCATTCACTGACTGTAGATTTATATGTAAGATAAATTTATATGGACTGAGATCACTCTAAGACATTCTTGGGATAAATTATATTTACTACCTGATCCCCATGACGCCTAAGCCTAACCAGCAGACCTGCACACGGGCCATGCAAGAGCGGTATTTGGAAGTCAGTAGGAAACTGTGGGATTTGTATGATGTAAGAATGGATTAAGAAAGGAAGAACTCAATGCCATTTCAAGACCCAATAAATTTGCCGAATTTTATAGTAGACTCAAGCAAATAAAGGAATTCCACCAGAAACACCCAAATGAGATCTGTGTGCCAATATCAGTGGAATTTGAGGAGCTTCTGAAAGTTTGAGAGAATCCAAGAGAACAGGCATGGAACTTGGTGGAGTTCACAGATGAAGAGGGATATGGTTTACTTAGATGTCCATGACTGTTAACCTCAAATACATTAACCTGAAGGCCTCGGGAGAAGCTGGATTATATCACATACTTGTCATCTTTGACCAGTTATTTGACATTTCTACAGAAAAGAAGGATGTCAAATATAAAAGATACCTGGAAATGCTGCTTGACTACCTTCAAGATTACACAGATCGAGCGAAGCTGCTCCAAGATCAGAATGGATTTTTAGGAAGATTCATAATAAGTTTGAGAAGTGGGAGAATGATATCTTTCCTGGGTGGCCAAAAGAGACAAGTGGAGCCCTGACCCATGCAGGAGGCCATCTTGACCTGTCTGCATTCTCTTCTTAGGAGGAGTTGGCTTCCCTTGGTCTGTACAGATTGAAATCTGCTCTCTTAGCTTTAGGCCTGAAGTGAGGTGGGACCCTAGAAGAGTGATCCCAGAGGCTATTCAGCACCTAAGGAAAGTCCCTGGAGTCACTTGACACCTCCCTGCTTGCCAAAAATCCCAAGTCAAAAGTCAAATGAGACACTGAGAGAAACAAAGACATTGCCTTCCCAGAAGCCTTTATCTGTGAATATGTAGAGATTTGGGGGGAACAGCATCATCTCCCTCATGAAAATGTACATGGATAAGGGAAAAATGAGAAGTAGAAAAGTAGAGAAGTATAAGCAGATCAGTGAGAGTGAAGGTGAAGATGAGGAGAATGAGATCATTTACAACCCCAGAAACCTGCCCTTTGGCTGGGATGGCAAACCCATTCCCTACTGTATAGATATAAGCTTCATGGTCTAAACTACAACTGTGAAATTTGTGGAAATTACACCTACTGAGTTCTGGAAGCCTTCCAGTAGCACTGTACTGAATGGCCATGCTCATGGCATGAGGTGTTTGGGCATCCCAAACACTGCCCAATTTGCTAATGTGAAGATGCTGTCTCCCTGTGGGCCAAGCTGAAACTTCAGAAGTCATCGGAACAATGGCATCCTGACACTGATGAAGAATATGAAGACTCCAGTGGGAATGTTGTGAATAATAAGACCGCTGAGGTCTCTCTGGAAAAAGGATTATGGAAGTGCCATTCTTTTATTCATTTCACATTTTCTTACAACTAACTACTATGTGCCTGTAACAAAGTTACATGCAAATACAAAGTATTATCTTTCAGAACTTCAGAAGAGAAGACCAAATTAGGATGTAATATGATAAACATTAAACAATAACAACAACAAAAATGATCAACCAAGAAAAATATTGTTTGTGTCTTTGGAGAAAATATCAATAACAGATTTACACTGAATATGACATTTATTCTAGATTGTAAGTAATAAAGGAGATATTAATGAGGAGAGTAAGATGATTCAATGTAACTAGAGCATGTGCTGTGTATGAATGTATAGAAATTAGAGAGCTACAACCAAATTGAATATTCTTTGAATATGTAAATACTTCCCATGTAGTGCCTATGATACCCACTTTTATTACATACTGTGAATATAACCAGCAGCAAGTAATAGAAGGTAAATTTTTAGTGGACTAAATGGATAAGGGATTTATTTTATATCTCATATCACAGTAAAGGCATATGGAAGCTGGAACTGGATGCTGTCAATAATCTTTTTAACAAACCAGTTTCTTTCTGTCTTTCCATTCTGCAAATCTTAGAATATGGACTTTTTTCTTCATTTGTGTTGTCTTGTGAACATACTGAAGCCTGCTACATCTATACTTTATTCAAGAAAAGACAGAAAAAAACAACATAAGAACAGTGCCAGATACACATAGAACATTTTATGAAATATGATTAACAGTAAAATATTTTTTATTCTCCCCTGACTTTAATTTAGAATCATTGGTGTTGTCTCAACCCCAAGTTATCTTATAAATGTTTTCCCCAATTACTTGGCAGTATTCTACTTACATTTCATTGGTTAAACAGAACAGCCATTGCTAGCTGCAAAGGACTTTGGTAAATCATTATATAGCTGGGCACACTGCTGTCCCAAAAAGGTAGGAAGAAAGGACAGTGGATATTGGATAAGAGTTATGCTATGCTTCAATTTTTGCTAACAAATCTATGAGCTTGTTGAAAGTATCAAAAGTGATTTTCTCTCAATAAGACAATTTCCTTGTCTTTTAATGAATTATTCCTTTGACTTCATGGATCTACCCTCAATTATGGATTACAGCAGCTTGTTTAATATGTGAGACTCACTGCTCTGTAATTCAGAGGATTCAAGTTAAATCTCTTATTATAGACAGAAACAATATTGGTGAATTGTCCATCCTTCAGTTCAATGTGCATTCTAAATGCCAGGTTATAAATTTAAAACAACAGGCATTCAATTTCAATTAAATTATTTAAAAATCCTTGACTCCTCTATGAAATCTCCATTACATATTTATATATTTTTTGCTAATCAGATCTGCTAATCAGATCTGTAGCTGTGCTAGTTATTGGTTTCAAACTGCCTCTTTCAACAATGAAGAACAAGATTAAACCTTCTCACCTATTGTCTTTGCATTTAAAAAAAATCTGGTAAATCTGTGAACAATAAAAATAATCTTTTAAAAAATACCCCCATTTTTTATATCACTCAATTATCAGTAAAATATCTTCAGCATTAGAAACACATGTGAAACACTTGTACTGTAAATCATATGCCTGTACTACCATGCTAAAATGACATGTATCTTATAAAAAAAAACAGAATAAGAAAAAAAATTAATGGAATTTCCATACTAAGCTAATATACACTAATAAAGAGTTTATCACTATTAAGAGAAAGGTGGGTTTTTAAAGTCTTTCTTCCAGGGGTACCTCGGTGGCTCAGTCAGTTAAGCAGCCAACTCCTGATTTCATCTCTGATAATGATCTCAGGGTTGTGAGACTGAGCCCTGTGTTCTCTGCACTGCGTGTGGGGCCTGCTTATAATTCTCCTTCTCCCTCTCCCTCTGCCCTTTTTCCACCCTGTGTGCATGCGCTCGCTCCCTCTCTCTAAAAATAAATAGATAAATAAATAAATAAATAAATAAATAAATAAATAAATGAATAAATAAATTTAAAATGTAATGGTCTTCCAATATTAAGTTTGTATTGCTTTATTTTTAAATATGTAGTCTCTAATTCTCCCTTGCCATGAGCTGACAGAGAATATACATGTAAGTGTAGAAACTTGCCTCTTTATTTGCTTGTTGTTTGTTGTGTTTTCATTCTTAGTGTTCTTAGTCATTATTTCTTCAAATAATCCTTTTAAATTTATGTAAGAACAATATAATATAATCTACAGATTCATGTGCCCACTTACAGATAAACTAATTTTTTAAGAGTCTCTGAAATCGAAGAACAAATACATAAGGATGATAATGACAATCACTATCACTAAAGAATTAAAGTTATTTTTTAAATATTTATTTATTTATTTTAGAGAGAGAGAGACAGCACAAGTGGGAGTGGCAGAGGGAGAGGGAGAGAGAATCTCGAGCAGACTCTGTGCTGAGTGTGGAGCTGGATCTGGGGCTTGATTCCAGGACCCTGAGATCATGACCTGATGTGGGCACTTAACAGACTCTGTCACCCAGGTGCCCCTAAAGTTACTATTAAGGAAGGATAGATGATAAACAGATACAGATATCAAATATTACTACATATATGGACATATAGGTATATATATACATATGTCTTACGTATCATGTTTAGCTAATAATAAGCTGGACTTACTCTTTTTTTTTAATTCCCATGTAGAAAAAAATAGAAATTTAAATATATTTTTCCTTCTTCTACAGTGGATTGATTGTCTTTTTCGCACATGAGGGTATACAACCTCATGTTGGTTGACCACATTTCCAGCTAGAGTCATAACAAAAAAAATGCCATTTTTTATCTTGCATTCTCTTGGAAGATTTCTTCCAAGAAATCTACTTGGTATATATTCTATATATTTGCACATTTATAGAAACAACTTGCACTTACTCTTAGTTCCTCTGTTGGCACATCTTTCTCCAAGTAAAATTTGGTCAACTTAAACCATCTCTAAATATGTTTGTATTTGTTTAAGTTAATATATTATTTAAAACCTTTTAATTAGATTTCACACATTTGATCATCCTTTATTCTTGGTGTATTTTGAGATTTTGACTCCTCTCAAACATTGTATCTTTACTGCCATCCTTTTTTTTTTTTTTTTCTTTCCTTATAAACAAGAGAAAAAAATTAAGACTCAGTCCCTAGTAATTTAAAACAGATAGTTTCTCATTTGGAAACACCCTTTTAAATGAGCTTTTTTAAAATGAAAAATCATCCATCTTTCATATAACTCCACTGTTTAGATCCATATTCATAAATACATTCCATTTGTCTGGATTTTTTTTCATAATGCCTTGAGACATGAACAATGCAGAGGTAATTATGAAATAAATGAGTACCCTAAGAAAATTTATTTCAGTAATGTTGTAAAGCAGAAGCTAGAATGCAATGAGTTAGGAATTGGAAAGTAGTTGATGAATAGAAGGAAGAATGTGAAGAATGGCATTCTGAGTGGTTTTACAATGAACCAGGAGAGTCCATTATTTTCAGAATGTAACAGAAGAGGCGGTTTTGGATTCTGATAAGCAGGAATAATTGAAGCTGAGTTTTACCATGTTTAGGTAAAACATGAGGTCACTGAGTGCTGAGGAGGTGGAAAAATAAGATCATTAAAAGCTGTGGTCATGGACTGGAATGTCTAGAAATCCTAGAAATAAAGGATAAACAGTCTATATGAAGGTTAATTCAATGGAAGAGAGGCAAAAATTGTTACTGTTAATGTATGTAGCAACTAGGAGGCTGTCATTAATAGAAGGGTATGTAAAGAGATATCTCACAAAGTAGGGTAGAGTGCTACTTAGGGTAATTAATGTATTTGTTAATATACTACTTACAAAGCATCATAGGTGAAAAATCACTTTGGTCCATTTTTGATGTTCTATTTTATACTATTAATAATTTATCAATGTTAATTTTTTTGAAGAAGGTTTTATAACTTTCGGTAAGTACAACTCAGACAAATTTGAGCATAAGACAAATGATTAGTATGTTTCATACAGCTGCCTTTGTCTTAATAAAGGCATATTCTTTCCAAAGTGTTAGAAAGTGTAACATGTTAACATGCCCATATTTTAAGAGTTGTTCTTTTTTTTTTTTTTTTTTTTCCAAATTGTAGATACAAAAATGAGGAATTGGTCTCATATCTAACTGAAAAGCATTATGGTCACACTACCAGAGTTCATTTTTTGATGTTATATGTTAAATTTATTTTCTTTGAATATAAATGAAGTCTAATAATATATAACAATATATAGTGTTTGTATTAACCAATATGAGTTAATATATGAGTTATTATATGTTGTAAATTCTAGTGGGTTAGCAAATTTTATTATTATATCTAATATGGAATGAGAAATGATAAATGTAATGTTTTCAATATCCAGTTTATATTTTGCTTACTTTATTATTACTTTGAAATTATAATTCCAATTATGACCCTTAAAATCCCGAGTAATATTTAAGGCATCCTCATATCTCTCCTGGCATACTTGCTTTTCTAAGAGTGTCTTGAAAATAATCATCTTTATAGCATTCATCATTTGCTTGTTGTTTTTTTTTAATAGCTACTATTAAATGGTTATTTATTGAATGGTTATGTTCAAGGGACTCGGCTGGACTAAGAACTCATCAAATTGTGGAAGGACTTATTCTCAATTCTTAGAAGCTTTCAGAAGCACTTAAGGTCAGTTCTTTAAGATTTGGTATGTTATGATGAGTTAGAAGTGAAGGATATAACTCCTAAGGAAAATTATTATAACCACAAATGTCCTCTAAATTTTCCTATTACTAAAATTCTTAGCCATGATGAGCCACTAATCAATAATGTGGAATCTTAAAGCTGATACAGGTATGGAAAAGGTTAAAAAGTTTGAGAAACACAACTTTAAATGAAAGTAATTTTTGTTTAAGTTGTTACCTTGTGTGTGTATGTATAGAGCACAGGAAATATCATATATTAGGAAAAAAAAAAAAAAAAAAGAAATGGCAAGTTAGAAAGAAGAGGGAGCTGAAATAGGTCCAGGGTGAAATGTGCACACAGTAATGCAGTCTATCAGCCTAAAGCAAGAAGGGGAATTGTTTTTTTTTCTTTTTCTTTTTTTTAATATTTTATTTATTTGACAGAGAGACAAAGCCAGAGAGGGAACACAAGCAGGAGGAGTGGGAGAGGGGGAAGCAAGCTTCCCACCAAGCAGGGATCCAGATGTGGGGCTCGATTCCAGGACCCTGGGATCATGACCTGAGCCGAAGGCAGATGCTTAACGACTGAGCCACCCAGGCACCCAGCGGAATTTTTTCTCTTTTTTTAAGATTTTATTTATTTATTCAACAGAGAGAGAGGGAAAGAGAGCACAAGCAGGGGTAGCAGCAGAGGGAGAGGGACAAGCAGACTCCCTGCTGAGCATGGAGCCAGATGTGGGGCTCCGTCCCAGGACCCTGGGATTATGACCTGAGCCAAAGGCAGATGCACTGACTGAGCCACCCAGGCACCCCAAGAAGGGGAATTGCTATGTCCACTTGGTAAATTGACCATTTGATTAATATATTACATTCCTCATTCTCCCTGATAATATTCCTTGTCTTGAGACCTATTCCGATATAATTATTGATGCTCTGGGTTTCTTTTGGTTAGTGTTTATATGATATGTATGTTCCATTGTTTTCCTTTTAGTTTATCTATAACTTGATACTTAAAAAGTTTTTTTTTTTTTTGAGGAATGAGGTCTTTTTTGAA
Source organism: Mirounga leonina (assembly GCF_011800145.1). Classification (NCBI taxonomy): domain Eukaryota; kingdom Metazoa; phylum Chordata; class Mammalia; order Carnivora; family Phocidae; genus Mirounga; species Mirounga leonina. The sequence continues at coordinate 25,563,473 of NW_023270454.1, forward strand.
ATCTAATTTGACCATCTCTGCCTCTTAATGACATTTAGTCTATTAACATTTGATTTAGTTATCACTATGATTGAGATTACATATACCATCTTGTTTTTTATTTTTCTTTTCTCTTCTCCGGCACGTCTTTGTTTTGTTACATTTTATCTCCACTAGTGAGTGGATCATTATTTAAAGTTATTTATTTTTCAGCTGTTTGCTCTAGGTTTTACAATATAGTTCTGTAACATCTCAATCTATCTAAAAATAGTATACCACTTAATGTATAGTAGAAAACATTGTACTGTCATTCCATTTCTCGTATCCTCACATATACTGTCCGCCCTCACATTACATTACTAACATTTTTGCTTTAATTGTTTTGTGTTTCTACTATTTTGGTTTAGATAGTGTATTATCTTTTTTTAATAAAAGATTTATTCATTTTTATTTGAGACAGAGAGAGAGAGAGAGATTGAGCATAGGCGGAGGGGCAAAGGGGGAGGGAAAGAGAATCTCAAACAGACTTCCGGCTGAGCATGGAGCCCCGTGTGGGGCTCTATCCCAGGACCCTGAGATCATGACCTGAGCCCAAATCAAGAGTCAGATGCTCAACTGAGTCTTCCAGGTGTCCCGATAGTATATTATCTTTTAAAGACATCAGAACGAAATAAAACGGTTCTTTTATATCTACTATTATTTTCTTCAAATGTTCGGCTTTCTTTGTTTATGGAGATCCACATTTCCACCTATTCTAATTTTCCTTCTGTCTAATAAACTTGGTTTAAAATTTTTCCAGTATGTGTTTGCTAGCAATGGATTTTCCAAGTTTTTGTTCTTTGAAAAATACATTTTGCCATGATTTTGAAAGATATTTTATATGAATATGTAATTCTGGGTTCACAATTTTTACTTTTAGTGTGTTAAAGAAGTCCTCCCATTGTCTTCTGGCTTCCAAACTTTCATATGAAAAGTTACTGTTTTCTTAGATCTGTTTCTCTGTATATTAAGTTTCCTTTTTTTTTTTTTTGACTGCTTTAAAAAATTTTTTCTTAAATTTAGTTTTCAGCTGCTTGATTCTGCTGTGATCTTTGAAAAATATTCTTTGCTTGGAGTTCTTTGAGACTCTTATCTATGCATTGCTGTCCTGTATTAGATTTGGAAACTTTATAGGCATCATTTCTTCAAATAATTCTTCTATACTTCTTTTCTTTCCTTCTCAATTGGATGCTTTCAAATATATGTAATATTTCCACACAATTCCTGGATTTCTTGTTCTCCTTTGTGCACTTTTTTTTTTTTAAGATTTTATTTATTTATTTGTCAGAGAGAGAGAGAGCACAAGCAGGGGGAGCGGCAGGCAGAGGGAGAAGCAGGCTCCCTGCAGGGAGCCCTGAGGCAGGGCTTGATCCCAAGACTCTGGGATCATGATCTGAGCTGAAGGCAGGTGCTTAACGGACTGAGTGACCCAGGCATCCTTACTTTGTGCACTTTTTGGTGCCTTTGTTTTATTTTATTTTTTTTATTTTTATTTTTTTTTAAGATTTTATTTTTATTTGCGAGAGAGAGAATGAGAGACAGAGGGCATGAGAGGGAGGAGTGTCAGAGGGAGAAGCAGACTCCCTGCTCAGCAGGGAGCCTGATGTGGGACTCAATCCCGGGACTCCAGGATCATGACCTGAGCCGAAGGCAGTTGCTTAACCAACTGAGCCACCCAGGCGCCGGGTGCCTTTGTTTTAAAGTTTGAATATTGTCAACCCATTAATCTCCATTGATTTATTCTATTTTTTGACTTTGAGGATTTTGATAAACCTTTAAGTCTGTTGATAAACCTTTTGAAAGAATTCTTTATCTGTGCTGTCTTCTATAAATATCCTTTATGTAGTAGATAATATATAATTCAGCATTCATATTTAACCCTTTCTTAGAGTTTAAAATGTTTCACTGAAATTTCCCAGCTCCCACATCGAGTTCCGACTTTTTCACTAGATCCTTTAACATCTTAATAATGAGTATATAAGTTACGAGTCTTTCTGATATGTCTAATACTGGATAACCTCTGCTGCTACCTTCTGATTTATGTGAGGTTTGGAGACCCAGAGGGCTTTTCTCTCTGTTCTCTGTCCCTTTCCCAACAGCACACTTTCTTTCTTATATTTCTAATGTTCTGAATTATCCTCTCAAGCTCAGTTCTCGGAAACCCCTGGGTGCCTGGTGTTGTGTTGGGGCTTTGTCAATGTCCCTGCACATCTTTCAGAACCCTGGAACATGAAATTTGGCTCATGTCTGTGGAGGTCCTTTGTGGGATTGTGTGTCCTGCCCCTCTCCTAGTGGTAACAGACTTCTGATTTATCTCAGTAAAAGATGATTGGTCAGATTGTTTTTTCTGCCTTTCACTGGGTCAGGTAGCTTTTTCTTCTAATCTTTCTGATGAATTTTTGCCTTAAGATAGAGTTTTCTGTGTCTCTCACAGGCTAAGTACTTTACTAGCTAGTTATTTGCCGAAAGACCTGTGGTGGGCATGGGTCCTTCCTTCCTCTTCTTCAGTAGCACATGGATCTTGCTCCTACCCCTCCCTCAGCAGTGGTGTATATTTGTCAGTGATCCAGAACAGGAGTATTTACTGTTTCTCCAGTGGTAACTATGGCTTTATGATTACAGGAGAGGAGAAACTAAGGAGTAGATGGGGTTTTGTTTCACCATTCTACGGGAGGATGGCTGTCAGGTCTCCTGCCCTTTCCTTAAACCAGAATTGTGAGTTCACAATCAAAGCTTTTGGAAATAGCTGCTAAGTGAGTGTGGACTCTATGTGGGTCTGTGGCTCCCAACTATTCTCTATTGTGACTGTAGCACACACTCCGGCTTTGCAAGTGTGTAAAACCCCAATTGTTTCCTACTCGGTGTTAATGGCAAAGTTTGGTGTAACTCTGACGGAAGTGAAACATTTTGTTTGCGCCACGTCTCCTCGGAATCTAGTTGGAATAGCTTCCATACAATCATCCCTCCCTACCTCCGGTCCATCGCAGTTCTCCTTGATCCTCAAAGTTGAATATACCACACTGAGTAGATTCTCACGTTCAATGCTACACATTTTTCACAGTCCCTAAAATTCAGCCTAGTGTTTCACTTAGTATTAAGGAGAAGACTATTTTTTTCTTCTTTTTAATTTTTAAAAATATTTTATTTATTTTTTGACAGAAAGAGACACAGTGAAAGAGGGAACACGAGCCGGGGGAGTGGGAGAGGGAAAAGCAGGCTTCCTGCTGAGCAGGGAGCCCGATGTGGGGCTCGATCCCAGGACCCTGGGACCATGACCTGAGCCGAAGGCAGACGCTTAAAGACTGAGCCACCCAGGCACCCAAGAATAATATTTTCTGTTAGCAAAACTGATTATGTTGGATTCTTGCGAGGAAATCTACATGTCTCTTTAGTGGCACCTTCCAGACAGGTTGTTCAAAGGGAATTTGACTGTGATATTTGCATAACTTGCTGACTTTATAATCTGACCCTTATATAAATGACAAAAGTACTGTATAATTTTAGGGCTGCATACTATATTAACCTGTATCTTTTGAAAGTGCAGCCTAAACAAAGTCCAGAATTATAATTACACAGGTTCACACCACAATAATTATTTTTTTCCTAAGTGAAACATTGAGAATGAAAGCAAAACCTTAAATCTTACTTCAATAATTAATTTTTTCTCTGACCTTGAAGAAGTAATTTAATTCCAATTTTCTTTTCATGTAAATATTAGGGTGCTCCATCTCTCTTTAAAAAATCATGTCAATTAAGTAAGCAATGGTTTAGATCCTTCCAGGTGTATGAATTACTCCCTGAGTGTAAATTATATTGTGCTAACTGCATTAAGCCACCAGAGCCTGAAATTCAGTGAAATACTGCTCTACTGCGTAAATGTTCCCCTCATGGCTTGAAACAGTCAATGTACTTTTTAAATTTCCCAGCTTAAATGCTAGTGGTTTTGTAATGTTCTTTATAAAACTTGAAGGGAAGTAATATCCTATATATGACATATTTTCTCACTACTAGTAGAAAAACCAAACTGACAGGAAGCTTGAAAACTAATTAGATTTTACAATACACCCACTGCTTTTAATTTATGAGATGTACTTTAAAGGAATAAAAAATATGCAAGTTAAGGATACTATTTAAATTCATCATACTGAACAGAATTTCTGAAGCATAAAGCAAAGGGTGACCCAAAACTCTTGGTAGCATAATACCTGTCAAAATACTTGCTAATTAGTAAAATCTAAGAGCAGTTCATAGTGAATGTTGTTATCCTTACTTTCAAATTGAGTACATTTTAAGGTCTTGAAACATCAATTTGTATTATCATTGAATAACATTTCCTTGAGACCTTTATTTTGTACTGAAATGTGTTACAGTTTTAGATAAGTATGCCTACATGGTTAGCTATTCAATAGATTTTTTTCCAATTTGATCATAATAATTTGTTGTTATACTTGTGTTTCCATGTTAATTAATTTCCAAATCTGTTGATGTAATTAAAGATATTACTAACTTGAATGTAATTTGGTATATCATTAGTTCTTCATCTGAGTTTCAACTGCAAAAATATAACAACAATTTTTTAATGTCCTCACATTTTTATATTTCATGAATATATGATTTTGACATCACTTTCTCCTCCATGATATAAGAACACCCAGAGATTGTGTTATTAACTTGTATTTTCCTCCCCTCTGTTCATGGTTTTCTACTCTTGTGATATGACTTCACCTCTGATCAACTGCTTCACGAACCAAAATCACTTATTTCTTCCACAGCCCTACAAATATCTAAAATAAATTTACATTTTTGTACTTATCTGTCTCGTAATCAAGTGTTAAAAATAGTAATCTTGATTGCTAGGTCAGTTTGTGCTCTTGTATCTCTCAGATGTTCTGTCCTCCAGTCATATTTGACTTTTCCAACTATTATATGTTTTATAATCTAAGTAATATATATTCTCATTTTATTTGGAATTTGTTATTTCCAAGAGATTCAGCACAACCTATGGTTTCCTTCAAAATGACCGACTCTGAAAGATCTATGGAAGGTATGGCCATGGCAAACAAGAAATAGCAGAGAACTATAAAAAAAAAAAAATCTTGAGGGGTGCCTGGGTTGCTCAGCTGGTTAAGTGTCTGCCTTTGGCTCAGGAAATGATCCCAGGGTCTTGGGATCAAGCCCCGCATTGGGCTCTCTGCTCAGCGGGGAGTCTACTTCTCCCTCTCATCTCCCTCTGTGTTTTCTCTCACACAAATAAATAAATAAAATCTAAAAAAATCCTGGGGGCGCCTGGGTGGCTCAGTCATTAAGCGTTTGCCTTCGGCTCAGGTCATGATCCCAGGGTCCTGGGATCGAGCCCCGCATCGGGCTCTCTGCTTGGCCTGGAGCCTGCTTCTCCCTCTCCCACTCCCCCTGCTTGTGTTCCCTCTCTAGCTGTCTCTCTCTCTCTCTGTCAAATAAATAAAATAAAATCTTTAAAAAAATCCTGACTGTATGGAGACATGGTTTTATGCTATTTTTGTGTTTTTATGTTATGTTTATGTATAAATGTTATAGAAGATTAACATTTGTGTTGTTTCCATTATAATTATAATAAATAAAGGTGCATTTTACATCTTTGTTTATAAATCATTAATAATAGACTTTTAGATATGAATTTATCTACAATTATGCTCTATCAACTCCAAATCTACCTCTTAAACTCTGTGATGTAGAAACTGGAACTCAGCAAGTTAAATTACTCATACATCTTTGTCAGTTTGATTCTTACTGTGTTTTTCCAATAGGAGACACTGGAGGGATAATGGAAGTTTGGAAGACAGGAGAATGACATCTTTGCCTTTCTTCTTGCCAGCATTACCTAACTCAATTGAAAGTTCACCCCAGCACCAGCAGGTTGAGCCAGATTCTTCTGGCAATCGCTGAAGCAGCTCCATTGAGACACTTGAGAAATACCCTTTCCTGAGACATCTGAGCAGGAACGTTTCACAGTACTCCTCTCAAGTCCTGAGATACCAGGATATTTAGGTGACCCTTTCGTCAAATATCTGAATTATAATTGCAAAGAACCCCTCATTCAGTCTCCTGATTTCTGGAAACCCAAACTCTTCCCTTTTGTTTTCCTGTCCTTAGGATGATAATGCTTCCCACACTCATGTTCTCTGGCTCATGGTTTTTTGCTTTTACTTTTTAGACTTCTTGCTTCTGTAAACAATTCCCTCTTATAAATCTATTATTTTAAATAACTAATATGGTTCTTGTTTTATTGTCTGGCCTCTGACTGATAAAAAAATATGTAAGGTCCTGACAATGAATTGCAAACTTAATTTCCAAAAAGCTTCTGGCAATTTATATTAGTGGAATCAACACATGAATATGCATTTTTCTTTATATGTTTTTACTTATTTGCCTAGTTCTAAAATATTTATCAACATTCTGAGTTACAAAAGAGATATTTTTTATTCATATTTATTTGATCAAAAATGACTAATTTTTGATAAATGGGAAAGTTTGTTCACAGGTTTCAGCCATTTTTAAAGAACTTTACAATGCTTTGAATAGGTATTTTGCTGATAATATTCAGATTCATTTTATGAACCACAATTTTCACACATGCCAAGTACTTTGTTTTTCTGAATAGCTTTTTAAGAGTGGTAGGTGAGGATGTATTTGAATTTTCTATTCACAGTCTAAAGATTAAAGTTCTAAGTGATTCTCATAATTATTAAATTCTTCTACTTACAAATAGAAGTGTATTGGAATAGAAAGCCTGCTTTGAGAACCCTCTATGTGTCTACCGGTACCACTCACAATTTATTTGAAAGACAATTAGAACAAAGGATATAAAGTATAAGATAATTAATGTGTTCCTCCTGTTGTACCAACTCCTGCCAACAGAGGTATGAGGGATTCTTCCATATATAATCATTTTCTCATATTTCAAGTGAAATAAGTATATCACTTATGTCTTTCAGCCTTCAGTGTTTGTTTATTCTTCCTATCCAAATCCTTAATGCTTTAGTCATTTTTTTTTTCCTAAGATAACCTAAATGAAAAAAAAAATGTATCTGCTATCTTGGGATCATTGTATTTTTTTTCAATATACCTAAAGGTAGTTTTAATTTTAAGTAAACTTTCCATTTAAGAATAGTTTTAGAGTTACAAAAAGTCTTAAAAATGGTAATGAGAGTTCTCATATACCCTGCAACCATAATAAATGTTTTAAGAATTATTAACCTATAACTCCATGGGGGGGAAAATTATCAAGAGTGTAGTGCTTAGGTTCAGTTCTTCTGCTTTAGTCTTATGATCACCCTTCATTGTCTGTTACTTAGGTCCACACATGTTTCCTCCACCCACTTTAGTGAGGTTATTTTATACATTGTAATTAAGTTAGATTCTCTTGTCACAGTTTGCATTCATCCCTGGATGCAACTTTCTAAAGGATTTTTAAAGTTGGGAACATTAGGGATCACTCTTTGTGCAATGAATTTCCATCTGTTTTGCAAATGCAGTGTCCTGAATCCACCATAACATATCCCACAGAACAATTTCACCAGCCTAAAAAATTTCTTGTGCTTCATTTGTTTTATCTTTTGCATCAGTCCCACAGTTCTTGAATGTTGTGGTTTTTTTTTTACTTCCCCCACTATTGGTTTGCAAATTCCTTGGGAACTTCTCAGGTATAATCTGAAACTGGACCCCTATGACAAGAGCAATAAGAGACCAAAGAAAGAGGCAGGACACTCCAAATTGGTAGGTGGTGGGTTTAATAAGCAATGGAACTTGCAAACGAGGCTTGTCTTGGGTGGCCATGAGGTGAGTAGGTCTCTATTCCTGCCAACAAAAATTGATATTGGCTAATGAAACAATAGAAATTTTAATGAAATAATCTGGGGAGTTCACAAAAGTAATAGAAATGTTAGGGGGAAAACAGGCTGGGATACAGTTAAAAAAATGTAGTGCAGTTTGGAATCAAAAATATATGTAAAACTTTACTAAGAATGGATCCTAGGGAGATACAAATACTGATGTGAATGATTTTTATACACCTTTGCTCCCATTCTGCTTCTGCAGTTCTTGAAAACAGCAGTCCCTTTGATTCTGAGACCACTACCAATATACCGATATTTCTTTGGGACACCAAATGTTGAGTAAAGTGTAAAATGAAAGAAACTGTACTAGTTTCCTGTCATGCTCTAACAAATTAGTATGAGTTTCATGACTTAAAACAACAGAAATTTATTCTGTCAGAGTTCTGACGGTCAGAAGTCTGAAATCAGTATCACTGGGCCAAAATCAAAGTGTAAGCAGAGTTGTGCTCCCTCCAGAGGCTCCAGGGAATATTATGTTTCTTGTCTCTTCCAACTTCTGTTGGCTGCTGTCAATCCTTGACTTGTGGATCCATCGCTCCAATCTCTGTGTCCGTGTTCCTATCGCCTCTTCCTGTTCTGTGTCAAACATCCCTCTGTCTCTCTCTTAAAAGGACATTTTTTAAAATGGTATCTAGAGCACAAATAATTCAAGAGAATTTTGCCATCTCAAGATCTAACTTGATCACATCTGCAATATCTCTGCCATATTAGGTAATGATTACAAGTCTAGGGATTAGGGACTAAAATTTTTAAGGGACCATTTTTAAGTCTATCACAGCATCTGAATGTTTGAACCCACATCACAGAACACGTACCACATTACTTTTATATAGAAATGTGGTTCACATTGGGGATAACTAGAAAATAAAATATAGTTGTGTTCTACCAATTATAATTTGGGCTCTCAGAAGATATCTCTATTCACCTGGATATAACAGTGCAATTAAAAGCAATTACATGATATTAAAATCCAGGCTTAGAAAACATTGAATAAAATGCCTTTAAACTTAAACTCAATTAAGATAAGAAAACCAAAGTCAAAGAAATAAGGAAAGGTATTCCTTGAGCATTTGCCCTTAACCTAAGCTATGTATTGAATAGCAACTTTTCAGATTACACAGTTAGCTTTCTGACTATTCGGACTGGACAGAATCAAACTCAGTTAAAACTACTGTAAGGTCAACTCTTAGAAGTAGAACTTCACTAGCCATAGAATCAAGCCCATGCTTGTGAATTGTAAAACTAAGCCTTGACAGGATAAAAATAAAATGCCAGTAAATTAACTGTCTGTTAAAACATAGCATAACACTTTAAAAAAAGCCAACATAATCCAGAAACTCAAATATATAATCTAATCTTTCAACAACCTTGCACCAAAAGTCTCCAAACAAACAAAAACTGTCAGGCATACGGAAAGCAGGAAAATGTGACTTATATGGGGGATAAGTGCATGTCACTATAAACAGACCTAGATTTGACGCATACATTGGAATTAGTACGCAAGGACTTGTAAATACATTACAGTTTTGATATCATTGCATGTTCTGTGATTAGAATTACTATGGAGGCGCCTGGGTGGCACAGTTGGTTAACCGTTCAGCTCCTGGTTTCAGCTCAGGTCATGATATCAGGATCGTGAGATGGAGCCCCACATCGGGCTCTGCGCTCAGCACAGTCTATTTGAGATTCTTTCTCTCCCTCTCCCTCTGCCCCTCACGCTCATGCTCTTTCTCTAAAATAAATAATTATGTGATTCTTGAATCTGTAGCTTTATATGTTTATTTTAACTTGCAATATGATTCTTCTTATTTTCTACAAGTATTTCTTTCTGCATTTATTACTCTTGCTTCTCCTTTTCTAATTCAATTTCAACGTTTATGAAACTTCTTGTAATTGTTCTACAAGTTACTGTCATTTGGTCCGCCTTTTCCTCCTGTGTTCTTTTTTTCCATGCTTCAGCTGATATGGTTTCTATTACCTTGGTTTCAAATTCAACCATCTTTTATTTTGTAGTATCCAGCTTGCTAAAAGCATATCTGCTGATTATTTTAGTTTGGGTATTCTATTATTTAGTTAAACATATGAAATTATACCAAGTATGTTGTCTGGTCATAGCAGAAATTAATTAAAAAGGACTCTGGGATTGCATAGTCCTTACTGGGAGCAATTGATGGGTTCAAGAAAGACAATAAAGTCAGACAGCGATTAATCAGCCACTTGAGGCTAAATGAGAAAACCAGAGATTGCCTTCACAACATATAAAGTGATTTTCATCTGGAGCAGAGAGCACAAAAACCTGCAGAGTCCAGGAGCAGGAACTAAAATCAATCAAGAGTAGATGAATTTCATGTAAGGTTTAATTCCAACCTTAGTAAATCTGCTATACTAAGGACACGGTTGTGACTGGGGAGGAGTAGAATCCAGACAGAATCATCTGGGTGGATAAATTCAAAAGCTTTGAAACTTCAGATTTTCTTGAAATAGTCCTTGGCCTAAAAAAAAAAAAAAGGCCCCTTCCTTCCGTTGAAGGCTGGTGCCCTTCTTTTACTAAGAAACGGTACTGGCATCTGCTTTGCTAGCTAGCACACTATTCCCCTGCTCTCTGGTCCACCCCTCTGGCTTCCTCCTAGCTTTGGTCTTGCCACTGTCATTAGTAGAGATAGCATATTGCTAATTTTTTAAGACAACCTTGCCATTTACCAAGTGATGTAGAAAGGTTTGGATTTTGAAATAAGCCAAGAGTACAAAAGTGTTCCTGTTTGTGAGCAAGCAGATCTGCTATTTGAGCTGTATTTCTTACAGTTGTAATGGATTAATAGTATCTTGATGGTACAGAATATTATGAGAAATGTATGCCAAGCTCCCAAGGAGAATAAAAATATAGGCTCATTAAAAAACCGGAACAAGTCTTTGATTTCTACAATAGTGAATTACTTACCATTCGACAAATATTTCTGTTGGTACTATTGGGTCTTAGCAGAAATGAAGCATTTGACCTTAAGATATTAAGTGATCATGCAGTCCAAACTGTCCATCAAGTGTTGATTTCAATCTGACTCACGAAGTCATGATTGGAGGTACATCCAGCGGCAATCTATTGTAATTTGGAAATGGTACTTCCAAATTAACACACAAGCAGGCACAGGGATACCAGTGTTGCTAGGTCTATCAACTCCATTGTCACTTCACCCTCAACTTTACTTTTGACCACACAGGTGTCTCTTTTGATAAGCTAGGGAATGAACAATAAGGCAGAGACTCTTCTATGATGGATTGACTTGATGCTTACTAATATTGGGTATTTCTAAATGGCAGTGAGTAGAAGAAATCCTCACACTGAGCAGAGCTTCGAGCAGGGCATCTAATTGTCCAACTTGCTTGGAAATAGAAGCACCCAAGGGAGAATATATTCAGATTCAGGAGCAGTGGAGAACAGTATTGCAGGTTGGCCAGGGGCCTGGAATAGTAAAGATTGGAAGATCAGTGTATACATACAATGTGTTTCATTGTACGAAATGCTGTATATGAATTCCACTGAAAATTAAATATATATATATATGCTCAAGAATACTAAACTAAAATACCAAATTATAAGCAAGTTGAAGCCACTTCGGTGTTATAGGTATGAGAACAGAAAATGGTAGGATCAGGTGACTGCAACAGTCATAGGAATTAAACTTTTAAACTGAACATGGGGGCACCAGTCTGACAACTAGAACCAAGAGGGGCTGGGGCTTTCCTTTCAAAGAAAGGAGGTGAAGATAAACAGTGAAAGTTTCTGCCCAGAAGTGTATTTTATAAAAACTGATTATCCAATGAGTTGGAAGAATATATATACATTCTGAATAATGATGAGGAACTCAGTCAAGCCAATCACTAATGATATATCTGATTCTATGTTATTCCAAAATATTCATGAGATGGAATCTCCAAATTTCCCTAATAGTTGGTCTAGACTATGTGCCTGACAAGTGAGGCAAAACACGCACACATACATACGCACACGCGCATGCACGCGCGCGCACACACACACAGAACAAGGATATGTGTATATATGGGCAAATGTAATGGTCCAAAAGAGAATTTTTTTTAAAAAGGAGGGGACAAGCATCCTACAGAAAATGAGTCTGTCAAAAATTCACATAAACAAACAGATGTGATTTAAAAAAAAATAAAACATCTAATATTTATAAACACCGAGGAATTTTGAAATAATGAAAACAAACGTGAGATATTAAAGAAAACCATCTGAAATATTTAAATATATAGTAAGTGAAATTTTAAAATACAACAATATGAAATAAATACTAGTTTTAAAAGCTGAAATAAGGAGAAATTAACCGATTTGCCTAGAACGTAAAAGTTAGGATTATTTTTTAAGATATCAATTTCCATTTCAGAACAAATTAAAATGTAACTGCAGCACATCAAAAATAAGAGTACAAAGTAAATTAAAAGCTACCAGATTGAAAAGACAGGTAACCTTCAAAGGGGAATGAAAATTCAATTATCATTATATTGTTCATTAGTAACTGCAGGAGACAGAAGTGAACGTAATAAGGACTTCAAACTACTGCGAAGAAAGAAATGACAGTTAACATTCTATTTTATGCACAGAGGAATATCCATTCAAGAACAATAAATCACTTTTTCCTGATATGCCCAACAGCTAAATATTTTACAATTGAAAAAACCCATATGAAATATTGATGGAAATATATAATTCAAAACACGCATGCACATACCTGTACATGTTCTGTAAGGAAAGTCATGGTATACTACAAAGTAAAGTTGATTACAGAAACTAAAAAAAAAATGTTGAAAATTTTATTAAAAATTAAAAAATATTAGGGGGTGCCTGGGTGGCTCAATTGTTAAGCGTCTGCCTTCCGCTCATGTCATGACCCCAGGGTCTTGGGTTGGGCCCCTCATCGGGTTCCCTGCTCCACGGGAAGCCTGCTTCTCCCTCTCCCACTCCCCCTGCTTGTGTTCCCTCTCTCGCTGTGTCTCTCTCTGTCAAATAAATAAAATAAAATCTTTAAAAAAAAGTTTAAAACATTAAAAAATTTAAAAAATATTAAAATAATATATGTTTATTGTATTAAATCAGAGTATGGGACATGCATGCATTTGATGGGTAATTAAGGCACTTCAAGAAATGTAATGTGACTAGCACCCTAGGAACCTATCCTGTGCACTCTGCCAGTCATTAAGCTCCTCTTCTTTTTTTTTCTTTTTTTTTATTCTTATGTTAATCCCCATACATTACATCATTAGTTTTAGATGAAGTGTTCCATGATTCATTGTTTGTGCATAACACCCAGTGTTCCATGCAGAATGTGCCCTCCTCAATACCCACCACCAGGCTAACCCATCCTCCCACCCCCCTCCCCTCTAGAACCCTGTTTGTTTTTCAGAGTCCATCGTCTCTCATGGTTCGTCTACCCCTCCGATTTCCCCCACTTCATTCTTCCCCTCCCGCTACCTTCTTCTTCTTCTTTTTTCTTAACATATATTGCATTATTTGTTTCAGAGGTACAGATCTGAGATTCAACAGTCTTGCACAATTCACAGCGCTTACCAGAGCACATACCCTCCCCAGTGTCTATCACCCAGTCACCCCATCCCTCCCACCCCACCCCCCACTCCAACAACACTCAGTTTGTTTCCTGCAATTAAGAATTCCTCATATCAGTGAGATCATATGATACATGTCTTTCTCTGTTTGACTTATTCCACTCAACATAATACCCTCCAGTTCCATCCACGTCGTTGCAAATGGCAAGATCTCATTCCTTTTGATGGCTGCATAATATTCCATTGTATATATATACCACTTCTTCTTTATCCATTCATCTGTCGATGGACATCTTGGCTCTTTCCACAGTTTGGCTATTGTGGACATTGCGGCTATAAATATCGGGGTGCATGTACCCCTTCAGATCCCTACATTTGTATCTTTGGGGTAAATACCCAGTACTGCAATTGCTAGATCATATGGTAGCTCTATTTTCAACTTTTTGAGGAACCTCCATACAGTTTTCCAGAGTGGCTGCACCAGCTTGCATTCCCACCAACAGTGTAGGAGGGTTCCCCTTTCTCCACATCCCGCCAACATCTGTCGTTTCCTGACTTGTTAATTTTAGCCATTCTGACTGGTGTGAGGTGGTATCTCATTGATGTTTTGATTTGGATTTCCCTGATGCTGAGCGATATTGAGCACTTTTCCATGTGTCTGTTGGCCATTTGGATGTCTTCTTTGGAAAGATGTCTGTTCATGTCTTCTGCCCATTTCTTGATTGGATTCTTTGTTCTTTGGGTATTGAGTTTGATGAGTTCTTTATAGATTTTGGATACTAGCCCTTTATCTGATATGTCATTTGCAAATATCTTCTCCCATTCTGTCGGTTGGCTTTTGGTTTTGTTGATTGTTTCCTTTGCTTTGCAAAAGCTTTTATCTTGATGAAATCCCAATAGTTCATTTTTGCCCTTGCTTCCCTTGCCTTTGGCGATGTTTCTAGGAAGAAGTTGCTTCGGCTGAGGTCAAAGAGGTTGTGCCTGTGTTCTCCTCTAGGATTTTAAGGGACTCCTGTCTCACATTGAGGTCTTTCAACCATTTGGAGTCTATTTTTGTGTGTGGTGTAAGGAAATGGTCCAGTTTCATTCTTCTGCATGTGGCTATCCAATTTTCCCAACACCATTTGTTGAAGAGACTGTCTTTGTTCCATTGGACATTCTTTCCTGCTTTGTTGAAGATTAGTTGACCATAGAGTTGAGGGTCCATTTCTGAGCTCTCTATTCTGTTCCATTGATCTATGTGTCTGTTTTTGTGCCAGCACCATGCTGTCTTGATGATGACAGCTTTGTAATAGAGCTTGAAGTCCGGAATTGTGATGCTGCCGGCTTTGCTTTTCTTTTTTAACATTCCTCTGGCTCTGCGGGGTCTTTTCTGGTTCCATACAAATTTTAGGATTATTTGTTCCATTTCTTTGAAAAAAGTGGATGGTATTTTGATGGGGATTGCATTGAATGTGTAGATTGCTCTAGGTAGCATTGACATCTTCACAATATTTGTTCTTCCAATCCATGAGCATGGAATGTTTTTCCATTTCTTTGTGTCTTCCTCAATTTTTTTCATGAGTATTTTATAGTTCTCTGAGTACAGATCCTTTGTCTCTTTGGTTAGATTTATTCCTAGGTATCTTATGGTTTTGGGTGCAATTGTAAATGGGATCGACTCCTTAATTTCTCTTTCTTCTGTCTTGTTGTTGGTGTATAGGAATGCCACTGACTTCTGTGCATTGATTTTATATCCTGCCACTTTACTGAATTCCTGTATGAGTTCTAGCAGTTTTGGGGTGGAGTCTTTTGGGTTTTCCACATAAAGTATCATATCATCTGCAAAGAGTGAGAGTTTGACTTCTTCTTTGCCAATTTGGATGCCTTTGATTTCTTTTTGTTGTCTGATTGCTGTGGCTAGGACTTCCAATACTATGTTGAATAGCAGTGGTGATAGTGGACATCCCTGCCACGTTCCTGACCTTAGGGGGAAAGCTCTCAGTTTTTCCCCATTGAGAATAATATTCGCTGTAGGTTTTTCATAGATGGCTTTTATGATATTGAGGTATGTACCCTCTATGCCTATACTCTGAAGAGTTTTGATCAAGAAAGGATGCTGTGCTTTGTCAAAAGCTTTTTCTGCATCTATTGAGAGGATCATATGATTCTTGTTCTTTGTTTTGTTAATGCATTGTATCATGTTGATTGATTTGCGGATGTTGAACCAACCTTGCAGCCCAGGGATAAATCCCACTTGGTCATGGTGAATAATCCTTTTAATGTACTGTTGGATCCTATTGGCTAGTATTTTGGTGAGAATTTTTGCATCCATGTTCATCAGGGATATTGGTCTGTAATTCTCCTTTTTGATGGGGTCTTTGTCTGGTTTTGAAATCAAGGTAATGCTGGCCTCATCAAATGAGTTTGGAAGTTTTCCTTCCGTTTCTATTTATTGGAACATTTTCAGAAGAATAGGTATTAATTCTTCTTGAAATGTTTGGTAGAATTCCCCTGGGAAGCCATCTGGCCCTGGGCTTTTGTTTTTTGGGAGATTTTTGATGACTGCTTCAATTTCCTTAGTGGTTATGGGTCTGTTCAGGTTTTCTATTTCATCCTGGTTCAGTTTTGGGAGTTGATACATCTCTAGGAATGCATCCATCTCTTCCAGGTTATCTAATTTGCTGGCATAGAGTTGCTCATAATATGTTCTTAGAATTGTTTGTATTTCTTTGGTGTTGGTTGTGATCTCTCCTCTTTCATCCATGATTTTGTTGATTTGGGTCATTTCTCTTCTCTTTTTGATAAGTCTGGCCAGGGGTTTATCAATCTTGTTAATTCTTTCAAAGAACCAGCTCCTATTTCGTTGATCTGTTCTACTGTTCTTTTAGTTTCTATTTCATTGATTTCTGCTCTGATCTTTATTATTTCTCTTCTCCTGCTGGGTTTAGGCTTTATTTGCTGTTCTTTCTCCAGCTCCTTTAGGTGTAGGGTTAGGTTGTGTACTTGAGACCTTTCTTGTTTCTTGAGAAAGGCTTGTATTGCTATATACTTTCCTCTTAGGACTGCCTTTGCTGCATCCCAAAGATTTTGAACAGTTGTGTTTTCATTTTCATTGGTTGCCATGTATTTTTTTAATTCTTCTTTAATTTCCTGGTTGACCCATTCATTCTTCAGTAGGATGCTCTTTAGCCTCCATGTATTTGAGTTCTTTCCGACTTTCCTCTTGTGATTGAGTTCTAGTTTCAAAGCATTGTGGTCTGAAAATAGGCAGGGAATGATCCCAATCTTTTGGTACCGGTTGAGACCTGATTTATGACCTAGGATGTGATCGATTCTGGAGAATGTTCCATGGGAACTAGAGAAGAATGTGTATTCCGTTGCTTTGGGGTGGAATGTTCTGAATATGTCTGTGAAGTCCATTTGGTCCAGTGTGTCATTTAAAGTCCTTATTTCCTTGTTGATCTTTTGCTTAGACGATCTGTCCATTTCAGTGAGGGGGATGTTAAAGTCCCCCACTATTATTGTATTATTGTCGATGTGTTTCTTTGCTTTTGTTATTAATTGCCTTATATAATTGGCTGCTCCCATGTTAGGGGCATAGATATTTACAATTGTTAGATTTCTTGTTGGATAGATCCTTTAAGTGTGATATAGTGTCCTTCCTCATCTCTTATTATAGTCTTTGGTTTAAAATCTAATTTGTCTGATATAAGGATTGCCACCCCAGCTTTCTTTTGGTGTCCATTAGCATGGTAAATGGTTTTCCACCCCCTCACTTTCAATCTGGGGGTGTCTTTGGTTCTAAAATGTGTCTCTTGCAGACAGCATATAAATGGGTCTTGTTTTTTAATCCAGTCTGTTAGCCTGTGTCTTTTGATTGGGGCATTTAGCCCATTTACATTCAGGGTAACTATTGAAAGGTAGGAATTTAGTGCCATTGTATTGCCTGTAAGGTGACTGTTACCGTATATTGTCTGTGTTCCTTTCTGGTCTATGTTGCTTTTAGGGTCTCTCTTTGCTTAGAGGACCCCTTTCAAGATTTCCTGTAGGGCTGGTTTTGTGTTTGCAAATTCCTTTAGTTTTTGTTTGTCCTGGAAGCTTTTTATCTCTCCTTCAATTTTCAATGACAGCCTAGCTGGATAGAGTATTCTTGGCTGCATATTTTTCTCATTTAGTGCTCTGAATATATCCTGCCAGTCCTTTCTGGCCTGCCAGGTCTCTGTGGATAGGTCTGTTGCCAATCTAATGTTTCTACCCTTGTAGGTTACATATCTCTTCTCCCGAGCTGCTTTCAGGATTTTCTCTTTGTCTCTGAGACTCGTAAGTTTTACTATTAGATGTTGGGGTGTTGACCTATTTTTATTGATTTTGAGAGGGGTTCTCTGTGCTTCCTGGATTTTCATGCCTGTTTCTTTCCCCAAATTAGGGAAGTTCTCTGCTATAATTTGCTCCATTATACCTTCTGCCCCTCTCTCTCTTTCTTCTTCTGGGATCCCAATTATTCTAATGTTGTTTCGTCTTATGGTATCGCTTATCTCTCGAATTCTGCCCTCGTGATCCAGTAGTTGTTTATCTCTCTTTTTCTCAGCTTCTTTATTTTCCATCATTTCATCTTCTATATTACTGATTCTCTCTTCTGCCTCATTTATTCTAGCACTTAGCGCCCCCATTTTTGATTGCACCTCATTGATAGCCTTTTTGATTTCTACTTGGTTGGATTTTAGCTCTTTTACTTGTCCAGAAAGAGTTTCTCTGATAACTTCCATATTTTTTTCAAGCCCAGCTAGTATCTTTAAAGTGATGATTCTGAACTCTAGATCTGACATCGTACTAATGTCCGTATTGAGTAGGTCCCTGGCAGTCGGTACTACCTCTTGCTCTTTTTGTTGAGGTGATTTTTTCCGTCTTGTCATTTTGTGCAGAGGAGAATAGATTAATGAGAGAACAAAATGCTAGCAGAGTAGCCATGTCCCCAGAAAATATACTCTAAACAAATCAGAAGAGACCTGAAGCAGTGGGATAAGAAAGGGAAAGAGAGAAAAAAGAAAAAGAAAAAGATAAAGATAAAAACAAAAACAAACAAAAGAAAACAACAACAACAACAAAAAACCCAGAATGTGATCAAATATGATCAGGCTGGTATATAGATCAGTGCCACACACTAGATTTGGGGTGTATTTTGGTGTTTTAGAAGAAAGTGCTTCCCAAAATTTTAAAGAAAGAAAAACCTATATATGTACAAAAATAAGGGTTGTTATGATGAAGGGATGGAATATGACTGTAAAAATGGAAATTATAAAAAAAAATTATAAAAGGAATTGATAAGTTGTTTGAAAAAAGAAAGAAGAGGATTTAAAAAAAGAAAAAAGAAAAAGAAAAAAAAAAAGGAGAGGATGTGATCAGGCAGGGGAGTAGAAAACACCATACACTAGAGATTTAGGGTATATTTTAATCTGTTAGAAGAAACTATCTCAAAATTTTAAAGAGAGAACAACTTATATATATAAGCCAAAAATATGGGTAACTACTATGAAGGGATAGAATATGACTCTTCCAGAAAGTGGTCGCTTTTCTGATGAGAGTTGTTGCTCTTCTTTTCTTCAATCTCCTGTTGAGTTTGTAGGTGTTCAGAATGGTTTGATCCCTATCCAGCTGAATTCCTGAGAGGAGACGAAATCCAGGTCTCCTACTCCTCTGCCATCTTGCTCCGCCCCCCAAGCTCCTCTTCTGTTGTGACTTTTAACACATACATTGGCCTTTTCTTTTCTGAGCTTTCTGTGAAAGGAATCAAAGTAGTATTATTTTCTGTTGGATTCTATCACTCAGTATCTGTACCATTGACCCATGTTTTTATACCTAACAGAATTAAGCTTGTATTTATTATTGTATAGAATCATATTGTGTGGACCCTGAGTTTTTGTTCTTCCGAGCAGATATTATTTCTTCTTCATTTTTAGAGGATATTATTATAGGATATAGAATTCTGAGTTAACTCCCCTTCCCACTTCAAGACTTTTAAGACATTATCCAATGTTTTCTTGTTCACATGGTTTCCGATAATTTTGTCTTTGTTCCATGGTAGGTATACTGTTTTGTTTATTTTGATTTATTTTCCAATAGATTTTCTTTTTGATTTTGATTTTGGTTTTAGCAGTGTAATAGGATATGATTGTTTTCTTAGTTTATTTTAGTATTTATACTCTGCTATTTTCTGGGCTTCTTGGATTTGTGATTTGGTGTCTGTCTTCAGTTCTGAAAATTTCTCATTTGTTATTTACAGGTTCAAATATTTATCATATTTCTCTATATAGAATCTTCTTACGAATTCTAATTATGTGTATGTTACACCATTTGAGGTACTCTCACAGATCTTGTAAGCTATATTCTCTGTTTTTTATTTCTTTTACTATATTTTATTTATTTTTTTTAAGATTTTATTTATTTTACACAGAGAGAGAGAGACAGCTAGAGAGGGAACACAAGTAGGGGGAGTGGGAGAGGGAGAAGCAGGCTCCTTGCTGAGCAAGGAACCTGATGCAGGGCTTGATCCCAGGACTCTGGGATCATGACCTGCACCAAAGGCAGACGCTTAACTACTGAGCCACCTGGGTGCCCCATCTTTTATTATATTTTAAATCTTTATTCTTATTTGCATGTGCTTCAAGTGATTTCTACTGATGTATTTTTATATTTACTGATTCCTACTGCTGGGCTTTGCTCTCGCTTGGATAAAGAAGTCAGTATCACTGAGGATGAGATACAGAAAATATATTTCTTTAAGTCCCCAGATGGTTGCAATCTGTAGCAGTCTTCAGAACCACTCTTCCCATTATCTACATAATCAGTAAGAAGAACTGATGGAGAACGATGACATCTGAGTCTAGAGACTATATTCCATTAGTGATACAGCAGAATTGATGTAAGATTTTACACATGGACAGACAGAATTTCAGTAAAGTGCTATTAAGATATTTCGAAAAGTTTTATTAGATCTGGAATCCAAAGACATAGCTTTAATTGCAATTTTAAAACAGCATAGTGATGTTAAATGATGAAAAATTTATTTAGTTTTCATGGGCCTCAACTTATGAGGTCTTTAGTTTGTGGAATAGTAACGTCTTTTAGGTCTATTTTTAAAACAAAAACAGACCCATGTCATCATATAGACTTTCTCTAACATTATGCTTTAAAAGATACTTAGTAGTTAATATCATCCTTTACATATGACCATTTTATTGGTGAGGACCAATTTTGATGGTCCCAATACAGTTTCCATTTATATTAAAAAGCAGGACTTCCAAGTATCCTGGGGTAATGGCAGCCCACTAATTCAAATCTTTTCACAGAATATACAAAAATTAAATATATGTGTACACATATTCACATATTTTAAATTAATACACTATTTTTTTAGTTTTAGGTTTAGAGAAAAATTCAGCAGACAATACAGAGAATTCCCACATGCCTGTTCTCCACCCCACCCCAGGTCCCCTGCTAACATTTTGCATTGATAGTTTATAGTAAGATTCACTCTTTGTGTTGCACATTTTATGACTTTGGCAAATGTATAATGACATGTAGCTACCATTAGAATAAAATACAGAATAGTTTCAGTGCTCTAAAAATACTCTGTTCTTCATCTATTCATCCCTCTTTCCCCTTAAATCATTGACAACCCCTAATCTTTTTACTGTGTCCATAGCTTTGCCTTTCCAGAATGTTATGTAGTTGGAATTATACAGTATGCACCTTCTTCAGATTGGCTTCTTTCACTTAACAATATGCATTTAGGGCTCCTCTGTGTCTTTCCATGCCTTGATAGCTCATTTTCTTTTGATCACTGAATAATATTTTATTGTATGGGTATACTAGAGTTTGTTTATCCATTCACATATTGAAGGACATCTTAGTTGCTTCTATGTCTTGGCAATTATTAATAAAGCTCATATAAACATTTACACTCAGGTTTTGTGAACACAAATTTTCAATTCATTTGGGTAAATTCCAAGGAGTATGATTGCTGGAATATCTTGTAAGTGTATATTGTCTACTTCTCTCTACTAAAACACAATATAGAAAAATAAACAATCCAGCAACATTGAGTAATTCTAGGATCCCAATCATAGTTTCTAAATAAACTCCCACTAAGAGGAACCAGAAGAAATGGCCTATTCTTGGTTTGGTGCAAAATGAGCTTGGAATATTCTTTCCTATGCAAAAGCAAGAAATCTGTCAATGATCGCTGGTGTCATATCATAATGATCCAGGAGTGAACTTGAAGAAACATTTGATCATCATCAAGAATCAATAACTTAATGGATCAATACACATCGAGTATGTTAAGATAAACAAAATGTCAATAATAATGCTAATTTTAAAACATCTTTGGAGGGCTGTAGGGAACCAATTCACTTGGGTTGAATATTGGTTGAATATTCAACAGGAAAACATTCAGGATTTCCCTCCCTCCCTTTTTTTAAAAAACTGTACCACAGCATAACCAAATAATAAAAGGAGGGAAAGTTTCTATAGAAGTATCCAGGTTAATGAGAAAAAAAAACAAGCAAACAGAATTTGCAAGTCCCTGATGAAATAATGTATCTATAGAATGCTCATAAATAGTGGTTAACATCATACACAGAGATAATTAGATATTACTCAGCATCTATAGTAGAGTCGATAAATCCGACCTTACCTAATTAAACCTCTAGATATAAATAACAATCTTTCTAAAGTATAGGAAATCAAGGGAAATATTAAATGTTGCCATCAGTAAAATAGAGATTGTGAGAGTTATAGGACAAATGACCCGATTTCTTCAACAATTAAGTTGAAAGGGTAATAAAAACAGTAGAGGAGATTAAGTGACTTAAGAGTGCAATTTGTAAATTTTGCTTGGATCATAATTCAAGCAAATGAACAGAAATAGAAATAAGGATCAATCAGGGAAATTTGGAACAGGTATATATTTGATGATATTAAAGGGGTTTCATTACAGATTTTTATAGATTTAACAAAAGCTGTATGTTTATGCTTTACATGAACCATTGTATTTTAGGGATATATATTAAATTATTTATGTATAAAATAATATGATGTCTGGAATAGGCTTCAAAATAATCCAAAGAAGGAATGTGTAGGAATGAAGATGAAGTATAATTATCCATGAGTTCATTACTATAAAATCTTGGTTATGGGTATATGAGTTTCAAAAAACTATTATCTTTTCTACTATTTATATTTTTTCACAATAAAGAGTTAAAATTGAATTGTGGCAACACTTTTACTTAACAAAATAGATATTGTGTCAAATTAATCTTTGAAGTCTTCATTTTTATTGTGCAAAATCAAATAAAATACTCTGAGAGTATTAAAATGAATAAACTATTAATTTTAAAATTGTCCTATAATTTATTTTCTCAATAATCCATACTATTTTTAAATTAAATATTACTTTAGGATTCATGCAGTTATTAAAGATCTCTTATCAGATTACAGGGACTATAATATATTACCCTATATTCTGTTTTATGTAGCATATTATGGTTTCCTAGAGAATTTAACTTAAAATGTATATGGGAGGAGATACGGAGTCTAGCTGACATCAAAAACTGATGTTATCCTGTAATGAGAAGATTATATCTTTTTCAAAGAGCTTTGAAATGAAGACAATTGAGTTATATGGATGTGATTTAAAACAAGTCTTTTCTTCCCCCAATAGCAAGATTTCTAGAAGTTATAAGCAGGTTAAGTAAACTATAATTAATGAATAAAAATAAATTAATATTTTTATCTTATTCTTAATTTGTCTTTACCCATCACTTCCAACCTCTACAAAATATTTTTATTACATTTTTTCTTGACTGTTTAGTGCAAATAAACCTTCCTTCCCTATTAAGTATCTCACTGACAATTGCCAGAGTGTGATTCCTTTAAAAGCATATAATCTCCCATCCAAGTACTAACCAGGCCCGACCCTGCTTAGCTTCCGAGATCAGACGAGATTGGGCGCAGTCAGGGTGGTATGGCCGTAGACTAAAAGCATATAATATCAACATATTTTTTTTTTACAATTAAATGGTTTCACTGGGTAAGACTGCCAATGTGTAATTGTAAAGTAAGAATTCCTTCATTCATTAAGTTTCAATTAGAAAATATCATTCCGAACAAAATTGTAAACACCTATATTTATTGTGCATTAAAGATTTGATCTCAAAGACCCAGTTGGTATACTCTATGAAAATGAATGTACTCTCCTCATTATAGCTTGGAAATCTGACTGTAAGAAGAGTTTGATTTTATATAAATAAAATAATTACATAAAGGAAATGTAAAAGTGACAAAATGATACATAGATAGGGTTTTTCTTTAAGTCTAGTTTTCAACTCTTGAACTTAAAATTCTTCTAAAGGGAAGAAGGATTGATGATCACTGAAATGTATAAGGTTCTCTTCTCAGAGAGCCTGTTCAATTCTTTCATGCTCAAAAAGAAAGGGAAAATATTTAGATGAAAATCCAATTTTGGTTTAATATTTGCTTTCACTTTATTTTAAAGACACATTTTTTTCTCATTTAGCTTTCTATATAAAAATGATATTGATTTTCTGGCTGCAACTTAGATTCCCACTCTATCTTGTCAGTAATACTTAAAATACATTGATGAGGACACAATTCTTTTGTGCCTAGAAATACATGTGAAATTGTAAAAATCTCACTGATAATATGCATGACATTATACGTACTCTTTGCTAATGGAACTATTAAATTTTCATTAATTATGAGATAGTTTTTAAAGTAATTTTAATATACTAAAATTTCTAACTCCGTTGATTTGCACTCTATTGCATTCTTTTAAATGTGTGTTATTAATTGCATTCTTAATTCTAATTGTTTGCTACATGTTTTGTGTGTGTTTTAGTGATTTTGTATAGTGTGCTATTTCCAAAATTAGGTTATATACTTCTGAGAGTTGGAAAATATACTTTTGTGTATATATCAGCATATAGTTTATACTTAGGGTGATTACATGTTCTTATTAGTCTGGGAAAATTATGTTTTACATGTGTTGTCCTTAAATTCCATTTCTTTTATATTTGGCCCCAGATTTTTCGTCTTGTCTCTGTCGTCATTATTTTTACTTGCTTGACTAAAGCCAGAACAGGCTTGTTAAGATTCCACTTTAGGTTCTTCATACTCTTTAGCAGTGAATGAGATGCACATTTTGTGAGCAGCATTTTCACTTCAGCACATAGTTAATTCTCTTCTTTGAGATGCGACATAATGAACACCTCCCTTTCAAGGAAGTATTTAATGCTGCTCTGGTGACGGCCACATGCTCTATCAGCCATTTTGTCTTAGAGCTCATGCCACAGGACAACCCATACCATATACAAAGCCCGGCCAGCAGATATAGGGAAATATGTGAGATTACAAGCTCGGTGTATAGAAAACATGTGTGGGAAATAGAAGCTGAATTGTTTTAGCTTAGATTGTATAGAGTGGTCTGAATACTCTTGTTATGGTACTAGCATAATTTCTTGCATCTCATAAATTTATACCAATGTATTTTTATCATTTCCTGATATTCTTTTTAATTTTAAAATGAAACATTTTCAGGGGCACCCCGGTGGCTCAGTCATTAAGCGTCTGCCTTCAGCTCAGGTCATGATCCCAGAGTCCTGGGATCGAGCCCCGCATCGGACTCCCTGCTCAGCGGGAAGCCTGCTTCTCCCTCTCCCACTCCCCCTGCTTGTGTTCCCTCTCTCGCTGTGTCTCTCTCTGTCAAATAAAAAAAATAAAATCTTAAAAAAATAAAATAAAATAAAATAAAATGAAACATTTTCACAGCTGCGAGCTGAAAAAAAAAAAAATCCACATAAATTGTATGCCAGTGGAAACGTGAGTATTGAATGTCTGCTTTTTTAAGTGAGAGAGTTGGTTGTGTGACTTGCAGAAACTATTCATTTGACATCCCATGTGTGGGCATACCAGTTTTACTGACAATATGGTAATCATAAGACGCAAATCTTCTGAAGAAACATCAGCATGACTTCCTTAATACATCCGATGACTATTGTAGTAAATTCTACATTAAAAAAAAAAATGAAGATGAACTATTTATGCTTGTAATTATAATATGAATAAAAATTTCAGTGAAGCACAGCATCATGATATAAACAATATTCTTACTAAATGAAAAAACATCTATTCTTGAAACTAGTTTTAAATATATACATTTAAAATCCATCTCAACTGTGATATCTAGCAATCAAAGAGAATCTCTGTGGTCAAAGTTTACAAATATTTTCACATATATATACTATAAAATATCAGAATCACAATATTTTTATGTTAAAGCTAATGCTGAATAAAGGATATATTTATAAGTATTTTAGCAGAATTTAGTACATATTCGCTTTCTTGCCTAATATCAGTTGAATTAAGAAATGTTACAATCTTTAATTCTTAAGATTCTCTAGCTTCTTAAAATAAATCTAAATGTTTTACAGTTTTAAAATAATATTGTAAATAAGCCTTCTAATATTTTTGCATTAAAAAATATCAATTGAAAGCTGTCAACCAGAGTAGTCAAGAAATAGTGTCAAAATTTTTTTGACATGTTTATGTAACAGACAATTATTGACAATAAAGTCATAAACAGGTGGAAAGTATGAATACGAATGAATAGTTCCAAAAATCATTACTTGTTTTAAATGTTCAGGTAATCAAAATTTAAAAAAATATTGTTTTGACTTTCAATGATAGGTGTATATGCCATTTTTCTTTTAGAAGATGTTTTAAAGATATATTTCTAAAGGAAGCAAAGTTAACCAATTTGGTAAAACTCATTTTTGATGAATAAATAATTATTTCAAAAATAAAGAAAAAAAAAGTGTCTCGGGTCACCTTACTTATAACAAATGTCTTGAATTAACAGCTTTTCAGTAAGTCATGCTGACTAATTAGTTTCTTCATTTTTCTTTATAAAATACCAGTTTTACAGGTGTTCAATTCTCTGAGACTTCTGAATTTTATTTGTGTTTCAATTTAGATTTAGCAAATCAAGATTTAATTAGTGCTGTAAGATTATAATTGTGTATTTTTTTGCTTTGCCTGCTGTTTACATGACTTGCATTATGGCTGAAGAAATATTAAGTCAGAAGTCAAAAATGCAGTTATGTTTTTGATCTATCAACTTATTCAAATATTAAAATGTGTTATGTTATTTCACATGTGCCTAGATATCCAGATTCAAAAATGAAATATATTGAAATTTAAACAAATGACAACAAAAAGCCTTCAGACCTTCAGAGGTACTAAATGAGATAGTTTCCCTTTTTGTCATGAGGTTATTAAGGCCTAAGAAAAATCTCGCATAATCTTTCTAAAGAGGAGTTTACTGGTACTTATATTATTCTAGCTCCACTGGAAATTCTTTTTCTTTAATTGTAATGGTTCTTCATTTTGTTTTATGGAGATCTATTTCTGGTTCTTAAAAGTTTCTATGGGTATGTCTGTTCATTAATGCTTTTAATGTTCCTTGTTATATCGCTGCTTCACTTTTTACTATCTTGCTCACATCAGGTTCTCACCGCTTGGAGTTTACCTTGAGTCATAAAAATTTGAGATTGTGACTTAAACTCTAATGATGTAGAACACTGCATGGTTCTATGGGGCTCAGTAGGATTAATGGAGGTTTCTATACTTTTAATCAAGTGCTGTAATGATCATATACTGAATTTTGTAGAATGGCTACAAGACAGATAGGCTTTTTAGGAGGGAAAGAGGATGATGTGAAGAGTCACATAAATAAAATGATCAGGGAGAGGAAGTACTATAGATCCCTACGTAAATATGAGAATCCCACTGAGTGTTCACAATGTGCTCTTAGCTAATGGCCATAAATAAGCAGATATTCTATGCCAAATAATTAACTTTTATTTCTTTAAGGCAACTGTGATGGCACAAAACCTGAGCAACAAAGTATCAGGAAGAGGAATATTTCTTCCAAGGTTAGAAATACCATTTTTATCAAAATCTAATAATAATCATAAAAATAATAGATTTTATATGTAAAATTAAGTTTTGCCCCAAAATACCTTTTTTTTTTAAAAAGATTCTACCTATTTATTTGAGAGAGAGAATGAGAGAGAGCACATAAGAGGGGGGAGGGTCAGAGGGAGAAGCAGACTCCCTGCCAAGCAGGGAGCCCGATGCGGGACTCGATCCAGGGACTCCAGGATCATGACCTGAGCCGAAGGCAGTCGCCCAACTAACTGAGCCACCCAGGCGCCCCCAAAATATCTTTTGACACTCATCATGTCAGATTGCTTCAGAGAACTGAGGCAATTGGGACAGAGTGGCTTTGATCTAAAAAGTCTGAGAGGGATGAAAACTATAGATTGCTAATGGTTACCTGAAGCTCTAAGTGGAGAAAGATTCTGGGCTTCATCTGGATTCAGCAGGCAAGGGCACTGTTCTGGAAGAGAATACCCACAAGGGACCATGGAGGAGTGATTTTGGTAGCATGATTACCATGCATTTTCCAAACAAACCTCGCTTTTTGCCAAAGTTAATCAGATCAATATCATGTGAATATGTATGTATGTCTTAAGGCCTAGCCTCTTTGTATTTCTTTCAGTTATCTAAATTGTAATTAGTTTTACATAAAGACATATGCATACATGATTTTATATAAACACATAAATGCAATTGTATTCTTACTTAAAAACAGTTTACTTTTTAATGATTTATTTATTTATTTAAGATTTTATTTATTCATTTTACAGAGAGAGACACAGAGAGAGAGGGAACACAAGCAGGGGGAGTGGGAGAGGGAGAAGCAGGCTTCCCGCCAAGCAGGGAGCCCAATGCAGGGCTCGATCCCAGGACCCTGGGATCATGACCTGAGCCGAAGGCAGACGCTTAAACGACTGAGCCACCCAGGCACCCCTATTTATTTATTTTATTTCCACATTCCCACTATCCTTTTCCTCTTGGCCCCTCTCCACCCTCATTAGCATTCAATATCACAACATTTCACCTATTCTGTTCTTTTTAAAGATTTATTTCTTTATTTCAGAGAGAGAGCACAAGCAGGGGGAGCGGCAGGGAGAAGGAGAGAGAATCCTCAAGCTGACTCCTTGCTGAGCACGGAGCTCCACAAGGGGCTCGATCCCAGGACCCTGAGGATCATGAACTGAGCCAAAATCAAGAGCCAGCCACTCACCAACAGAGCTACCCAGGTGCCCCCATTTCACCTATTCTAACAACACAATATATATCTTTTGGAATTTTATTTTTATGTCCATATACACCTATAGATACATAAACTTTTGTAAATAGGTATACAAGCATGAGTATATAGGAAAGAAATTTCTGTTATGATTTCTTTTCAAAAATAATACATTATGCTTATTTTGAGCATCTTGAATTTCTTTACTCTCACACAAACGCATAAGATGGAAAACCCTACATACTGTGTGCTAATACTCTTTGTCATACTTCTTTTTTTAAAATTTTATTTATTTATTTTAGAGAGAGAGCACAAGCAAGGGGAGCGGCAGACAGAGGGAGAAGCAGGCTCCCCACTGAGCAAGCAACCTGATGCGAGACTCGATCCCAGGACCCTGGGATCATGACCTGAGCTGAAGGCAGGAGCTTCACCGACTGAGCCACCCAGGTGTCCTCTTTTTGTCACACTTTTTAATGTCTACTAAATTCTACATGCTTTGTATATGCCATAATTTTTAATCATTTTTCTACTGAAGTGTAAGTGATTTCTTTCCATGTTTGCCTATTATAAAAGATCTCTGCCTATTAGAAATATGCTTTATTAAATCTGCTAAATAATATTTTATTATTTTTTATTTAGTTTTTATATTTAGATTTAGGTTATGGAATATTTAGTACCTATTCACACATAAATGCCTTTTCTTTTAGAGTTCCTGAATTTAAAATCTTGATTCGGTATGTATACTCTACTTCTAGAATGTATAAATAAATTTTTATTCATAATCTTTTTTTTAAGATTTTATTTATTTATTTGAGAGAGAGGAAGAGAGAGAGAGAGCATGAGTAGGGTGGGGGCAGAGTAGAGGGAGAAGCAGACTCCTGCTGAGTGGGGAGCCTGATGTGGGACTCAATTCCAGGACGCTGGGATCATGAACTGAGCCAAAGGCAGTTGCTTAACTCTCTGAGCCACCCAGGTGCCCCTTTATTCATATTCTTAAAGTATGCATATTGATATATTTTTAAGACTAATCCTATCTGAATTTTATTCAGGACTATGAGATGACTATTTCTCTTTTTAAAAATTCAAGTGGATACTAAGATGGCTAGAAACATTAAATAATATATTTCACTTCAACTTATTATATTTTAATTACTCTCCTATATATGTTATCTACTGTGTTTTTAATTTCCTGACTATTTGTATTCAAGTATTATATTAATTTAATTACTGTGAATCTATAGTGCATTCCTCTGAAGGGTATTCCCTCATCATTGTTATATTTTAATACTTTTCTTTTTTTTAAGATTCTATTTATTTATTCAACAGAGAGAGAGATAGCGAGAGCAGGAACACAAGCAGGGGGAGTGGGAGAGGGAGAAGCAGGCTTCCCGTGGAGCAGAGAACACGATATGGGGCTCGATCCCAGGACCCTAGGATCATGACCTGAGCCAAAGGCAGGAGCTTAACGACTGAGCCACACAGGCGCCCACAGTATTATTATCTTGACTACTCTAAAAGACTAGTTCTTTCAGAGGAAATTTAAGATTATTTTACAGAATTCAGAAAAATAAAAATAACAATAGTAACCCTTACGGGATCCTCATCATAGTTTAATTTAATAAATAGAAGTTTTCTGAGATCTTATTTTTTTATAATATTGTCTTTTCAACCAAGTACAAAGTTTTTGAGAGTAATCAAATAGAGACATGCAGGACATTACAACATTTGAAATCACATAAGTGTACATTTAGTATATAATCAAAAAATTTTTTCACATAAAAATAAAATTAGTGTATAAAAATAAATCACATCCATGAATAAAAAATGAAAATTTTTAAAATTTTAGCCAACAAAACTCAGTAAAGATATTTGAATCCAGTATAAACTTAATATCAAAGCCAGAAAATTCCCTTTTATGTGAAAATTTTGTCTCATTTTGATATTTAAGTTTATTGAATTCAAATACTGTAAAGTTCTTTGTGTCATCTGACTACTTTCTTAAATGTTTTATGCTTTTTATCCTAATTATTATTATTATTATTTACCATCATTATTTTTTAACTCAACATAGTTTGAGAGAGATATAGTGAGATCCCCTACTTTACATAAATATATATTTTATCAAGATATCCTTAAATTTCTAATTATTTTTGTGTTATCTCATACCTTATGTGCATTGTTGTTTATTGTCATTATATTCTCATCATACATTTTCTCATCATTGTATATATCATATATTCATTGTATATATAATGTACTATAAATATTTTTCTATTTTTATTATTATTTTTGATTTGAACTTCCATTTGCCTGACATTATTATCTCCATACTTACTGTTTTGTTTTCAGTTTATATTTTTTCCTTTTTTTTAATTAAGTTCAATTAGCCAGCATATAGTACCTCATTCATTTTTGATGTAGTGTTCAGTGATTCATTAGTTGCATACAATACCCAATGCTTATCACATCACGTGCCCACCTTAATACCCATTACCCGGTTACCCCCTCCCACCCTTCTGCAACCCTCAATTTGTTTCTTGGAGTCCAGAGTGTTTCATGGTTTGTCTCCCTCTCTGATTTCTTCCCATTTCCTGGTATATTTTACCTCATTTCCTATATAAGTTTGAAACAAAAAAAAAATGGCATTTTCGTCTATTTTTTGCAAAGAATATATTACTGGATTTAATCTTATGAATAGGTAAATTTAATTCATAAAATTAAATGAATAGGTAAAATTAAGTAAATTACTAGATTTAATTTTATGAATAGGTAAAATTAAACAATTCTGGACTCTCAGTAGCTTAGAACAATAAAAGTTAACTTCTCACTCATATTTTATAACTAGATCTGGTTGAGCCTGGGATAAATACTGTCTTGACTTCACTCAAAGACCTGGGTATGATTAGGGAAATCATATTTGGTGATGATACTAATTTAAATCATCTGTGATCTCTCTCCTCTGTTAGTACATGTTGAATTTTTACCTTATAATTTTTATGGTAAGAAAACACTGTTGATACAAAACACAGCAGATCCTTGAATAATTTAAGCATTAGTAATAAAGCTTTGGTAAGTAAAACTATTTTGTTTTCCTCATTTGCCATGAAGCTCTACAAAATGTAAATACTTGTAAAAAATTAAATTAAACATTTTATTTATATATTGGACACATTTATAAAGAAATAAGCTCAAGTTAAAACAAATGTCAGAGCCAATATGTAAGACCTGCATATGTAAGAAAGCTAGAAGATTATTTCACTTGAAATTATAGTTAATAATAGCATTTGTGAGAACCATGAATACACTTTTATCAGTTCATATAATAAAACATAATGGCTTCTGATAGAAATCTGTATGTCCTGGGGTGCCTGCGTGGGTCTATCAGGTAAGCTTCAACTTGGTTTTGTGTTTTGTTTTGTTTTGTTTTGTTTTTAATTTTATTATGTTATGTTAATCACCATACATTACATCATTAGTTTTTGATATAGTGTTCTATGATTCATTGTTTGCGTATAGCACCCAGTGCTCCATTCAGTACATGCCCTCTTTAATATCCATCACCAGGCTAACCCATCCCCCCACCCCTCTCCCCTCTAGAACCCTCAGTTTGTTTCTCAGAGTCCATAGTTTGTCATAGTTCATCTCCCTCTCCGATTTCCACCCCCTTCATTTTACCCTTCCTACTATCTTCTTTTTTTTTAACATATAATGTATTATTTGTTTCAGAGGTACAGGTCCGTGATTCATCAGTCTTACACAATTCACAGCACTCACCATAACACATACCCTCCCCAGTGTCTATCACCCAGTCAACCCATCCCTCCCACCCCCCACCACTCCAGCAACCCTAAGTTTATTTCCTGAGATTAAGAATTCCTCATATCAGTGAGATCATATGATACCTGTCTTTTTCTGATTGACTTATTTTGCTCAGCATAATACCCTCCAGTTCCATCCACATAGTTGCAAATGGCAAGATTTCATTCCTTTTGATGGCTGCATAATATTCCATTGAGTACCACATCTTCTTTATCCATTCATCTGTCAATGGACATCTTGGCTCTTTCCATAGTTTGGCTATTGTGGACATTGCTGTTATAAACATCGGGGTGCTCTTGGTTTTCACTCAAGTTAGGATCACTGAATCATGGAGTGGAGCCAGGCTTGGGACTTTGTGCTCAGCAGGGAGTCTGCTTCCCCTCTCCTCTCCCTCTGCCCCTCCCCCCACTTGCACTCTCTCTCAAATAAATAAATAAATCTTAAAAAAAAAAAAGAAATCTGTATTTTCTACTATGTTCTTGTAGTAAAGAACATGAACTAGTATTTAACAATTAGCCCAGGAGAAAAAAATCTTACAGTGAAGTTTTGGGCTTTTTCTATTTTGAGTGATACTTATTGGTAACTCTCTGCCTGACTCTTTTTA
The DNA here is from genome assembly GCF_011800145.1 of Mirounga leonina. Lineage (NCBI taxonomy): Eukaryota > Metazoa > Chordata > Mammalia > Carnivora > Phocidae > Mirounga > Mirounga leonina. The sequence continues at coordinate 25,596,579 of NW_023270454.1, forward strand.
CTAACTACTGGAAGTCACTGATATTTTGTTATGATCCCAAACAGAAGCTTCATGCTCAATATTTTCACACATTGACTTCTATCGGAAATTGTTCTCTCCAGCATGCACTCTGAAATTCTGGCTGCCAATGTTACTGGTTAACGACTATAGCTGCATGATGCTACTGCCTTCTGGCTCTTTCTAGTCTAACTTGCTTTGTGTTTTGTATGTTGAACAATGAGGAAAACATTAGAAAACTCAGTAGGTGGAAAGTCACCTCCTGCTTGTAGTCATATTTGAAAAAATGGTCCCCTATTGTGCAGCATCATTAAATATTCTCCAAGCAAACATTCTTCTGAAGCATTGTTTGTCAAAGTATTCATGTTCTATATGTTACTAACATAATTGAAAACAATATTCCTGTAAGATATATTTACATGAACATTGCTTCCAGTTAACAAATATATAAATTAAAGTGAATTTATGGTTTATTTTTTCTATTTATATTGCTCAATTTCAACTGATATTTTGGTACTTTTTTTCTAAAAATGCAAAAATAAATGAATTAGTACACAATATCCAATATTATTTTTACCAATAATTTAAAGAATGACACATATTTATTTTTTCATGAGCAACTAAAAAAGAATAAAATATGTTTTACTGTAAATGTTACTACATTTTTCTTGGGTAGTAATAGCCTGAAGCATTAAAGTTGAAAGCTTGTCTTTATAGATCCTGTCACAAAGTATCATCTAGAACAGCATTTTATAGATTCTGAAGTAGTATTTCATAGAATATTTGTAAAAGCTTTTTTCCTAATTTCCCATCAATATATAAATACTTTTCGTAGAAAATACATTGTGATAGCTTTCAGAATTACATCATTTTTCAAGAATAGTATAATAATAAGCCAGGAATCAAATTATATCTTTTAAAAAGTAATGGTATAAAGTGCCTTGGATTTCTGTAACAATAGCAAATGGAAAAGTATACAGTTAGAATTCTATTTGTGACGCTTTTATGAAAACATCATACTCTCCAAATGTTTTGTCTAGTATTTGAGCAGATATTTCTTATGGTTGGGAACTCAGAAACCCCATTTCATTCTTCTTTTTAATGTTACATAATACATGGAAACTAGAACCCTGATAATCTATTCACAGACTCTTGCCAGTTGACTTCTGGTTAGCTTTGCCAAAGGGAGGGAATCTTGGAGTGCTGGAAGGTAAGAGGAGGGGGAAACTGTGTTCTTATTTCAGTATATTGTTTGGCAATATCTGTCCAGCAACATCAGATCACAAGTGAGTCCAGGAGATTTTGGTTAGTTTTAGCATCCCCAGCTTAAAGCATTTTCCCAGCACCAGGCATTAAAGTGTCTCTGTGGGTTCCAGACTCATTCATGTGACGTTTCTTCTGTGGTTGCATCAGTCCTAGGAAACACCTGTCTACAAGTTCCAGCCTTGGTCACCTTAATATCTGTAGCATTCCACATGATCTTAGAAAAGCAGCAACAGGGCGCCTGGGTGGCTCAGTTGGTTAAGCGACTGCCTTCGGCTCGGGTCATGATCCTGGAGTCCCTGGATTGAGTCCCACATCGGGCTCCCTGCTCAGCAGGGAGTCTGCTTCTCCCTCTGACCCTCCCCCCTCTCATGTGTTCTCTCTCATTCTCTCTCTCTCAAATAAATAAATAAAATCTTAAAAAAAAAAAAAAAAAAAAAAAAGAAAAGCAGCAACAAATGCTCGCCAGAAGGAAGGGGAGTAGATTTTCCTGCTCTTACTAAGCTTTGGGTGACTTCATTTCTTTCTTTTTTTTTTTTTTTTTAAGTTTTTTTATTTATTTATTTGACAGGGAGAGACACAGCGAGAGAGGGAACACAAGCAGGGGGAGTGGGAGAGGGAGAAGCAGGCTCCCCGCAGAGCAGGGAGCCCGATGCGGGACTCGATCCCAGGACTCTGGGATCATGACCTGAGCTGAAGGCAGTCGCTTAACCAACTGAGCCACCCAGGCGCCCGACTTCATTTCTTTTTTATCCATTTAGGTATCCCAACATTTTCAACTGGTTCCCTATTAAATGCTCTCTTTTAAGAATATCTAGAAACATTGTTTTATTGACTAATGTTACCACCTAACTGATGCAATATGTAATATAATAAAATGATCCAAAGATCATAAAAGGAGATTATTATTTTTTTTTGAAATGTGTTGGAAAAAATAAAACTTAGATCATAAAATGGTGGGTTTGGTCAGTTACTATGTGGATGGTTGTAAAATGCCCACTGGTATTTATTCATATTACATAGCTTTGATTAAAATACTTGTCTTGAAACAGACTCTTAACTATAGAGAACAAACTGATGGTTTTTGGAGGGGAGGTGGGCAGGGGGAATGGGTTAAACAGGTGATGGGTATTAAGGAGGGCACTTATTGTGGACACTGGGTGTTAGATGTAAGTGATGAATCACTATATTCTATGCCAGAAACTAATATTACACTGTATGTTAACTAGTTGGAATTTAAATAAAAACTCGGGAAAAAAAAATACTTGTCTTAAGGAGTCTAGATATATTCAGGAAGACAATAATCTCAGAGGAGATTTAGAAATTGATTCAAACTGTTTCCTTTAATCAAAGTCACTCCATGAATAATTATTTATAAAATGAAATGAAAATTCATGTTTAATGTTAAAATATAACAAATTTTATGCATATAAAATTAATTATATCAATGGTGAATGTTAAATATGTTAAGATGTTATTTTAATAACAAAAAAGGTACATGCTTTTTGTTAATTTAATATAAAAAAATTTGAAAATGCAAAAAAAAAATCTAAAATGGAGCCATCTCATATTCTTGACCTATATTTCAGCAAGGACCACTTAAGGATTTTAAGGTATATTGGGCTCCTGGATGGCTCAATCGGTTAAGCCTCCAGCTCTTGGTTTTACCTCAGGTCATGTCTCAGGGGCCTGGAATTGAGCCCCTCATAAGGCTCTGTACTCAGTGGGGAGTCTGCTTCTCTCTGAATCCCTCCATCTCCCTATACCCCTCCCCCTGCTCAGTCACTCTCTCTCTGTCTCTCTCTAAAATAAATAAATACGGGCGCCTGGGTGGCTCAGTTGGTTAAGCAACTGCCTTCGGCTCAGGTCATGATCCTGGAGTCCCGGGATCGAGTCCCGCATCGGGCTCCCTGCTTAGCGAGGAGCCTGCTTCTCCCTCTGACCCTCCCCCCTCTCATGTACTCTCTCTCATTCTTGCTCTCTCAAATAAATAAATGAATCTAAAATAAATAAATACATATTTAAAAGAACAATTTTGAGGTATATTGATTGTATATTAAAGTTTAAAATGTCAGAAATAAGAAGTAAAGAAAACATAATAGTTCCAAAATGAAAACCTGAGATCACTTGCTGAAGATGTGGATATATAGCAAATAGGCTTATTTATTGAAACTAGTAAACAGAGAGAGAAGAAATAGTTGCATGAATGTGTCCCCCTCCTTTATTCCCTAACCCTGTTCTTGGGGGTAAATGCATTATTTAGGTTTTCTCTTGATGGATGTGATATTAATTAGCCCATTTAGACTATCCCTTGTTTACTTCACTTGAACCTTTCATACAGGCAGTAGTAGGTCAGATTTTTATTGTAAAAACTGTGTTTTTGTTTGTATTGGAGTATTTCTGGTACTTAGCTTTCTTATTATTTGAGAGTAACAAAGCAGGGTAACTTATAAATATATAAATCAATGTCAATCATTTTAAATTGTTTCAAAGGCTATATATTCTACAAAATAAACCCAAGTTTATATTATTTCTTAAATATTATTTAAGATTATTTGATAGTTATATAGATAATACACATATATTTGATTACTCTTTTCAGGAATATATGCATAGATTAGTTATGCTTATTTTTTTTAAATATTTTTTAATTTAAATTTTATTTAGTTAACATACAGTGCAATATTGGTTTCTAGAGTAGAATTCAGTGATTCATCACTTAAAAAATCTTTATTTTATAGTTATATGAGTGGAATTGGTCCCATTATTTAGTGATGTTAAAGACTACATGATTTCTTTCTGTTTTATACTAATTCCATCACGAATACTATGGAAAACAAACACACTAAACATTACAACGGTGTGTATGATTCTAAATTCAGTATTAACTCCAATTTTAATATTTTACCATGTTCCATCCAATGATCTATTTATGTATCTACTATCTTCTATCAACTATCTATCATCTATCATCATCTATCTATCATCTACCTATCATCTACTTGTCAACAATCCATCTAATCTTTCATCTATCATTATCATCTCTCTACCCATAAACTTATTTATCATCTATCTATCGAGAAGAGTGAGACACTTCAAAATGAAGATGGTGTTTCCATTATACCAAAGATTGCTTGATGAAAGTTTTAAAAATACCATTTATTTTTACTTCTAAAGACCATGGAAACATGATGTTACTGTATTATCAATGATATCATATTTTTGCACATATTTAAACTTCAAAGGTTGAGATTGCACATTTGTCTGACTCTTAATGAATTATCAGTAAGACTCTGTTTAATTAAGAAGGGTTTAAAATAGAATCCAACCTGATAAAATTGATATTTGACTTTCAAAGTAATATGTTTTCATTATAGGCATAATTTTTTAAAATAATTGATTTTTATAAAAAAACATTGGCACATCTTTTCTGTTGTGATGATTCCCTTTTGAGAGCATATAGAAATGATTTTAATTAAGTTTAATTAATGGATATTATGATGCCTGATTAGGTTTTATAAATGATCACTATGAACACCCCCTATTTTTTTAAAGAAGAACATATTTTAAACATACAACCTACAAATTATTTAACTCATTAAAGTATTTTGTATTTAACTTAAGCCAAATGTCAGATCACCAGAATAGTCTCACACACACACACACACACACACACACATATTATGGTTCAGTCGCTTTTATATATCGGTCAGCATTCAGCTCCAGAAAAACTGAATCTGTTATAGATAGTGCAAATTTAAGATGGATTATTTCAGAGTTTTTGATAGCTTACAAAATCATTTGGGACTTGCTAAAAACATAATTCTCAGGCATGTGCTCCAAATCACACCAAAAACCTCAAATGCAAGAAGCAGTTCATCTCATGACTCGTAATGAAGCTCAACAGCAGAGGGATTAAAAGGAGGTAAGCAAAAATGAGCATGAAGGATTCAAAGGGTAATAACAAACAGTCTAAGATATATGTAATTGGACTCCCAAGAGAGCATGTGTAGGAAAATTTGGGGGGAAAAGAAAAAGGTCCTAAATTTTCTAAGTTTAATAAAAAACAACTCACAGAGGCAAGTAGCTCATCAAAACCCAAGCCGGATGAATAGGCAGACAACGGTAGTCTTGCTTCCCATGGTGTACACATTCAAAGAACTCTGTACATCTCATTTGATGCATTCATTTCTATTGTAATTTAAAAATTGCATCAGCCCCTCCCACAAACCTGTTAATTATATGATGGCAATTTCCTTTGGTTGTTAAGTTAACCATGTCCCTAAGAGCTGTGCATAGATTTGTTGAGTGAATGATTAATGATTAATTGATTAATGATCATGGAAGGAAACAAAAATAACACAGTGAATAAAATGTTCATAAATAGGGGTTAACATAAGTCACAGATAATATTTCTGACTCAAGCGTAGTTTATAAATCTCTCCCATTTCAGTAATTACTTTTTAATAAACACGCAAAGTATTATGACAGTTATAGACTAAATTGTAAATAGTAAACTGTATCTAATAAATGAGATGTGCACTCTGGATGATTTCAGCGTGGAGTTCAGAATCATCAAAAGGATAAAACAGATCTAAAAAGCAAAACAACAGGGGCGCCTGGGTGGCTCAGATGGTTAAGCATCTGCCTTCAGCTCAGGTCATGATCCCAGGGTCCTGGGATCGAGTCCCGCATCAGGTTCCCTGCTCAGTGCAGAGCCTGCTTCTCCCTCTCCCTGCTTCTCTGCCTACTTGTGCTCTTTCTCTATCTCTCTGTCAAATAAATAAATAAAATCTTTAAAACAAAAAAAATAAAAAATAAAAAGCAAAACAATAGGGGCAGAAAATAAATCAGTGGCTGGGGTTGGGGGAGTGTGCTTGACTACAAAGAGCCAGAGTGGGTATTTTGGAATACTGGGAATTTTCTATATCTTGATTTTGGTGGTGATTATATGATTGCATACATTTGTCAAAACTCATAGAACTATATGCTGCTTTACTATATATATATATATTAATAAATCTTAGAAAAGTAAAATAATATAAAGAAACAAAAATCTGTTGTGTTCCTGTAATTGCCGCCACGTTTGAAATGCGGTATTTTTATTTATCAAATTAAATATTTTTAAACATCTTAACAAATTTTGTTAATAAAATTTTTTTCAATCTCTACAAAATTTTTTTTAAAGTTCTTTTGTTATTTATATCTCACTTAAATTTATTACGGACAGAAGATGCGCTCTTTGGTTTATACATGGTGCATGGTAAGTCTGGGTTAATGTTCCATTTTCTTTTTAAAGATATTGTTTACTTTCCTATTGTTTATCTCCATAAACTTTATCTCTATAAAATCAAGCATGTTAATTATGCTATTAAAACTTGTATATACTTTCTTATTTGTTTTGAATCCTAGGTCATCAGTTACTGAGAACAACGTATTAAAATAAAGATTTATGATAGGAATTTTTCATCTTTTTGTAGTTCTGTCAAATGCACTTTTATATATTTTGAAGCTACATAATCATTTGTAAACAAGTTTGGACTATTTATATTTTAAGTGCATTAATTTTTCATAAATACTGATACTGTGTTACTCTGAAAAATGCTTCTAACATTCCCTAAAAATATCCATGTCCTAATCTGTGGAAACTATGAACGTTGCCTTATATGGAAAACAAAAAAAATGTTAACAAAAACAAAACAAAGATCTTTGTAAATGCAATAAAGATAGGAATATTGAGATGGGGCTATTATCCCAGATTATCTTTATGAGCCATAAATATAATTATATGGATCTTTATAGGAAGGAGGGAGAGGATGATTTGACTAGTTTCAGAGGAAATCATGATGTGAAGACAAAGAAGAGAGAGATTTGAAGATGTTGGCCTTGAGGAGTGGAGTGATGGGACCCAAGCCAAAGCACAGTGACAGCCACCAGAGCTGGTATTGGCCAGGAATGGATGCTTCGTTAGAGCTTCCAGGAAGAGGGCCCTGTTGTCACCTTAATTTCAGCCCAAACTGGTTTCAGACTTCTGGCCTCCAGAGCTGTGAAGGAATGAATTTCTATCATTTTAAGACACTAAATTTGTGGTAATTTTTTAGAGGAGCCACAGGAAACTAATATGGATATTTTCTTCTTGTTTGATATTATTTTGTCTGATATTAGCTGTTTTGATTACTAGTTGACTGGGATATTTTTCACCTTTGATTTTCAGTCTATCTGTTCCTACAATATTTCTTTTGGCTTTTTTTGAAAGTTTACAGTTTGCTTTTAATCTAGTTTGGCATCCTCTGTCTTTTAGCTGGCAAATTTATTTTCTAACATTGAACCTAAATACAGACATTATCTGGACTGAATCTACTGGCATATTTCTGCTATTTGTCTTAACATAAAACTTTTTCTTTTAATTTTTTTCCTTGTCTTCATATAAATTAATGTTTTCTTCACTTTCTATTTTTTTAATTTATTATTTAGGATGTCAAACACTTTCAATGAATATCATGAGAATCTTTAAATATATTATCAAAGCATAAATTTAAAAATATTTATTCACATTCTGTAAAATAAGGATCTTAGAGCATTTTGTTTCCAATATTTTTTTTTTTTTCAATTCAAGATGCTTTTTTGGTTAATGTTGTGGAGTTTTTTAATTTTTGGTTTTTAAATTTTTTTAATTTAATCCATGTGGCTTTAAGGAGAAATTTTCGATATTTACTTTTAATGATACACAAAATTATGCATATGTAAATATACAAATAAGTTGTGGTAGATGGCATCTAAGATGGCCCCTAATGGTCTCTGCTTCCTGGTATTCACATCCTTGTGTATTTTCTTCCCTTAGACTGTGAGCTAGAGTCTCTCTTCTAAGGAATTAAATATGGAAAAAGTGATTGAATGTCACCGTTGAGCTGAGATTACAAAAAGACTGCAACCTTCATCTTGTTTGCCCCCTCTCTGTCCCTGTTTCTGTGTCTGCTTCTATGTCTCCCCCAGTCTCTCTTGGTGAATGCTAGAGACTCTGAGTTAGAGGCATCTAAGTAAACTAAGCTCAATTTATGGGTCCACAGAATCTTTGAGATAATAAGTGTATATTGTTTTAGGCCACAAAGTTATGAGATAATGTGTTATGAGGTAATGATAATTAATAACTATTTGGCAAAATATGCATTAAAAGTTAACTTATTATAAATTTGTTCTTATTAATACTAATTTTAGTCACTACTATATTTTTATAAATTATATTTGATCCTCAAATCTTGAAATAATATTATTTTATTGGTTTATAACTATTAGTAGTAACATGTTATGATGGAATATATCTCAGCTTGGTTTTTGGAAACAATGTCAAACAGTTTGCTTACAAGAAAAAATAAAATATTTCCTCCCACTTTCATTTATTTTAATTGGTCATTTGGTCCAGAATCAATGTACACATATTTTGGCTATAATTTGCTTATTTTATTGTGGAGATGTTCTGAGGATTCCTGGGAGTATACATTTCATTCATAGATCCAAATTGCTTTGTATAATTGGTTACTTTCTCTTTCTACAAGATATTTATCTAAATTTTGTTTTCAACAAAGTGTGCTTTGATATCATTGGGGTATTATAAATTTAATTATCATAAATATAAGCATCTAAAATCAAAGGATAATAAGGATTTTATGATCTACATATTGATATTCTGTTGTTTGAAAACGAAATTAAAAACAAAAATAATTTAGTTTCATCATTGGTGCTTGCACAAAAACAGTATTAAATGCATTACACACAGTACAGCAATGTAGTCCAGTAGACTCTAGCTAATTCAAATGAGAAACACAAAAAAGCAGTCTTGATACTGGAAGTAAACTTATAAGCTATTCAATTGTATTATATTCTCAAAAAATCTAGTAACTAGCTGCATAACATTAAAAAATAAATTAAAAGAATGTAAGCATTGAGTGATAGAGCAGAACTTATATCCAGACCTAAATGAGTTGGAATATATTAGGAAATAGAGCAGGTGGGAAGACTGAAGGTATATTTTAGGTGACTATAATATGAATTCAATCAAAACATTATGTTCTTGTGTAGCGATCAGCTTTTGTGGTTTAGGCTTGTAAGGGGGGTACGCAGTCCTGCATACATCTTTGCCTATCTTTAGCAGCAAGACCTGCTTTTATTTGAAATGTCTAGAATGATTGAATCAGATGGTTTATGAACTGGAAGAGGAAAAGTTAACTTTGGTAGAGGTGACTAGTCTCAGATTTGGTGAGACCTTTTACACCTCTGGCTGGGAAGAATGATAAAATTTCCCAACTGGCAACTCCACAAAAACCTAGTACACAACAGCAAGGGTGAGAAGCTTTGAGGGCATCGACCAGGGCATAGAGGGCATAGATTAGGGAATATGTCAATAATTTTTTTAGCTATATACTATATTTTATATAGATACTGTATACAAAACCTGTAGCATTTTTAAAACAAATATCTTAACAGATATAAATATTAGGGTGATTTCTGAAGTTTCTGAAATTATTGTTAATGCTATTAATTACTTATCCAGTAAAAATAATGCAGTAAAATCCCTTCAAAAAAAAAAAAGGAGCATAAAAAAGAACATAGGGAAAAAAAGACCTATTTGAAAAAAAAATGGAAGAGTATATTTATTTAAAATCATACAGTATAGACTTTATCCATAATACTATTACACTAGTCAGAAGGAATCACATTTTAGTTGGGTTAAGTCAAAATGCATTGCAAACAGGATTTTTAATTGAATTTAATTGATGGAAGTTTTATTAGATTTTGTCTGTGCTTATTTATCTTATTTTCATTTTCTTTAAAGTTCAAATTTTCACCGTCCTTCAGAAGACTTTGGGTATGTCAGAGGAATATTTTTCTGCTGCATTTCTTTACTAATTTCCATGAGGTCTGCATGAAAGACATAAAGAAGTGAAATTGAATGAAATAAAGAATATATCCAGAACAATAAAACTTGGCTCACAATTTAAGAAAAAAGTCTCCAAGAAAAGATGAAAAACTCCACATAAATAGAGGACAAAAATGACAACAAATAAAACTGAAAATGTTACCCAGGCCACTATTCACAACGCTACCTAAATAAATACATTCTTCCTTCAGCTTAAATTCTGTCAAGAATAAATACTTGTTAATGCTATGTTTAATTATAGGGAGAAATATGAATACAGAAATGTATTTTTGGTAATAAAGGAACGTCATAGCATATATTGATCACTACAACTTTCTATTCTCTGAATTCTCTGTTATATTCTTTACTTCTTCCATAACCTCTGCATGTCACCAAATATTACTGATTGTTCTATTTTGTATAAGATAGCCCACCTGTTGCCTAGTTGATACAAACTGGATTACCACATTTACAAGAAGATACAAACTCAATCATATAATCCCCACCTCTCAAAATGTCAGTGGTTGCCACAGAATGGGTGAATCCCTTACCATGAGAAACATATTTTCCACTTCTGTGTTCATCTACAATCAATGTTCATGTATGTTTGTTCAATTTTGGTTACTTTTGAAACAAGGACAATTCACAGAGCTTGTCTCATATTTTTCTAGTTCTATGTTGCTTTGCAATCTGCTCCTATCTAAATTATTTCACTTGTCAAAATTCTGCTATTTTGTGGATACTAACAAACTGATTCTAAAATTTATATGGATATCTAGAAGAGCCAATATAAAAAAAAAGTCAGAGGGCTGACATTACCCAACTTCAAGACTTAATACAACAATCAAGACAAGGTGGTACAGGTGAAAGAAAAGACAAATAGATCAATGGAAAAGAATAGTCTACAAATTGACTCACACAAATGTCGTCAACTCCTCTATGACAAATGAGCAAAGACAATTAAATAGAGAAATGATAGTCTTTTCAATGAATGATGCTGGAATAAAAGGCAAATTTTTCATTAACCTTTTGCAAAAAAAAAAAAATCTAGACAAACTCTTAAACCTTTCACAAAAGTTAACTCAATGTGGATCACAAACTAAATGTAAAACACACAGTATAAAATTCCAAGAAAACAACATAGGAGAAAGTCTAGATGATCTTGTGTTTGGCAGTGACTTTTCTTAGATACAACACCAAAAGTAAAAGCACCATATGAAAGAAAAAGAGATACATTTGACTTAATTAAAATTAAGAACATCTGCTCTGCAAAATCGCTTTTAAGACAATGAAGAGACAAGCCACAGTGTAGTAGAAAAATCTTAACAAAACACCTTAATCGTAGCCCTGTGAGAGAATTGTAGAAAAATCTTTGCAAAATACATACTTGATAAAGGACTGGTATCTGAAATATACAGAGAGCTTTTAAAATTCCACAAAAGAAAACAGAAAACCTCACTTAAACTGAGCAGAAGATCTAAATAGACACATCACCAAAAAAGATACACAGATGTTTATGCATATGAGTTGTTCAACATCAAATGCCATTAGGGAACTGCAAATTTAAATAATGATGATATATGACCACATACTTATTGGAATGAGTAAAATCCAAAATGCTGACACCACCAAATGCAGATGAGGATGTGGAAAAACAGGAATTCTCATCGTTGATGGAAATGCAAAATGGTATAGCCACTTTGGGACACATATGCCACTTTCTTACAAAACCAAACACACTCTTATCATATGACCCAGTAATTTCACTCCTTGGTATTTAACCAAGTAAGTTAACAACTTAAATCCATACAAAAACTTGCACACAACGTTTTAGCAGTTTTACTCATAATTCCCAAGACTTAGAAGCAACAAAGATATCCTTAAATTGGTGAATAGATAAACTGTGATACATTCATAAAATAGAATATTATTCAATGATAAAAATGTATTAGCTATCAAGCCACAAAAACACAGGAAAAAACTTTTAATTCATATTTCTAGGTGAAAAAGCCAATCTGAAAAGGCTACATACTGTATTATTCCAACTGGATGAAATACTGGAGAAAGAAAATTGGCAGAAGAGAGTAAGAAGCTCAATGGTTGCCAGGCAGTCAGGAAGAGGGAGCACAGGAGAGTTTTGGGGCAATGAAACCATCCCATATGATAAATGTAGTAGTGAACACATACTTTTGTCAAAATCCAAAATGTACAAAACAAAGTGTGAACCCTAATATAACCTAAGGACTTTACTAAGTAGTAATGTATCGATATTGGCTTAGCAATTATAACAAATGCACCACACCAAAGCAAGATGTTAATAATAGGGAAAACTGTGAAAAGAGGGTGAGGGACCTTATGGGAGCTTAAATTTAGGCTCATTTTTTTTTTAATTTAAACTGGTTCCCACATATAGTCTGTTAATTAAAACAATTATTTTGGAACATAAGGAATAGCACGGAGGACCACAGGGGAAGGGAGGGAAAACTGAATAGGAAGAAATCAGAGAGGGAGACAAACTATGAGAAACTCTGGACTCCGGGAAACAATCTGAGGGTTACGGAAGGAAGGGGTTGGGAAGATGGGGTAACCAGGTGATGGGTATTAAGGAGAGCATGTGATGTGATGAGCACTGGGTGTTATAGGCAACTAATGAATTGTTGAACTCTACATCAAAAACTAATGATGTACTATATGTTGGCTAACCGAACATAATAAAAAATGAATAAAAATAAAAACATAAAATATATAGCATATATTTGGGATCTGCGGCTAGGCTAAGACTTCAACTTGGCAAAAAAAAAAAAAAAGACCCATAAAACCAAAACTTGAGAAATCGGACCTCACAATGTTAAATATATATATGTATACACACACGCATATACACACACACAAATATATATTGCTCTGCAAAAGGCCTTCACTTGAGAAGAGAATGAAAAGCCAGAGTACTTAATGGGAGAATCTGTTTACATATCACATATACAATACAAACTATTGCTTCAAATATAGAAAGTACTCAAAACTCAAGAGTAAATTTTTAAAAATCCACTTAGAAAATTGTTAAAAGACATGAACAAGTATTTCACCAAAAAGTATATACTGATTTTATAAAAGCACATGAGAAGACATTCAACTTCATTAGGTATTAGGAAAATTCAAATTAAAACCACAATGAGATATCACTATCACAGCTATCAGCTATCAGAATGGCTAAAATAAAAAATAATGATCACATAAAATGCTGGAGAGGATGCCAAGAAACCCTATCACTCATTCCACACTGCTAGGAATGTGAAATGGTACAGCCAGTCTAGGAAAGAGTTTGGCAGTTTCTCCAAACACTAAACACACAATTTCTGTACAACCCAGAAATTTCACAATTGGGCAATTATCCTTGAGAAATAAAAACTAATGTCTACACAAAAGCTTTGTGATCACATTTTAATATGGACTTCATTTTTTATATCCCAAAACTGGCATCCACCCAAAGGCCTTTCAATAGGTGAATGGATAAGCAAGCCATAGTACATGCATATCTTGGACTATTACTCAGCAAATGAAAAGCAGTCAACTATTGATATATATAACTTGGATGAATCTCCACAGAATTATGCTGAGTAAAAAATCCATCATCAAAAGTTGACATACTGTAGGACTCCATTTATGTGACATTTTTTATTGTGGTTAAATATACATAACATAAAATTTACCATTGGAAACATTACTAAGTCTGTGCCTTTAAGTTCATTTCCATTATTGTGCAACCATGATCGTCATAGATCTCTAGGACTTTTTCATCCTCTCTAACTGAAATGGTGTATCTATTACACATTAACTCCACACTCTCACGTCTCCCTAAACCCTAGCAACCATCATTCTACTCTCTGTCTCTGAATTTGTCTACTCCAGGTAATTTATATAAATGTAATTATATAACACTTGTCTTTGTGTGACTGAATTAATTCACTTAGCATAATATCATCATGTTGCATTATGTGTCTGAATTTCACTCATTTTTGAAGGTAATATTCCAGTGCATGTACATACCACATTTTGTTTATCATTTTATTATGTAAATCTTTTGAAATGAAAAAAATATATGTAGAAATGTAAAACTGATTAGTTGTTTTCAACCACCAGTGCTGGAGCTAGGAGTGGGGGAGGAAGTGGGTGTACTGATGAAAAGGCAACATGAAGGATCTATATGGTGATGAAATTGTTCTATATTTTTTTCTGTGGTGGTGGGTACACAAATGTACAGATGTGATAAAATTACTCAGAATTAAATACATACATATGTGCATGTGTACACACCCTCAGAAAAGTACATGCAAAATTGCAGAAATCTGAACAAGATCAAAGTCAATATCCTAGGTGTTTCCCTCTCTTATCGTTTGCAAGAATTTATCATTAAAGGTATTTGGAAAACATGCACATGGTCTCTCCATATTAATTTTTACAACTGCATATGGATCTTCAGTTATTTCAGAGTAAAATGATTAATTAAAAATAAAGAAGTTGGGGGCGCCTGGATGGCTCAATTGGTTAAGTGTCTGCCTTCGGCTCAGGTCAGGATCCCAGGACCCTGGGATTGAGTCCTACGTTAGGGTCCTTGTTCAGTGGGGAGCCTGCTTCTCCCTCTGCCTGCTGCTCCCCCTGCTTGTGCTCTCTCTTTCTCTCTCTCTATCAAATAAATAAATAACATCTTTTTAAAAAATAAAGAAGTTCACATGTCTCATATCTTTTAGTAATGTGTGGGTATTCTTTTTCACAGCAGTGCTTGATACATCTGATAACAAAGATTGGTGTGAAGCATCCACATAAGACTTGGGATCATAAAGCTTTCCTAGAAAAAAAGAGATACTTGAGATATAGATTGAAAGAGAAAGTATCCAAGTGAATAATCAAAGTAAGGTGATTGAGGTCATTCCAGGCATAAAAAAATAACATGAAGAAAATCTTACAGGCATAAAAGTGCATTTATTGAGGGAAGTGTAAGTAGCCAGTTTTGTCCACAAGTGATTGAGCAAAATAGAATACATAAATAAAGAGGAGTTAAATAGGAATCTGTCACATAGGATGTTTGGAATTAAACAAAACAAAACAAAAAGTTTGACCTGTACCCTGAAAGCTCCAATGAGCTATTGAACAATTTTAATGAGACATGATGTGATTAGATTTACATTTTGAAAAAAAAAAAAAGATGATATTAAAAGCGTTTAGAATGGAAACTGGAGGATTAGAAAAGAAACTACTGAAATAAATTATATCATTATGACTAGACCAAAGCAAGGCCAGTGGACATAGGGAGTCAGAAATGGAAAATAGGGAAAAGGATAAAATGGAATCTAGAAAGAAGAGAAAGGCTACACCTCGTAGGACTTAGGATACAATCTAAAGGAAGAAGGGAGTATACTTGCGGCATAGAGTGAAGAAAAATTAAAAAAAAAAATAAAGTGCAAGGGAGAAAACATGTAAATGTTAGACAGTGGGAGGCCGTGACAGGCCATAACTTCCAGAGATAACCACTGCATTTGTGGAGTTAGTTTAGTTCACTTAATATAATGTAAATATTGTTTTCAAATATTTACTTTTGTTTCATACTCTAAGAGCTCTAATCAGACTTCACCAACAATGCGGCTATCTAATTCTGGGTGGAACCCCTTGACTATATGGTCTTTGGCTTAAAACACAACATAACCCTCCTTGATGATGTGACAGTCCTGAAGGCAATGACTCTCTTCTGGGTTTTAATACATTCTCTTTGCCATCATAACTCTCATAAATCTACCACATTTTATTGAAAATACCTGTTTCTCTCACAAAACTGACCATTTTCCTCTCACTTAGTATCTGACATATGGAGACCTATTCAAATTTGTTGTGATATTCCCAGAGATTCAATAGCCATTCAGTAATGATCTTTGGAACGAAGCAGAGTTACTTGATTAACAAAAGACTAATTTCTACACCATAATTATAAAATGCTTCTAGCACAAAAACATTTATATTTTCTGTATCTTGTCCATAATTTAGCACATAGAAGGATTGATGAATTGAGGATGTGTGGGTCAACAGTATATTTTTTACAACAAAATTAGTGCCCTGTAATTTCATCTACTTTTAAAAATATTTAAAGAACTTAGATATGCTTTATCTGTAGACTGTTGAAGAACATTATATTGTAAAACAACTGCATAATATATGTATAATATTAATCATCTCCACTATATAACTTAAATCCAAGTGTTATTCAATACCTGTGAATGATTTATCTATATATAGATATTGTGCTGATTTTATAGCATATCTAAAAAATTCCTACCAGTATATCTATTTGCTGCCTGGCTTAAATTATAGTATATACTCAAACTAATGCAAATGCATTTTCTTAAATTTTTTTGCTAATGCAATAATTACTTCCCACACACTTCTGAATTACGGAGATTTCAATCTGTTATTTCCATAGGCATTCTCAAAAATTCATTTCTTTTCATTATGGATAAAGAGGGGCAAAAAGTGATTATTTATAGTTAGACCACAGTATGCATTATAGTGGAAGCTTCTAGAGAATCCTTAGGATGAACAGTTCTCTCAAAAGGCTTAACTGATTTTTTTTTTTAATTGGCTTACAAATTGCAAATGTGGGATTCAGTATAGGACAAAGTGATTTAAAAATTCATGCTGTATGCTTTCCATGGCAATTCCCACAGAGATGAAATCATGGTAACTGTATAAAGAGGCAATAAGTCATGAGGCTCAGACACTTGGCTTTTGAAGTGAGATGTGATTTCAAGTGTCTATTTTGCCAGCAACTAAGACTTTGAACATTTGCAAGTAAAACTTTTTCCTTCGACTGTATAGTGGGCATACTAAAAGTTACTACTTCTAAAAGTTCTGTAAAAATTAAATAAAATGATACATGTTGAGGTTATAGAATGTTTCCATGATAATGATGAAATCAACATAGTTTAAGCTAGCCCACCAATTATTGTCATTATTAGTGTTCAGAATGTTCATAAAACTTATGCAAAACTGTGTACACTACCAAGAAAGATTTCGGAAGCCTCTTGAACGTTTAAGGATAATTGCCTAGTGAAAAGATATATATCAGCATGGATGGCCATTTTATCCCAAATATTTTTAATGTAAAGCAGCCCTCACTTTTCCATGATATCATAATAATTGAAACCCATGGGTATTGGAACCTTGTCCTCATTTTTACATGATTCCACAATGACTGGGCCACGGTAGCAGACACGTGGGAGCTAATTATTAACTTGTTGTTGAGTTAAATATTATTACCACGTTTAAGTTAGGTGAAACTTTAGAAGTTATCTAGCACATCTTAATTCTTCATTTACTTTTTCAGAATTGTTAGATACATAATAATAATAATGAATTACTAAACTGAAGTCATATATAACTTTTCATTTTTTTCTTCTATGTTTCTCTCCACCCTGGATAATTTAATTGTCTCATATCTGAACAGCTGCCTCTAAGCGGGAGTCAGAAATATAATGTCTCTGCTATTGAACTCTCTAACATATAGAATCATATAATTTAATCAGTTAGTATAGATTTCTTGTGTTTCCTTTCTAAAGTGTATATTTTAAAACCCAATAGCATTATAAAAATAGAAATTTATGTAAGAGATGGATCAGGCAGCTTAAAGCCAAACCTCCAAAAAGGTTACAACTTAAAGCTGAATTTAAATTCTCTTACAGCATGTCTATGCTTTCATAATAATAATAGTAATAATAATATAATTCCCTTCATATTGTTGAGATCTTGCTTTCTTAGTAAATTTAAACTAATATCTCATTAGAAAATTTTCTGTCTTTACTGGAGACATTGCCAGGTAACGTGAGAAAGACATTGCCAGGTAACGTGAGAAAGCGACAGAGTGAAAAGTATCATGTTGACAACAAGTTGTAAGTGTTAAGGAGAGCTCAGTCCCTTACCAGTTAAGCCATGTGAACTCGGCTAGGTTAAAAACAAAAGTCAAAAATGGCAATGTCATATTGTTCTGTGTATATGTAACTTCCCTGAATTCAGTTTCTTAATTTCTAAATTGAGTTAAATATTTCCCTTGTTGTCAAGATTAAAGCTAAGACATGGGCGCCTGGGTGGCTCAGTTGGTTAAGCGACTGCCTTCGGCTCAGGTCATGATCCTGGAGTCCCGGGATCGAGTCCCGCATCGGGCTCCTTGCTCGGCAGGGAGTCTGCTTCTCCCTCTGACCCTCCTCCCTCTCATGCTCTCTGTCTCTCATTCTCTCTCTCTCAAATAAATAAATAAAATTTAAAAAAAAAGATTAAAGCTAAGACAATATTAACAGGCTTGGAATACCTAAAGGACTAACTAAATAATAGCTATTTTATTAATTCAGGTATATCTCTATACTTATTTCATTGTGCTTTACAAACTGCCATTTAATCCCTCTAAGATTAATTTAAATGCAAATGTTGCATTCAGATCTTAGCAGCTGTAGATTGGAAAAAATAAAAGTTTACAGTTTTGAAATAATGATAAATACCCTATTAAGTTTAATTGTTATTTTCTAGGAAGCATGTAAAAGAGTGTGACAAGAACATCACCATAGGCAAAGGTCTATTAGCCAACTAGACCAATAAAAATTATACCTCTTGTCAAAATTAGAAGGTCCAGTAATCATTAACAAGCCTAATAAAGAATTACAGTATTAATTCAAAAGTTTATTTTTATTCACTTGTGAACCTTGATCAAATTCCAGAAGTCACATAAAGAAAATGGAAATATTGTCTGTCTAATCTCCCTGCCTCGCCTTATGCATAATAAGAATAGAGTTGACTCTCCAGTCAGGAAATCAATTATTAGGCAGTGCAAACATTATTTTAATTTAGAATAAATTTGTTTCTAAAAGTTTATACTGCTGTTGTTAAATGAATTCTTTCCTTCTCAACAATTTCCACAACCACAAAGCTACCCCCTATCTACCAGCAGCAAAATTTGTACTCAGGTAAAAGGGATTTAAAGCACAGGACAAAATACCTGCATTTCTGACCATGCCTTTTTCATTACGATAGACAACCTGTGTTCATATTAGATTTACCTTTTTATTTCAAATAACTAATTTGGGCCGAAAAAACAAACTAGACACAGATATGAAATTTCAAAAATATTTGGTAGATAAAACTAACTCATTAATATAATAGTCTGTAACTATCAGGCCCTGCATAATGCCAAAAATAAATAAATAAATAAAAACTGGAACATAAGTTTGCAATCTCTTGTCTTTCAAAATACTTCATGGAAAATAAAATTAGGGAGGAACAGTAAAGATTAACCTTTTTAATGGGATCTAAGAATATTGTTTCAATACCACATGATAAAGATAGATTTATTGCTGTCGGTCTCAGTTTTGAGAAGGATGGGCTTCCTTAATTAAGATTTGTCTCATGACTTCTGCCTGTTCAAACTGGGAAGCTTGACATTAACTTTAAAGGCTACATTTTCTTACCATAACCTTCCTTCTTCTATTTTAAATCCTCCAGGGAAGCTACCACATTTAATAAGCCAAAAAGTTTTTTTTTTCTTTGATCATCCCTTACTACATTTTTCCCCTTCTTGTCTCAGTTCTCATCTTATCAGTATTTGAAGTCTTTAATGATATAATTAATGGTTAATATGTTGAGAAGGTACTTGAAAACACAAGGCATTGTCTCCATGTTACCTGAATTCCTATTAATTATGTGATCCATTCTGTATAAATCTCTATACACCAGGACACCAAATCATAGAATATTCTCAGTAACATATTATCGGGATAAGATTATTTGATGCCCCCCAAAACACCACATTGATGATATAAATATCTAACATCTATTGAGAGTTTAGTATGAATTAGACTTTACACAGTAGTCAGCTATAAAGAAGCCCTTTAAAGCCTTACTTATGGTTGAAGAAACTGAAAAATATAAAGGATGTAATTTGCCCACTAGCATATAATCAATAAGTGTTAAGATTTGATTGCAAGCAGTCTGTCTCCAAAGCTGCACTCTGAATCTTTATCCATTACTCGTGTCTAATCATGTGGCACACATATCCGCTGTGTGCCTCTCTCTCTTACAGTGATAACCATGAACATATCAATATACACCACAGATTCAATCTGTTCTTCAAACAAAGAGAAATCATCATAAAATTCAAAATTTTCTAGATGTTTACTTTTGGAATTTATATATCTGTGTGCATACCCAATCATCTCAAATAGCATAAGGGCTACTTTTTAACATCGTTACATATCTCATAAAATCTTTTATCTAACTCATTTTTCTCAACGATGACATATTATGGAAAAAGCTAAGTTTTAAGATGAAGTAAAATGTGGCAACACCTTTTTGGTTTTGTAGAAGGTAACTTGTAAAATATTTTTCTTCAAAAACTTGACTTTTTTTTTTTTTTTTTTAAAGATTTTATTTATTTACTTGTGAGAGAGAATGACAGACAGAGAGCACGAGAGGGAGGAGGGTCAGAGGGAGAAGCAGACTCCTTGCCGAGCAGGGAGCCCGATGCGGGACTCGATCCCGGGACTCCAGGATCATGACCTGAGCCGAAGGCAGTCGCTTAACCGACTGAGCCACCCAGGCGCCCAAAAAACTTGACTTTTTAATAGTCTTTGAAAAATGATAAGTTTACATTTCTCCATAGATAAAGGAGATAAGAGTATACTTATTGTGGTGGGCACTGAGTAATGCATAAAATTGTTGAGTCATTACATTGTACAACTGAAACTAACATAGCACTGTATATTAATTAAACTCGAATAAAAAAAATCAAGAGAAAGTTATTTTAAAAGAATGGTCAATTTGAATTTAAATTTGAAATTTAAATTTAAGGGGCGCCCGGGTGGCTCAGTTGTTAAGCGTCTGCCTTCGGCTCAGGTCATGATCCCAGGGTCCTGGGATGGAGCCCCGCGTCGGGCTCCCTGCTCAGCGGGAAGCCTGCTTCTCCCTCTCCCACTCCCCCTGCTTGTGTTCCCTCTCTCGCTGTGCCTCTCTCTGTCAAATGAATAAAAAATCTTTAAAAAAAAAAAAAAGAAATTTAAATTTAAGTTTCCAACACTCTGAAAGTAAATTAATCTTTATCACACCAGGCCATTGTTCTTTTAACTGGGACTGCTAGATGTCCACTGTAAGGTAGAGCAACATTAATGGCTACAATAGTCTCTGAAAACTCTTACACTCTCTGTTGAGGGACATAAATCCCCTGCCAATCCATTTTATCTTAGCACAAAGTTTTTACAATTTCCTTTTCAAAACAATAAATTACTGCAATACTGTATGTGTTCTCTAAATCACTTCCTTTAGTGTTAACAGCCATGACTACAAGTTTACACATCATTGGTTTCTTTGAGGGCAGGAATTCACTGTTTGAAGGATTGAACTTTGGGACACATCCAAAGTGAACAGAATATTTGCTTGCTATTTTCAGTAATATCATAGAACAAAATCAGCTTTAATAAGATAATATTAAATAGAAATTAGGTAGAAAATATATGTGACTCAATTTTGTATTATAATTTTCTTATATGTAAAACATTTTTAAAGGACTCTCAAGATAGAAGTGTTTTATTTCCTTCTTCATTCTATTTTTTTTTAAGATTTTATTTATTTATTCAACAGAGAGAGACACAGTGAGAGAGGGAACACAAGTAGGGGGAATGGGAGAGGGAGAAACAGGCTTCCCACTGTGCAGGGAGCCCGATGTGGGGCTCGATCCCAGGACCCTGGGACCATGACCTGAGCTGAAGGCAGACGCTTAATGACTGAGCCACCCAGGCGCCCCTATTTTTTTTTTTTTTTTTTTTTTTTTTACTTACTACTTACCAGTGCCACCTGTGGGCCTTTTTGTCAGAGGGGAGCACTGTTGCTTGGAGCACAAGTAGAAAATCCAACCATTGTGTGTGTGTGTGTGTGTGTGTGAGTAAATCAAGTGTGAGCTGCACTGCACAGCACAATATGCTCTTAAACATACTTAAGTACTATAGGATTACCCATTTCAAGCAATTTCAAGCTCTCTTTTCCTGTGACAGAATCAGATATTCCAGTCAAAGCTTTTAACAAAGAGGACCCATTGTGGTTGTGACTCATTTCCTCTTGATTGTTTAACTCTGAAACTCCAATAAATGCCCATATACATTTTTATAATTGAAACATGAGAAGAGTCCTTAGGGATTTTTATTTGTTTTGTTACTTTGAGTACTCTTTAGATGTTATTTGCCTACTTCAAAATGACAGCAATAATTTGGAGATACTTGAAAAATACGTATTTTTGATTATGAGGACACATTTAAAGTTATTATGAAATCAAAATGATTTGCAATTTAGAATCTCTTAGTTTCCATTTAGTCATAAATTCTTTATCTTTCTTATTTTTTTAAAGATTATTTATTTGAGAGAAAGAGAGAGTTGGGGGAGGGGAGGAGGGAAAGGGAGAGAGAGAATCTTCAAACAGACTCCCCGATGAGTGTGTAGCCCAACGTGCGGCTGGATCCCAGGACCCTGAGATCATGACCTGAGCCGAAATCAAGAGTCAGATGCTTAACTGACTGAGCCATCCATGTGCCCCATAAGTTCTTCTTTAAATGTTTATTTTAAAAAAATATATATTAGTTCAGAAAAGTAAAGAAGCCCCATTCAACAACTCATTCTGCTGCATGTCTTAATGTATTTCTAAAATATGTGTAATAATGCAAACAACAGCATAGATACTCTCCAATTTTGACTTGATTTTTTTATTATGTTAATCACCATACATTACATCATTAGTTTTTGGTGTAGTGTTCCATGATTCATTGTTTGCATATAACACCCAGTGCTCCATTCAGTACGTGCCCTCTTTAATACCCATCACCAGGCTAACCCATACCCCCACCTTCCTCCCCTCTAGAACCCTCAGTTTGTTTCTCAGACTCCAGAGTCTCTCATGGTTCATCTCCCCTTCCGGTTTCCCTCCCTTCATTTTTCCCTTCCTGCTATCTTCTTCTTCTTTCTTTTTTTTTTTAACATATATTATTTGTTTCAGAGGTACAGATCTGTAATTCAGCAGTCTTACACAATTCACAGTGCTCACCATAGCACATACCCTCCCAAATGTCTATCACCCAGCCACCCCTTCCCTCCCACCCCCCACCACTCCAGCAACCCTCAGTTTGTTTCCTGAGATTAAGAATTCCTCATATCAGTGAGGTCATATGATACAGGTCTTTCTCTGATTGACTTATTTCGCTCAGCATAATACCCTCCAGTCCCATCCACATAGTTGCAAATGGCAAGATTTCATTCCTTTTGATGGCTGCATAATATTTCATTGTGTGTGTATGTGTGTGTGTGTGTGTGTGTATACCACATCTTCTTTATCCATTCATCTGTCAATGGGCATCTTGGCTTTTTCCATAGTTTGGCTATTGTGGACATTGCTGCTATAAACATCAGGGTGCACATACCCCTTCGGATCCCTACATTTGTATCTTTGGGGTAAATACCCAGTAGTGCAATTGTTGGGTCGTATGGTAGCTCTATTTTCAACTTTTTGAGGAACCTCCATACTGTTTTCCAGAGTGGCTGCACCAGCTTGCATTCCCACCAACAGTGTAGGAGGGTTCCCCTTTCTCCACATCCCCGTCAACATCTGTTGTTTCCTGACTTGTGAATTTTAGCCATTTTGACTGGTGTGAGGTGGTATCTCATTCAGGTTTTGATTTGGATTTCCCTGATGCTGAGTGATGTTGAGCACTTTTTCATGTGTCTGTTGGCCATTTGGATATCTTCTTTGGAAAAATGTCTGTTCATGTCTTCTGCCCATTTCTTGATTGGATCATTTGTTCTTTGGGTGTTGAGTTTGATAAGTTCTTTATAGATTTTGGATACTAGCCCTTTATCTGATATGTCATTTGCAAATATCTTCTCCCATTCTGTCAGTTGTCTTTTGGTTTTGTTGACCGTTTCTTTTGCTGTGCTTGATTTTTAATAGAGGGTTAGTGATAAACAAGGAAATGAGCAATGTTCAGTATTATTACATTTTAAATGTATAGAATTAATTACAAATTCCTAACATTTAAATTGTTTTAGCTATGTTTTTTAAAACAGTCTTAGAAGACTGAATCATGGCCAGGCTGATTTGCTCTAGGCTTATTAGCTAAATCAAAAGTGAAACAAGCTGTATTAGATGTTGAGTTAAAAACAACTAATTGGTGAGCCTGTGTGGCTCAGTCATTAAGCATCTGCCCTTGGCTCAGGTCATGATCCCAGGGTCCTGGGATCCAGCCACTTTGGGCTCCTTGCTCAGCGGGAAGCCTGCTTCTCCGTCTCCCACTCACCCTGCTTGTGTTCCCTCTCTCTGAGTCTCTCTCTCTGTCAAATGAATAAATAAAATCTTAAAAAAAAAAAAAAAAACCTGAAAGTCTCTTATGGTTTTTAAAAACAAACAAAAAGACAAACAAAAAACAACTCATTGATCTGTTCCTGTTATATTTAATTACTCTTCCATATGTTTTAACTGAAATAGATAATCTTATCCTCACTTTCCCTGGAGCAACTTGAACCTTTTCTGAGTATTAGTCAAAATAAAAACATATCATTTGTTACAAGAGAGAGATCCAGAACTAGCATATCTGAATCTCAATAATTTTGTTTCTTTAGAATTACTGGTAATTTGGTAGTATTTAATCTCATAAATTCAGTCCTATAGTCCACCCTGATTCTTCTAACTTGATTTCTCTATTCTCCATAAACCTATTTGTATTTTTCTTGAGGATAATAAGACAAGGCTAATAAAGGCTCCTTAGTACCTGCCATATCATCTCAATAGGAAGGAAATGTTACGACCTCCATGCATATGGATGAGCAAATTTTTTTGATCAAGATTTGTGTTTGTATGTGGAATGTGTAAATAGTATAATCAGCTTTGAGCTTCTAAGCAATATTAAATTCAAACACTTTGATATAAACACATGGAAAAAGCAGAGTGTAGCTACTTTAATATAATCTTCAGGGCCCAGAAAGGACAGAAAAGTTGATTTTATTCCTTCTTGTTATCCATTTTGCGTCCATCCTCGTGGAAGGACTTAGTCATACAACACATTTTGTCACCTGTATCTACTTTTAGATATCACTCACAGTTCATGTGCAATCTATTTCAGTGTAAGAAAGTCTCTCTACCTGAAAGAACAGACCTTGCCAGTTCAAATTTTGCACATCAGTTGGCAATGATGCAGGCTTTTTCAGTAACTTAGGCACAAGATGAAATTTTGCAAACTCTCAGGGATATCATACTAAATTTTAACTGTTCGTAAACTTAGTACTAAGCAAGAAAAGTAGATTTGTAGGAAAAGGTGAAAGCCTACATATGCCAATATTACATACCTGTGTAGATCTCCAAAAGCCAAAAGTTGCTGACATTGACCTAATACCATTTTAATAATAACAGTAATAATAATAATATAATAATACAAACTCTCATTTAATCAGGGTTCACTATGTTCCAATGATTGTTTTAACAAAGTTCTTCAAACATTAAAGCTTTCAACCTATAAATATAGTACTCTTTTTGCACCGATTAATGAAAAAGGAAACAAAGATTCAGGAAATTTAAACCATCTGTCAAGTTATCTAGTAATTGGCAGAATCAGGGTTCAAAAAATATATATCTGATAATGTTAAGCTATCACTTAAGTAAGTAACAGACAATGTTAATGGAAAATAAATATTACTCAGTGTTAGTTAATATACATAATAAATTGGTAGAAATTCTATGCACAACAATTTGGAAATATCCACCACAGGAAAAACTGAATGAAATGTTTTATGTATTGTGTATACTTGCAAAAGTTCAGCAAGTCATATATTTAGTATATCAAAGCAATATTTTCAATAAAGAAAAATAATGCACTGCAATGGAGTTATTTAAAAGAATGATAGTGGTATGTCTCTGTTGATATGGAAAGACCCTCAAAACACATTATTATTATTTTTTTAATCAATCTTGAAGTAAAAGAACAATGCTATCTGAGAAATGAAAACAAAGGTAAGCCTACATTTGCCTGAATTAACTGACTGGAGAGAGTTTTCAAGCCTGGTGCAGGAATGTTGAGCCCTGAGTTGAGGAGGGGGAAGTGGGCATTTGAATAGGCTAAGGTGGTCAGAATTCACAGGGTTGATACCAAAGAAGAGAGAGCAGGGGAGAACACTGGAAATCTGAAAAGGGCCCAGTCAGCGCATCCTAGGAATCTACGATGAGCTCATGCTAGGATAAGCTAGTGTGAGGAAACTAGCTAAGACTGAAAATCCAGCTAAAGAGATTTAACAATATCCAGAGCCCAAATAATAATTGAGTGGTGCATCACACAAACCATAGGATATTACTACAGTAGTAAGGGAAATGAGCCCAAAACACTGATCTTGTCTCAACTAACAAACTTAAGGGGCCCAGAAGCATCAAACCTAAGTAATTTAACAAGATATAATATTAAAGCTCAGAGATATTTACAAGAACACAAATATTCAGCATGCAGTAAAATTCAAAATAAGACAATTATGTATTAGCAAGCATTCAAAGAAACAAGAAAATAAAACCCACAATAAAGGGAAAAATAAATCAAAACCAATGTGGCAATGACCATGGTAGTATAATCAGTAGACAGGAGTATTTTGAAAATTCATGTACGGGTGCCTGGGTGGCTCAGTTGGTTGAGCGGCTGCCTTTGGCTCGGGTCATGATCCTGGAGTCCCTGGATTGAGTCCTGCATCGGGCTCCCTGCTCAGCGGGGAGTCTGCTTCTCCCTCTGACCCTCTCCCCTCTCATGTGCTCTCTCTCTCTCTCTCATTCTCTCTCTCAAATAAAATCTTTAAAAAAAAAAAATCATGTAACTGAATTCCATATGTTCAAGAAGGTAGAAGAAATGTAAAGCAAGCTAAATATAGTTATGGATCATATTTTTAGAGACCCAAGTTGAAGTATTAGAGATGAAAACTGCAAAGTCTTAGGTGATAATTATAATGAGTGGGATTGATATCAGATTAGATATCATAAAAGAAAAATATTGGTGAACTTAAAGACATAGCAATAGAATCAATTAACAAAAATGAAGAGCATAGATGAGTTGTGGGACAACTTCAGATGTCCTAGTTTTCATGTACAGGGAGTCATCGAAGGAGAAGGCTAAGAGTGGTAGGATGGAAAAATACTTGAAGAAATGATAAAAATAATTTTCTAAATTTTATGACAATTATAAACCCACAGATATAAAAGGCCAAACATTTGAATACCTAATTACAGAGCTTCAAAATGTAAAAAGTTGGACATACAAATGTATAAACTGAGTTATTTCATTAATATAAAATTTAAGAAAATGCAGAGTGATGGGGATTTGAAGGCAAGATTACAAAGGGACATGAGGAAATTTTCAGGGCTAATAGATAAATTTATTGTCTTGATTGTAGTTATGACTTTGTGAATGGACACATACATCAAAACTTACCAAACTGTACACTTAAATACACTTAACATATTTATTATATGTTAAATATACACTAATGATGATATTTAAAAATTTCAGTAGAGGTTATCTGGGAGAAATAAAAAAAAGCCTTTTGTGTGTGAGTGTGTGTGTGTGCATGTGCTTGTATCTTTCTACTTTTTCATAGCTTATGTGTGCTCTCTCTCTCAGTGTATATGTATACTAGATTATAAAATAATTATTAATAAGTAGAGTTTTGGAGAAACATACAAAGAAAGTAGCAAGGAGATGATTAATGTCTGCAGAACTGGGTGCAAAAAGTAGAATTATTTTCTGAGAAACCTATTCAATATAAGTAAGAATAAAGTTTGTTAAATGTTAATATGAGCAGGGTGGAATATGTGAATATGAATATGTGGAAAGCATTTCAATTTTCTTATTAATACAGTATGGCTATAAGTGAAATAATTTGTGAGGGCTACTGAAGTAGTTGGGTTATATTAACAATTATCCAAGGTACCACATTTATAATGTAAGAAATTGTTTCTCAATAGAAATAGTGTTGCTCACTTATGGAGTTTGGTAGACAGAACAATCAGGTAGAACTATTGGCATATAGTTAGTAGATTTTAGGGATGTTAAAAATTTTGAAAAGTAAAAGACAGTTATGCACAACAAGGAATTGACTTCTGATGTGACCTTCAAATGATCTACTTGAGCCTTATGGGTGTAAAAATTATCTGTGACTAAGATATAAATCGTTTTATGTATATTTAAACATAAAAGTTTTGTTTTGTAATAATTAGTTTTACATAAATACATCTATACTGTATTAATGTATATACTGTAATACTTTGATTTTCATAAATGCATCTACCATTAAATTTGAAGGAAGAATTTTAGAAAAATTTTTTAAAAATTTAAATTTTTTAAAAAAAAATTTACAGTTTTAATTTTTTTTAATTTATAGTTACCTCTTATTTTGCAAAAATAACATTATCTATGGCCAAGTCTCTTGTGGTATTTAAATACCCAATGCAGTACAATTGTATTTCATATATATTTGTAGCTGTAGCATTGTAGCACTTCCACAGCCTATTATATATTTCATGTTTATATCTTGTTACAAAAGTTAAAGTTTGAGTAGCTTGAGTAAAAGTGGCAAAAATCTTCATTTAAGGGGTTGAAATTTAGTTTTAAAATTTTACATGCACTTGAAGGTACTAATGCTCTACTCTGCCAACATATATTCTTTGCTACTATTACACTAAATCCATGAAGATTAAGTGGACATTTTACAAATAAACGTGCTTATACAGTAGTGTATATATATATGTACATATATATATGTGTACATATATATATATATATATAAAATGCATATACATATGTATTATTCTTCATTTAAGAAGAAATATTGAAGCAATATTATTCTCTCCTCCAGGGTTTAAAAGTCTTTTTTTAAATTTTATTTATTTATTTGAGAGAGAGAGAGAGAGGGAGAGAGAGCATGAGCAAGGAGAGAGGCAGAGGGAGAAGCAGGCTCTCTGCTGAGCAGGGAGTCCGATGCGGGCTCCATCCCAGGACGCTGGGATCATAACCTGAGCCAAAAGCAGATGCTTAACTAACTAAACCACCCAGGTACCCCATTAAAAAGTCTTCTAATCATGATATTACTTTCACTGTATTATACTTTTGTTGAATAAGATGAATGATAAGAAAATACATAAGCCACATATCAGAGAATAATTAATAATGTTTGCTACACAATACATATTAGTATGGTGATGGAAGGAAATTTAAATGAAATAATTTATTCTATTCCATTGGACAATGCCATGGTTTCATGAAAAATCAATGGAATAGGGGAAATGTTGAAAATCAACTGTGTAATGAACTGTGGTGAAGCAAAATTTTATTATAAGTAGAAGAAATCACACTGCGTGATAATAAAGATTGACTACTTGCATCTGTAATCTTTGTAAGAAAGGAAAAGTTGTGGAGAAAAAGATAATACTAGCATTTATGAAGGTGACTCAATAGTTTCTCAATTTGCAAAAATTTTAATGTTATTTATTGGAAATACATTTATTTTTCTACTCACTGATAGTGCATTGGAAGAAATACTAGGTATGGTTGTTAGCAGCATAGATGTTGGCCATCATAAAAAATATGCCAAGTGTTTCTAACGATTCATTATGTTATTTATCAACAACATTTAGACAGTAAAAGTCATAGAGAAAAATTAAAAACACAAATCAAATAGAATTTTCAATACTACAAATATATTAAAGGTGACTTGTCAAATAATAATTTTTTTCCTAAGGCTGTGAAACAAGATGAAAAGAAGTAGTCTACAATTAGAAGCAATATAGAATTGTTTAAAATGTCTGTTCATTCTGGAAAAAAAAACCGTAGAAGTTTTTGATTCATTTATTGGAAAATGCCAACATTGGAAATAAAATATTCTAAAATTTTATATCATATTTAGGTATATATATAAAGTTAAATGAGTATCCCTTATGCTAAGTGGAAATAAAATTAATCTAGTTAAAGTGAAGATATTTATTATATCTTCACTTTATCTATATGTAGATATATAAGTATATCTCTATATATCTAATATCTATATATTATATAGATAATTTAAAAATTATCTTAATTTTTAAATTTTTCATTTTCCAAAGGCTTTCAGTTTTTGCCTTTACAGTTTTTGAAAAAGAAAAGGTTTAAAATTACTGATTTTAGGGGCGCCTGGGTGGCTCAGTTGGTTAAGCGACTGCCTTCGGCTCAGGTCATGATCCTGGAGTCCCGGGATCGAGTCCCGCATCGGGCTCCCTGCTCGGCAGGGAGTCTGCTTCTCCCTCTGACCCTCCCCCTCTCATGTGCTCTGTCTCATTCTCTCTCTCTCAAATAAATAAATAAAATCTTTAAAAAAAAAATTACTGATTTTAAAAATGTATTGCTCTTTTTGATGCTATTAAATTATATGATTACTAAATTAAAAGATTTGTCAGAACTTACATAATCACACTGAGTGCTTTGCATTTGAAGCAGTTGTAGGACATACAAGCCAAAACTCAGGAAGAGTTAGTTGAGCCATAGCATAGTTTAATCATTGGAATAATAAAATGTTTTAGATACAGCTGTTTAAACTTCTATACACATTTCTTTTGAATAAATTTGTTTTCATTTCATTTCTAAATATATTATTTTAATTTTTTGTGTAAAGTGTACAACAGAAGTATTAAAATGAGCAGTAATTATAGAATGAAAGAGATTTGAGTCTCATTTTAGAAGACAAATTTGTTTTAAAAATCTTTTTTTAAAGATTTATTTATTTATTTATTTGAGAGAGAGAGAGAGCGTTAGTGGGGGGAGGGATGGAGGGAGAGAAGAGAGAGAGAATCCTCAAGCTGGGCACAGAGCCGAGGTGGGGGTAGATTCCAGGACTTGAGATCATAAACTGAGCTGAAATCAAGAATAGGAAGCTTAACAGACTGAGCCACCGAGGCACACCTAGAAGACAAATTTACAACCAAGTTCCTCTTAATTCTCACTTCACAGTTGCACTCCCCTTCCTCCTTCTCTGTTGACTGTATGTTCCACCACTATGATACTAATTTGGGCCACTATCTCCAAATTAGGAAAATTTGACAAAGGATAGTTCGCAACTTCATGGAAACTTGAGATCGCCTCAAATTAACTCATCTAAAGAACTCTTTCTTCCACTGTTCCTTCTTACTCATTTTTCTACCTTAAATCTTTCCTTGAGCTCCTTTGAATCTTCAATCTTCCCAACTTCAAACCAGCACCTATTTTATCCCTATGTTAATCCTTTTCACCGGACTCTCTTCCTACTGGAGCCCCTCAACTTCCTTTTAGTAGTTCAGTTTCACACACAGAGGGCACTTGAAGGGCTCAGAGCTCCCAAGAGCAACCACCTGAGGCTAAAAAAGATAATTTGAAACAGGCTGGTTGCTCAATCCACTTGGATGGGAACTGGAGATACCCAGACAGTTGCTTGGTCTTGATCTGTAACACAAATTTTAGTCTACAGCCTCCATATAAATGCAGATAGAGAAAAAAGAGTCTAGATGTCTCCTTCCTAAGTATTCTTGGGTATTTATCATATTGCTCAGGTAACCTCAACTTGTTGCATCAGAGAGAAACACAATCCTTGTAACAGTACAAATTTGAAACAAAAACAAGACTCTACTCTTTTATATAAAACACAAACTTCTGTATTTCTGTATTTATGCTTGACTCATAGCTAAAATTTTAAAATTAAAGCTATAAGCTCTCTGTGTCTGTCTGTCTATTTATGTGTATATATGTATATATGTAGGCTTTATGTATGTAATATTTTTCTACCTCTGGATGATGTTACCAAATTAGATGATAAAAATCCCTCATAGTTGGGGCTCCTGGGTGGCTCAATCGTTAAGCGTCTGCCTTCGGCTCAGGTCATGATCCCAGGGTCCTGGGATCGAGCCCCACATCGGGCTCCCTGCTCTGAGGGAAGCCTGCTTCTCCCTCTCCCACTCCCCCTGCTTGTGTTCCCTCTCGCTGTTTCTCTCTCTCTGTCAAATAAATAAATAATATCTTTAAAAAAAAAATCCCTCATAGTTGCTCTATATATTGATTGGGTTAAAGATAAATAAACACTCATAAAAATGAAATATTCTTAAAATTCCCAGAAATTAAAACAGTAATAAATTTCTAATACTTTTTCAAAAGAACTGACACAAGCAACTCATAAATTCTAGTTCACGTAATATAGATAATCTTCAACCAATGAGGCTAGTTTAATATTGTTAGTTTAATAAAAAATATCTATGTATTCTTAGTTATCAGTGTTAAATATAATGCAAGCATGTATTTTTAGTCTATTTGTATATGTTCCTCCTAAACCTATGCAGGCTTACCAATTGAATAAATTAGCATTATATGTAATAAATATTTAAGATTATAATATATTTTATATATTTAACCAAACTAAATGATTATTTTAACAAACTTTATTTCAAAATTTAAATGTATTTTGTAATAAATCAACTTAAATATATTTTTCAAGATC
Organism: Mirounga leonina; assembly: GCF_011800145.1. Classification (NCBI taxonomy): domain Eukaryota; kingdom Metazoa; phylum Chordata; class Mammalia; order Carnivora; family Phocidae; genus Mirounga; species Mirounga leonina. The sequence continues at coordinate 25,629,331 of NW_023270454.1, forward strand.
TTCTATTAATACCTTATACTTGATTAAATTTAATCAATTGCATATTCATTAAATATCTACATAATTTCTAAATAAGAGAAAACAACATTATGATGACATCAGTCATAATTATAGTAATTTTTAAAAATATATCCTTTTGGTTTTAATTTTGCATCTCTAATTTAAATCCAGTATACTCTGAAGAGTGGTTTTAAACTGAGGACTCAGGTAAATTAGCTGAAAACTTTCATTAACATGCAAATGTTTAAGACATTTTCTTCACTGACAACTAGATTGTATTCCGTTCCCTAAATCTCATGGTTATAAATATGTCCCTACCCTCATATGCATGTTTTCCTACTAACTTGAAGATTTTCCTTAAAAAGGGTCACTGCCAATAATGCTGCTAAGCTTAATAAAATGAGTATTTCTTACATGGGAAATTTCACTAATGTTTTCAAGTGACTATGAGATCCATTTCACTGGCAAACTCATCCAAATAATGAAACCTTTCTCCACCCACCCACCCCGCAAAATACAGTGCCTGTATCATCCCTAGTCATCTGAAAAAGTAGTGAGAGCTATCAAAATGTGTACCCAAATTCAACTATAAAAATTAAAACTTGACAGACTGACAGAAAAAACATAATCTCCCACGGCCTCAGGTTTTGCCCTTAACCCTGCTTGACTGCCAGTCCTTTCCTGTTGTATCTCACTAACTGTCCCCATATTAAACAATAATTAACCAGCCCATAAAAATTCCCTATTCTGTTCCCTATTCAAAGGCTCTAATCTGGTTAATTCAGACATTATAAAATGCTGCAAGGGACTTTTCAATTATACATTTACTTACCATGAAGAGATTTTTCCTTCTCTTGTCTTCTAAATCACTCCACAATCTAGAAACTGGAGACTTAATTCTCTGGAAGTGACATCACCAGAAAACTAGTCTTAAATCCCTTAAAAAGGGCTCTTAGCCCATCCTCCATAACACCAATACTGCTGGCAAACTCTAGGTGACTTGACCTTAAATTCATGTCTCAACCAAAAAGGTATGGAAGCTACTCTTCATGGACATGCACTCTATTTGAAGACCTTAACCTAAGACTCTCCTGAGAACCCTCAAAAGCAGATGATAACAAAAGATGACCAGCTTTTTCCAAAACTACAGATCCAGCAGATGACATTACAGGAAAATAAGATTTCACCCACAATGCCAGAAAAATACCCTTTAGGATTCCTTTGCTTACTTATTCTCACCATTTTCATTGTCTCTCTTTACTATATCCTTCTCCTTGTTGATTCCCTCCAATGTAACTCTTGCTTTTCCCGTAATTACCCACATGCAACAATTTCCTTCCATAATGAGCCTTACTATGTAGTGTCTATCTCTTCCTCCTTCCCCAATCTGTTTCTCCCTCAATGATCCCCTCATCCCTGCAAATACCCAGAATCAATGGCATGCCTTAATTCCCTCAGAATAATTTCACAACCTTACTTCTAATTGTTCATTATGAACTCCCTTTCTTTTAGAAAACTTCAGTTTCCTACAAATTCTTACATCTATCTCAAATTTCAGGGCATTGTGTTAATATGTAGGGATTCTTTAGCTTTTCTCTCAAGACTTCAAAAGAAATCCCCTTCAAACTTAATACTTTGCAAAAGAGCAATCTATGCTTCTGCTATAACATAACCAAGGGCCTTTTTGTGGGTTAAGTATCAGCAATTACACTCTTTTCCCACCAACAATATTTACAGTGATTATGGGATGCAAAAGTACATATTCTTGGTCTTATTTTATGCATCTAATAGACCCATATGATCCTAAACAAAGTTTTAACTGGTACACTTAGGACTGTCCATCCTGGAAGAAACAATCTGAGGAATTTCCTATTCCCAGCTGGATAGGACATTTCCATCAAGAAATCTTACCAAACTCCAAAATAAAAATCCATTATTCCCATGAATTCTGGGTAACCTCTGATGAGACATATTTTATTTGTGGCAACCATGCCTATTAATTTGCCTGCTAATTGGACTGGGTCTTATTAGCTAATTGTATTAGCCCTTATCAAATATTTATCAGGCTGCCTTCTTTTCTCATAATAACTACTCTGTTACCTTTGATTTGATGATCCAATATGTCTACACAAATAATTTACAGTTACAAATTTAGGTGCAAAAATCTTGCCCCAGTAAGACACTGTGACCTTCTTTTCTCATCAGGTTCTCAAGAAACCTTTAAATGAGAGTATTGAAGATTGGGAGTAAATCTAAAAGACTTGGATGCCACACAGCAGATCTATATGGTCAGCTTTCATGCCTGGCACTGCTGTCATATGGGCTCCTGAAAATGTTCAACAGAATTCCTGTATTTTCCAAGCTCCACTCTGAGCATCAGTCAAGACTATGGACAATCTTACCTAAACCAGCAACCTCACTGCCAGAGAACTATCGGAACTCCTTCAGAATCATCCGGCAGCAGAGATGATTCTGATCCTAAGGGAAATTCATGCAGTGGTTGGAACCAACCATTGTGCATATGTTCTCCAAACCCCCCCTGATGTCTGTGACAACACCAAAAATATTCAGATCATACACTAGGAAGCCTGTCAGATTGGCCAATGCCATTCTTACTCTGCCTTCTAAGGATGCCAGTGTCTTAAAATCCTCTCAACTGGCTTTCTTCCAGACTAAAATCTTGGTTTTACTTCTTTATTCATCCATTAATAGTTGCTCCTTTTATTACATTCCTAGATATGCCACTCATCAAGTGCTGTATCTCCAAGACTCTTCAATAATTGTCAATTTGACAACATGACCAGTCAATGATGCGGCTATTTTTTTTAAAGCCAACAAGAGTGTGTGGCCAACTCGCCGTGAAAACCATTTTAAGAACCTCAACTTCACAATGACTATTGAATCTCTAATAGTTTTTTTATTTTATTTTATTTTATTTTATTTTATTTTATTTTATTTTATT
>NW_023270454.1:25632302-25859802 GCF_011800145.1 Mirounga leonina
TTTTATTTTATTTTATTTTATTTTATTTTATTTTATTTTATTTTATTTTATTTTATTTTATTTAAGATTTTATTTATTTGACAGAGAGAGACGAGGAGAGAGGGAACACAAGCAGGGGGAGTAGGAGAGGGAGAAGCAGGCTTCCCGCCGAGCAGGGAGCCCCATGAGGGACTCGATCCCAGGACCCTGGGATCATGACCTGAGCCGAAGGCAGACGCTTAAGGACTGAGCCACCCAGGCGCCCTCTAATAGTTTTTTAAAGATGAACTTTATCTCTCCTAAACAACAGGGAGGACCAACCAATTGCCTCTTACTTTGCCACTGACTTGACTTGATCAGTCTTTGGACAAGCTTCTCTCCTCCCGTGGTCGCCTCAATATTGGCTCCCACCAAGTTGAAGCAAACACTAAGGTGTAGAACAATCGCTTTTTATAAGAATAATTTTCACAAGATGAATTATTTCCCATTAAACTTCCTCCGTGATGCTGTGTGCAAACCCTCACTTGTTTGCTCATTTTTTTTTTTCTCCAATTTCCAGCTAGCGTCATCTCCTCCCTATAAAAGAAAAGCCTCTTTTCTTTCTGCTTCATTTTTTAAAAGATTTTATTGATTTATTTATTTAGTTAGTTATTTGAGAAAGAGATAGCACACTGCAAGTTGGGGGAGGAGCAGCGGGAGAGGGAGAGAGAGAGAGAGAGAGAATCCCAAGTAGATTCCATGCTGAACTTAGAGACTGATGTGGGGCTCGATCTCATGACCCAGTGATCGTGACCTGAGCCAAAATCAAGAGTAAGATGCTTAACTAACTGAGCCACCCAGGCACCCCTATCTGTTTCATTTTGAGACACATGCAGATCTTCAGATCAGATCATCCTCCTTGTTGCAATAGTCTTTTTGTATAAATATTGTTCCTTACCTAAGTCCAGATTTGATTTTGTTTAACAATATTATGGACATTAAGAACATTAACAAATCTCTGGAGACTTCCAATATTTTCTGTACATTTTAATCTCTCAAAAATTTACAGTAATAAATTTCTATTCACAAGAATCCCTTTGATTTGAAAAATTCTCCCATTCAACTCTTTATAATAGCAGAATCCAATTAAAAATATGAATACATCAAAGAAACTTAATTATTATAGCACTCTTATTATAGTTTGAAAAAACAAAGCTTCACAATTTTTGAGGGACTTCTAGCAAATTTGAATGATAATTTCAGGTGTAAGAGACATTGCAAATCTTTATTTATTTTTTATTCTAATTCAAAAGCTGATTACAAAAGGTAATATCAATATAATTTCAGAGTGATTTCATCTTATGATTAGATAAAATCATGCATACCTGACAAATATTTTTTGCCTATTTAATTAAAGTGACTATATATAATTTGGAAGTAAATATAGTAGAAGGCAATATAAAATACTATTGTTAAAAATCTAAATTTTTCACAGTGAGGAAATTTTGTTTTTTGTGTTTTTTTTGCTGGGTTGGTTTTATAATTACTGACGTTACAAAAACAACACAAATCACAATACTTGTAAAAATTTCAGAGACCTGAGGAAATGGCTAAGGTTATGTTTTTATTATCCATTGTTAAGATAATTAAAAATGCTTTAAAATTAATTTTATCTGAGAGAATGCAAAATTCTAAGTGCATTAATATATTATAGAATTGGATTTAGAAATTCCTTTTATCATTGAGCCTATTAGTGCTGAATCAATTTTACAAAATTTTCAAGGACCCAAGTATTATAAAACAAACTTTACTTCACTTGAAACTTCTACAAGTCATTATATAAAGAGCTTTAATAAGCTCTTTCATACACAGGAATGAAATGACATTTGACTATAAGACAAAACTAAACTATTCTTAATAAAAACTGAAGTTAAATCCATTACTTTATATGTACAGTTGCATTTCTCTTGTGTTATTGCTCCTGATGTTGTCATAAATATCCATAATAACTCTGACAAGTAGCTAAATTTAAAAAATGTTATTTCACTGTGAAGTAGTCATTGCCTATCACACACATAAAATTTAGCGATGTATCAAAACTCAACTCCCATAGCTACCATCTATACCTTTATTAGCATAAACAAACTCTTTTTTTTTTTAAGATTTTTTATTTATTTATTTGACAGAGAGAGACATAGCGAGAGCAGGAACACAAGCAGGGGGAGTGGGAGAGGGAGAAGCAGGCTTCCTGCTGAGCAGGGAGCCCTATGTGGGACTCGATCCCAGGACCCTGGGATCATGACCTGAGCTGAAGGCAGACGCTTAACGACTGAGCCACCCAGGCGCCCCCATAAACAAACTCTTTAACAAGAGTCAAAATTATTGCCATTTTGTAATGTGTTAATGTAAAAAATATTTTAGACGTACTTCATGTATTTAATTTTTATATTGTATATTTAGTGTTTATGTATTTAATATGTTCAATGGCATGTTTAATATGTTTAAGTATAACTAAGTATATATTTAAAATACTATACATTTAATTTTGATTTACTTTATAAACATACATACATATATATATGTATGTTTAAAATACTTGGTTATCATGGCTTCAGGTTTTCATTTTACTTAAAGATTACCCCAGTTTGTAAAGATTATCCATTAATTTGCTTGATTGAATATCAATTCCTGACTTTAGAGTTCAACAAGTCTCCTGGAAACTCTAGTTGGGGTAGCACACTAAAAGTCTAATAATGAGTGATATGAAAACACTTTTCAGAAATATAATTCGATTTAGTTTAACAGATAATTGTACATGTTTCAGAATCCTGAGAATTATGTAGAATGTTAGATTATCAGATCAGTAAAATTACAAAAAAAGTTTAGTAATTCTTAGTCTCTTAAGACAAACACAAATTTTATTTAAAAATAAAATATATACCTTATACTCTGTACTAATCAAAACAAGGTTAATACAAATAGCTGCATACATTTTCAAAAAAAACAAACAAACAACAAAAAAACCCAACTTAAATTATTAAACCAGTTTAGTCTGTCCAAGGATTCAACTTATTATGCATGATTTTTTACATAAAAGTATTTATGAGCTAGAAGTTTATGTATAAAGAGAGTTTTTCTTAAAAGTCATCACATTTTAGAAATTTGGATAACATTAGATATATGTCTGTTTTTATAAATCAATTGGAATACAAATTCTTTAGTTTAAGACAGTCTATTATTTGTTAATATTTCCCAAAGGTGAAATTGTTCATGCTCACATATGAGAGGCAGAAGTTCTGTTACACACAGAGTGGATACCTTCAATATCCTCAGGTATGGGTCATGAGTAAACACAAGAAATCATTAGTCTAGATTTGAAAGACTGTTTTTTGTTCCAACTAGCATGAAATATAGTCTTATTTGATGTCAGCTCACAAATATTCTAATAGAAAACAAGCAAAAAAAATGAACAAACGGAATTCTTGTATTGTCTCTTATTTTTTATTCAATAGATTTTTATTGTCCATCCAATAGGAATAACCAAATGGTCAAATCATAAAACCAAGTTCTTTGTCATTGCTGCCACTACTGGGAAATGACTTATTGGCTGGTTGCATTAGAACCAGAACTGAGCTTTGCCAAGAAATAGAAAAAAAAACAAAACAAACAAACAAAAAAACTCCCATAAAATGTGGGAAAAGGGGAGGGAGGAGAGAGGGAGAGAGAGAAAGAAAGGAGGAGAGAGAGAGAAGGAAACTCATGTTCCAGTACTTTTGGAGAATCATTTTGGAATAAAGAGAAGTTGTTCTTAGCTATAAATATCCCAGGAGGAGCACTTGTGAATTAATACATTTCATTGGTTCTAGAAGGTAGAATTACTTAAGCATCTCAGGTCAATCTCCAACACGCTTAACATGTATTATCTATGAAATTACAGATATGATATGCAAATATAAAATTAATATCTGTCAAATATTTTATTAAACTTGTTAATTAATGAGGAAACCAGTAAGATGATAAGGATAGTTCAAAAAAGATATTGAGGACTGGAGATTTAAACATTCAGTCATCTTAATAATGAAATAAGCTTCCTAATTGATACAAAGCTTCTCAATATTCAATAGGAAAATAAATCTGTAATCTATGTGGTTATACCCTCTACTGTACATTATAAATTAACCTGTAATTTTAGAAAATTTTGCCTCATCAAATAATACATACCAAGGATGTATTATCCTAGAAAATTAATTTTTGGCTGACTATTAATCGATGATATGAAAAGAATATGCATACATTCACATATTTTATTTCCTAGTTTTTGCTAGTATTTCTTAACATCACTTGATTATGAATTAAAGCCTGAAGTTTACTACTGTTTTTACTGGTTGTTACTAACTAATGGTTGATACCTACTAATGTTTCCAGCATTTTAGAGCCACCCCTTTTTAAGGGTATTTGTAAGCATTTCCTATACCCTGAATTTAAGACAATCAAATAAACCCATCTCTCTTTGCGATCTTGGTACCGAGTTATGTGTGTCTTCTGTAAATCCAGCTGTTGTAGATTATTTGCCTCTCCTCCTCATTTTTTCTCTAGGATAATTCCTCAGCCAGTTTTGTTGAAGATGAATGTCTTCTGGTGTTCTGTTATTGCTTTCGTTATTGGTGGTGTTTTTGTTTTGTTTGGTATGTTTTGTTTGCTTTTGATATCTATTTGTTCTTCTGTTCTTCTAAGAGGAATTAGAGAGTTTCAAATATATTGTACCATCCTTATTTTTCTTGATCTAGTGCTTTAATATCTTTCACATATTTAAGGTTTTCATGAGCGATTATTTTGGGGAAATAATTTCCTCTTCCTTATCCTAAATAAGGAGAAATATTTTTGAGGTTTCAGAAAGACAATTTAGGCCCTATGAAAACTAGTAAGCTAGTAACATATTCGTACATATGTTTATCATTTTATTCAAGAAGTATTTATTAAATATCTACTGATAAATACTTTTTTAAAAAGTCAGTCTGATTTCTTACAAATTTTTATGAATTCCATTGATAAGTAAGCTAAACTGACTGAGATCAAGTTAATTGACAGGTCCAAAAAATTCATGTTTATTGAAGATATCTCACAAAGTATAGAGTAACTGGGAATGTTGGTCACAAGGAACAATAGTAGCATTTTCTGTTCTGTTACTCCTATAAAAATCTTTCTCATTAAAAAAACCTCATTTACATAAAGCCTAAAAATCAGAATATTTAAAATCTTGCCTATTATGATGTTGAAAATAATTTTCTGCAAGAATGTTGTAAATACCATTGAAATAAGTACATTATCTTTTTTATATTCATACTTATTTATAGCATTATAGTCTAATAATGTTGTGTACCACTGATGAACTGTAATGTTATAATCTTTCAGTATGAATTTGCTATCTTGATGGCTTAAATATAGCACCACCTTTAAAAAATAAACTAATTTTAAAATAGTGAAAATAAAGAATATTCTATGGTAATAGAAGCTTCCTAAGTAAATAAGATTCATCTAATCAGTAATTTAAATACCTTCCATATGCTTATAAAATAAATATTTGTAAATACCACTAAATTCATTTTTCCCTAAAAGAAATTTTTTAAATACTGTTAAGTTTGATACAGGGCCGAGCACTACTTATTTTAATCAAATTTAAAATAAACTAAATAGCCGCAAAATTATCTCATTTAATCTTACTGCATTAATTAAGTGAAAAATTATATTTTCTCACACATCTGGAACAATTCCTAACAATGTCCACATGAAAATTTCTAAGTGCTTTGTACTTTCTGTTATTCCCATTTGAATGTGCAGTTTCAATGGAGGAAAGCTGGAATTCTATCTATGAAATGAAGGCCATTTGTAGCTTCACATAATGATACTTGCTTTCTTGTATTTATAGGCACATGTAAGATACATTTGTTTTTATTTTTCTGAATTTAGAAATTATTAAAACAGTGCATAATAAAAATACTGATAGAGCTCTTTTTCTCTTAAGACATTTCTAACTCACAAGGAAAATTAACACTTATTTGTGTGTGTGTGTTTTGCATATTTATGGATTATTATAAATCAGTGATTCTTATCAGGCAGTCAGGGCTGATTTTGTTAACACTTATTTTTAATGTGATATTCCTAGACTCTAATAAAATTCTGTATCTTAAGCCCCTTACCACATATTTAGTTCATCCCAATAGTTAATAGTTTTTGAAAAGATATCCAAAATATTTGTAATTTGATGGATATATTTTGTGACTAGATTAATCACAAATTTTTTGTTTAAGAAGTTTAGTTAAATGTATTTTATATTACTTTCAAGATACTGTCATCTAATAAATAATATGTAACCACATATACACAAATAACTTTTGCAAAAAGTCTGCAGAAATGGTGAACCCAATACAACATACAAGCCAGAATGATCTGTATAGACCCAGTGGGATAATTTGCAAATGCTGCAGTATTGATTTATTATAATCCAATCTTTCTTTCTGCATAAATCATAAGCAGGGTAGTTTAGCTTGCATCTACATATGCAGTCATCCTGCCAAGAGCATTAACTCTTTTTCCTAATAGTTAAAGTCAGCGGATCCAGACAGAAAAGCATGACTTTTGATGATAAAATACTCATGTATTTTTGTCCCGTAACTTAAAATATTTACCTAGCAATAAGCATTACTTGAAGTATGTTTAAAATGATTTATACAGATTATTAATTTCTCTATCAGAGATGGCTAACAGAAAATATTGGAAAAGTTAGCACATGATAATGAAAAATATTTTCATTTATTTTTTTCTGGTTATAAGAAGCAGCATTTTTCACAGTATTTGTGTCATTACTCATATCTGATAAAGGCTAATATTTTTGTAAATTTTATTTGCCTTATTTAATTTCTCACCAATTCTAAGACCGGAGGAAGTTATCTAAATATAAGTGATTTCATTCTGCAAAATATGCATACATCTAGTCATTAAGTTGTCAAGAGTTTAGCTAAGCCGCCCCATGGTATTGCTGGCTTGGTATCCGTTTTGTTTGGCCAACCTGCCAGCAGGGGCCTCATGTGAGCACATGCCCTAAGATAGCACCCCACAGTCAGAAGCAAATGTAAGTTCCTGGTGACTTCCCCATAGGTCCTTGTGATAAATGATCTCCTATGTCTCCCAGACAGAACCTTTCCTTAGTGGCTCCTTAGGTAAGACCTTGTGGAGTTTACCAAGATCTTGCTTTTTTATGATTTTAGTTGACTAATCTCGCCTTAGCCTGGGAACCCTAAAGCATCCAACCTAAGGACCCTCATAAAGGCATGTGCCTCAGGTCCTTCTTCCTCTCTGCCTGTACCCTGCTTTGACCTCTTCATTTGGCCCCTCAAGGTGTGCTGTGTACTTCCTCCAGGACCTGTGAATAATAAACTTCTTTTTCAATTCTCTTGTGGCCTTTTCTTAAAACCCACGGTTCACTGTGTGATACCTAGGCTCTACTTAACTAAGGTCAATTTATTAAAGCCACAATAATGTACACCTTAAACTTAATACTATATTTAATTATAGATCAATAAATATGGGATAAATAAATGAATGTGTTTAATTCTGTTCTTTTAAAAATATATAGCATTATTTCTATATATCAATAAGGAAAAGCTATAGTAAAGATAAATAATATTCATTGAGGCCTAACCATATATCAAAAATTATACTTGATATTTACAATTTTAGAATGCAATTTGTGCACAATATGAAGTAGAATTATACACTCTTCATCCATAGATTACAAATGGGAAAGCTGAGTTTTATAAATGTTACATAACCCATGACAATAGTTAGGAATGCTTCGTTAGGAGGTGCCTGGGTGGCTCAGCCCATTAACTGTCTATGTTAGGTTCAAGTCATGATCCCAGAGTCCTGGGATGGAGCCCAGCACCGGGCTCCCTGCTCGGTGGGGAGCCTGCTTCTCCTTCTCCCTCTGCTGCTCCCCAAGCTTGTGCTTTCTCTCTCTCTGTATTTGACAGAGAGAGAGAGAGACAGTGAGAGAGGGAACACAAGCAGGGGGAGTGGGAGAGGGAGAAGCAGTCTTCCCGCTGAGCACGGAGCCCAATGCGGGGCTCCATCCCAGGACCCTGGGATCATGACCTGAGCCAAAGGCAGATGCTTAACGACTGAGCCACTCAGGTGCCCCAAAATCTTCTTTTTTATAAGGAATGTTTTGTTAGTGGTAAACTTTCAGTTTTATTCTAATCTGAAAATGTTACATCTTGCACCCCCCCTCATTCTTAAATCTCCTGCATGAGAATATACAGGAGATAGAATTCTAGAAAGAAGGATATTTTTCCTGAGAAATTTAAAATCTTTATTCATTTTTCTAGTATTTTCTGACAAGAAGAAGTCAATTATGAGTATATTTTTTTCTGAACTTAACTTGAGAAGTTATGGGATAAATATGATATTTCCTCAACATTTTACTTATTATTTTATTTTTTCTAGAATACTGTTGCTGATGAAAACTTATCTTTCAGTTCAATATTCTTCTTTCATAAGTAATACACATTTTTTGAATATCTTAGATTTTTCTTTATGTTTGGCAATTTTATCAGAATGTTTCTGGATATTCAGCTCAATATTCATGTTTTCTTAATATAAAGACGTGTATTTTTCCAGTCATAAAAAATTATTAGCTATTTTGTCTTTGGATAAATTCCACATAGACTTTGTGGGAACTTTTTATTTTAATCTACATGCCACTTAATTTCTTGCTTTGTTCGTTTAGTTCATTTTAACCTCTTTAGTTTTTGTTGCTGTATCCCGGTTATTCCCTTCTATAAATCTTGTGATATTTATTTTATCTTAATTTCTATTGTAGAATATTAATTTTAAAAGAAAACAGTACATACATATAATGGAGTTAGAAAGAAGAAAATGAACACTTAGAATCTACAGTTCCAAGAAAGAGACATTTACCACAACTGTAGCATCTAATCCTGGGCCTCTTCTCTATCTCAGCCTTGGCTTAACTATGATTCTCCAATTTGAATCTGTAATTAATTTTCTGTTCATTCTTCTCTTATTTTCCTTTTAAAATATTTTACTCACATAGTCATATATCTATACAATGTATATTGTTTCTCATTGTCAACTTAATACAAATGATTAATTGTTGTTTTAAAACTTGATTTTTCACTTAGTATTTTGATTACACAATTCACTTATTATTGTTTAGATCTATTATTCTTTCATTGCTCGAAAATACAGATTTGTTTCTTACCTCTGGTTACCTTGCTGAATTCTTATTATAACCTAGTGACATGATTTCTAGTAACTCTACCAGTATTTCTAGTAATCTCTGTGTTGATTTTCTCCATATTTTTATGTACACAATCATAACTTTGCAAGAACCAGAGCCTTTTTTCCTTTCTATTCTTTAGATTATCACTTCTCTTTTTTGGTTCACTGAGCTCCAGATGACCTTCAGGACAAAACCGAGTGGTAAGAGTGATCATGGGTGATTGTTTTTTTTTTCCTTAAACTTACATGAAAATAGTTTTTTTTTTTTATTATGTTATGTTAATCACCATACATTACATCTTTAGTTTTTGATGTAGTGTTCCATGATTCATTGTTTGCGTATAACACCCAGTGCTCCATTCAGTATGTGCCCTCTTTAATACCCATCACCGGGTTAACCCATTCCCTCACCCTCCTCCCCTCTAGAACCCTCAGTTTGTTTCTCAGACTCCATAGTTTCTCATGGTTCCTCTCCCCCTCCGATTCCCCCCCCTTCATTTCTCTCCCTTCCTACTATCTTCTTTTTTTTTTTTTTAACATATAATGTATTATTTGTTTCAGAGGTACAGGTCTGGGATTCAACAGTCTTACACAATTCACAGCGATCACCATAGCACATACCCTCCCCAATGTCTATCACCCAGCCACCCCATCCCTCCCACCCCCCGCCACTCCAGCAACCCTCAGTGAAATAAGTCAATCAGAGAAAGACATGTATCATATGATCTCACTGATATGAGGAATTCTTAATCTCAGGAAACAAACTGAAAATAGTTTTATTTTCAATTTGAAGGGTTGTGTTACAATTTTTAAGATACATTAAAGAAACGTTCTTTTAGGCGCGCCTGGGTGGCTCAGTCGTTAAGCGTCTGCCTTCAGCTCAGGTCATGATCCCAGGACCCTGGGATCGAGCCCCGCATCCAGCCCCGCATCGAGCCCCGCATCGAGCCCCGCATCGAGCCCCGCATCGAGCCCCGCATCGAGCTCCCTGCTCCCTGCTCGGCGGGAAGCCTGCTTCTCCCTCTCCCACTCCCTCTGCTTGTGTTCCTGCTCTCACTATCTCTCTCTCTGTCAAATAAATAAATAAAATCTTTAAAAAAATGTCTTTTATTACTAATTTACCTTTAAAGAATTTTTAATAGATATCTCTAGCTAATTGTACTATAATTGGTATACATTTGATATGACTTCAGTCCTTTACAATGAGTTGTTAATTGAAATCACTTTTGAAAATATTTTACATGTTCTTAAAAAGAACATATGTTCTTTAATTCTTATATAACAGTATTCTGTATATGTGTATCAGATCAAGTTTATTTATTTCTATTCAGCAATTCTCTAGCTTTTCTGATATTTTCTGTTTGCCTATTGATTACTGCTGTATATAATTTCTGGTCATTTTACTAAATTCATACAAAGTTAAACTTGTTACATATCCTTGGTGAATTGAAACATTTAGTTTTTGAAATCACCTACTTATATCTGGTTAAGTGTTACTTTAATTTCTATTTTATCTTAACATAATGTAATTACATCAGCCTTTCTATATGTTTATATATCTATTGGAAATAGCTTCCTTAATTGTGTGTTTCCTTGTTATATGCATTTATTTAACTTTTTATCCATTTAGACAATTTGTGTTTTACTGGAGCATGCACCCATACATAATTAGTGCTATTACTGATATTGTGGGATTTTAATATACTTGCTCTGGCTTTTTTTTTTTTTTTTTTGGTATAATCTCTCTATTCATTTCCTCTGCTCTCTTCCTTCTTAGATTGATAATTCCACATTTACCATACCACATTCCCTTCCATTAGCTTAGAAGCTATATTTTTTTATTGTTTTTTCTTACAGTAATTAAGAAGATACAGCATATGCATCCCTTATCAAAATCTACTGACACACTCATTCTTCCCACAGATAATAAAAAGAGTTTAGAGCATTTTTTTTTTTAAGATTTTATTTATTTATTTGACAGAGAGAGAGAGAAGAGCAGGGGGAGAGGGAGAAACAGGCTCTCCGCAGAGCGGAGAGCCTGAAGCGGGACTCGATCCCAGGACCCTGAGATCATGACCTGAGCCAAAGGCAGATGCTTAACCAACTGAGCCACCCAGGCACCCCAAGAGTTTAGAGCATGTTAACTCCATTTATCTTCATCCCAAATGTTTTTGCTATTCTTGGCATGTGTGAGAGTCAATTTTATGTGTTAACTTGACAGAGCTAAGGGATATCCAGAGAGCTGGTAAAACATTATTTCTGCATGTGTTTTTTAGAGTGTTTCTGGAAGAGATCAGCATTTGTATCAGTAGCCTGAGAAAAGAAGATTGCCCTCACCAATGTGGGCAGGCATCGTTGAGGACTCAGATAGAGGGAAAAAAAAGGGGGGGGGCTGAGAAAGGAAGAAATTCTCTCTCTCTGTCTCTCTCTTTCTCTGGCTCTCCCTGTCCTTCTCATCCTCTCTTTCTCCCTGTCCCAGGGATGTCCATCTTCTGCCCTAGAACGTTGGAGCTCCTGGTTCTCAGACCTTCAGACTTAAACTGAATTACACCACAGGCTTTCTTGGTTCTCTAGCTTGCAGACAGCAGATTGTGGCACTTCTTGGCCTCTATAGCCATGAGTAAATGTCTATAATAAATCTCCTTTCTCCATGTATATTTGTATATATATATATTATTGGTTCTGTTTCTCTGGAGGACACCAACCATAGAGTATGCAATTTAATTTATTATCCATAAAGTGTTTGACCCCAGAGGATATTACTATTGTTTTGTAGAATCAATATTCATTTAGATTCTCTTGCATTTTTATTACATTGATTGTTCTTCATTTATTTAGGTGTGTGTGTGTGTGTGTGTGTCTGTTCTTCATTTATTTTTACATCACTAATACCTTATCTGAAAACAGCGCTTTCTGCTTGAGTTTATCAAACACCTTCAGAATGGCTTTTAGCTTAGATCTGCTGGTAGTGTATTCTTTCTTTTAGGTTGCTAGAAAATATCTTTGGCTGATCTGAATTCTTGAAGTATATATATTTTTTCCTTGTAGATTATCTATAAGGATATCTATGTATCTATATATTTAGTGTTTTGAACATAGTCCACGATCTTCTGGCTTTAATTACTTCTGATGAAAAGTCAGCTATTTGTTTAAATTTTGCTATTGAAATATAACCTCTTTTTTTTTTCCCCCTCTAGCTCATATATGATTGATTTAATTTTTCTTTGGTTTTCTACAGTTTCATTATGATGTGTTTGGTTGGGATTTTTTTTATGACTTATTTGGGGCTATTTGAGCACCTCGAGACTATGAATAGATGACTTTTAACTGTTTTGGAAAATTACTGGCTATTAGCTACTCAAATATTTCTTTTACTCCATTCCCTTTCCTATCTTGCTAGGTCTCCAATTAAATACTTGTTAAACTCTACCTCCTGTATCTCTTTTCTACTGGTCTGCATTTTTCATATTTTTATGTTTGTATTACTCATTCTGTATCACTTATTTTGATTTATCTTTCTGGCAATTAATTCTCTTTCCAGATGTGTTTAATCTGCCAAATCCATTCACTGAATTGTGTTTTGTTTTGTTTTTCTTTTTTTTTTTGAGAAGCAAGCACATTTTTTTTATTATGTTATGAATTGTTAATGGCAATTTATGTGTTTGTGTCAGTTTTTATAATTTTTCTTGGCTTTTTTTGTCCAAATCTGATATGTCACTATTTTTTTTTAATTTCCAATTATCTTTTGGATATTTCAAGGTAGGCTATCATCTCCTTGTAATATTAAGCATAGATTTATGTCTAGTTTTCATTATTTAGTTCCCTAGAATTGATTATGTGCTAGACATTTTATTTGAAACAAATTATTTTTGAAATCATTTGAAAACTAGCATGAAGTTTTATTCCTTCAGAAAAGATTCTTTTCTTTATATTCCAGGAAACTAAAACCATTGGCATTACTGTATTGCCTTATCCACTTCCAAAGCATAAGTTTTTCCAGACAACCCATGTTCCTTAAAACCTAAAAGCAGGTCATTTGAATGTTGGTTTTCATCTTGTTAATATTTTAATCTAATGTGTCCCCCTTATGATCCTCCAAAATCTTTACATAACATGGTCTGTAACCATAGTAGATCTGTATTATCCCCTTGCCTGAAGGGTTTTAACCTGTGGCACAGTCTCTTGGACATGTCCACTTATTTGAGAATAATTCCAGGGTAAAAGCCAGAAGTCAGCATCTTGGCAGGTGTAATTAACTCTGATCATCTCAGAAGGAAGCAGGCATGCTGTTACACAGTGAGGGCGGGGAGGATATGTATAGCTACCAGCCAGACAATCCACTTTGATGCATACTGGTATACACTGTCCCAGTTGTGACTATAAATGAATACCTTCATTAATCTCAGCCTAAGAAGGGCATGGTGACCAGGGTCTCCAAACCCTTAGGGATGGGGTCTAGGTCAAAGCACCAGGGAAATCACTGATACTGGAAAAAGTCGAAGCTGAGGTGAATACAGTAGAGGGCAGAGCTGATGAGTAGTCCACTGGATGGACTTTGAGGGGCACAGAGATGTGTTAACTAAATCTGCTTTTGAGGAAGGGCTTGTTGCGCTAGCTGTCAGCAGACTGCAGCTGTCAGTTCCTTTAGAATTGCCTCAGCTTGTCCTAGTGCAAGCCATGCTAAGTGATTGATTATGGTGTAGACTGTAAGACTGGTCATCTGTAATGAGTCATATACACTCCCAAATTTTCTGTAAGGTTGGCTGAGTTTTTATTCCAGCTTATATTGCAGGTAACTTTTACCTTCTCCCAAATTTACTTCTGCCTTTCTCCTTCCACAGTGTTGATGCTTGATGAATAAATACAACACATGCTACACTCCATCTCAGCATCTGCTTCTGGAGAGCTCAGCCTACAAAAGAATTCATAATAAAATGAGGGCCCACTGATATCAGTCTCTACTATCTTTTTGTCAGCAGTCTTCCACATAATAGTACTAATATTATATATAATGTAAACAGACACGCCAAAAAAAACCTCAACTCCACCTAATGCGTCCCTATATTAACATAGTTCAATAATTAATTAGTCAAGTTTATTAGAGTTTTTACTGAACACTAAGTTTAAATTAATTCATGTAAGTCTCCCATCCTTAATCTACCCCTCCTCTTATTAAAGTGGCATTGCTCATAAAAAAAGTGTGAGAAGGAAATACACTTTTCCTTCAGAAGAAAAAAACATAATAAAAAAACTCAAAGTGGTTCCTCAAAGGTTGAAAGTACATTCAAAAAGCGGGGGGGGGGGGGTTATTATTCATTAGTCCCTGAAACAATCACTGTATACTGAAGGAAAAAAGTTGTGTTTATCCTTATCACTAAAAATATGAGTACATACTATACTCTAATGTGCCTAAAATGTTAAAGAAAATGTTCTTTCTTTTCTGGAAAATATACTATCATATGCAACCTTAAGTTTTTCTTATTTTCACTTGAAGCTTTTAAAAAACAAAATATAAGTCCGTTTTTGGTAATTTTAGCAAATGGTATAGTGATTATATGTCCAATCTTTACTCTTTGGCAACAGTGAGATCTACTGAAAAACACAGTGTCACAAAATTATTTTTATTATTTTCCTTATTGACGTCACAAAAAAATGCATCATTTCCAAAATAGTACCTATATTTTTGTTACACTGTGAAAGCCTGAGAATGAATAGTATCTGTGAATATTACCTGTTATTTTAAATATATTTTAAAT
Organism: Mirounga leonina; assembly: GCF_011800145.1. Lineage (NCBI taxonomy): Eukaryota > Metazoa > Chordata > Mammalia > Carnivora > Phocidae > Mirounga > Mirounga leonina. Next base: position 25,647,317 of record NW_023270454.1, read on the forward strand.
ATATTTTTCCCTTCAGTATACAAAATTATTTTTATGAGCAATGCCTTTGAGCACCGGTTGCCAAATACCTGCCTCAAAATTCTATCTAGGTTTAATTGTGAAAACTCATCCTAAAATGATTATTTGAGGATGAAGTGGTGGAATAGTGACAAGAGATACTTGTGCGTATTCATGTGATCTCACATTTAGCTGAATTCTTGTCAATATTTATATTTAAAATAACAGGTAATATTCACAGATACTATTCATTCTCAGGCTTTCACAGTGTAACAAAAATATAGGTACTATTTTGGAAATGATGCATTTTTTTGTGAAGTCAATAAAGAATGTGCCTAAGGGTAAAGGAACAGTTTGTATATCAAAACACCCTGGAGAGTTGTCTAGGCAATGAAGATATAAGCTTTAAAATTTATATTTTAAGTCAAGAAATAAAAATGGTATTTACTTTGTACTTGTCTAGCACAGCTAGTGCTGGTGCAGAATAAAAGGCTATAACTTTATTTTCCTGCAGTCGTCCACTCACCTCCACATTTCCAATAGTCTCTGCCATTTTTATGAAATCAACTGTGGTTTAGTCACTCAATAAGTAACAAGAATGCCAATTTAGCATAAGCAACAGCAATGTTTCCCCCAGGAAAACAGACCTTTGTCACTTTCCCTGATCAGCATACCCGTATTAGTTTTAAGAGATGAAATAAATTGTCCATCGTGAATGTTTTATCTCTCTGGATTTCTTATAGATTGTGTTATTCATAGTATCAGCTATTATTTCAAAACTGAACCTAAGAATTTTAGTTCGAACCTAGAAATATTAGTTGTTCATATTTTTATTTACAAGAGTATCTCTTTTCCTTTTATGGATTATATATATATATATATATATATATATATATATATATATACACACCAATATAATAATCCAAATAAAGTTATAGAATAGGTAGCAAAAAAATAAATGTACTTATTAATAAATGTAACTTTTTTGACAGGAAATAGGGAATATCATTGATATTCTAATGAGGTATACACGTCAAAATATCCTTGAGTCCTGTCCATGAAACTCCAGTGGTTATAACAATGTTAATTGAGGAATACCTGAAATAGATTATAAAAGATAATCAATTCCCTATGTGTTATGCATTTATATGATATTCAATTAAAATTACATTACTGTAATTATGGAGCAATCCTAACTGGTGTTCAGTATAAGAACAATGATAAATAGTACTAATAACCATAGCTATTGAGAATTCATTTGCTCACAATGCCCTGTATTAAATATTTTGTGCTCTCATGTTTATGTCTTCACACTAACTTGGCTGAAACTGACTATTAATATTATATGTAATGTAATATATTATTTTAATATTCTCATTGGTTCTCATTGTTACATGATGTAAGAGAAACTCAGCAACATTAACTTTTGTGTAAAGTCAAAAATTCCGAAAAGAGCCTGGGTGGCTCAGTCGTTAAGCGTCTGCCTTTGGCTCAGGTCATGATCCCAGGGTCCTGGGATCCAGCCCCGCATCAGGGTCCCTGCTCGGCGGGAAGCCTACTTCTCCCTCTCCCACTCCCCCTGCTTGTGTTCCCTCTCTCGCTGTCTCTCTCTCTGTCAAATAAATAAATAAAATCTTAAAAAAAAAATGAATCCCACAAAGTAGTAAGACTCTATGTTTTATATGGTATCAAAGCTCCTGGCCTTAATAAACTATCAAACACTATGAGAAAGTTGGATAATCAAAACCTAACATTTTCATGAGAAGAAAAATGATCTATGATACAATTTAGTATATCTATTCATTTTTTTAATTTTTTACACTATTTCCTTTTTAATTATATGGACTTTTAAAGAATGAATAACATTTTTCACAAACTATAAATTAATCTCACTATCCTAAATGTTTTTGAAATTATTTTATTATAAAATATTTTACACACATTAAACTTAGATATATGTATGAGGTAAAGAGAATTAAGATGAACACTCATGCATACAGCATACTGCTTAAGAATTATAGTATATCTATCTCATCAAAGCCTTTGACATACTTTATCACTACCCTCTCCTCCTACATGAAGGGAAACACTATACTGAGTTACATGAATATCATACTCATGATTTTCAAATTACTTTTACTGAACAGTAAATAATATATTTGTAGTTTTCTCTGCTTTTGAAATTTACATATTGGTGGAGCACCTGGCTGGCTCAGTTGGTAGAGCATGAGACTATTGATCTCAGGGTTGTGAAGGAGCCCCATGTTGCAGGTAGAGTTTATTTAAAAAAATTGCATATTGGGGGGCACCTTGGTGGCTCAGTTGTTAAGCATCTGCCTTTGGCTCAGTTCATAATCCCGGTGTCCTGGGATCAAGCCCTGCATTGGGCTCCCTGCTCGGTAGGGAGCCTGCTTCTCTCTCTCCCTCTCCCGCTCCCCTGCTTGTGTTCCCTCTCTAGCTGCCTCTCTTTCTCTGTCAAATAAATAAATAAAATCTAAAAAAAATTGCATATTGAAACCACACTCATGATATACTGTATTTTTGTTAAGTATTATAATTGTGAAAGTTGTCTATGTGGATGTGAATAGTTATAGATATTCCATTTTTGCACTCATTGTATATTTCCATGAATGAATATAACAATTCAACTATCCAATCTTCTTTTTTTTTATTATGTTATATTAATCACCATACATTACATCATTAGTTTTTGATGTAGTGTTCCATGATTCATTGTTTGCGTATAACACCCAGTGCTTGGATGGACATTCGGATTATTCCCAATTTTTACCATGTTTCTATGAATGCTGAATTATATGTCTTGTGATGTACATGCATGAGAAATTTTACAATAAAATATACCCATTACTGGAACTGCTGGATCATTAGAAAACTTGACATTTTCAAGTTTCATAAATACCATATTTTTCCAATATGTAGCAATTAGGAGAAGCACATCTAATGCTCCAAATCTTTACCAAAGTGGGTATTACCAGACTGCTACATTTTCCTAATCTAATATTTATAAGCTAATGAGCATTTGTGGTAATGATTTTCAGTTCCTTAATTATCGTTAGAGTGTCCAAGTTCCCTTTTGGTGAAATGACCATTTTTCTTTTAGATTTTATTTTTTTAAATTTTTTAAGATAAGAAAAAACTATGTACAATCTGTAAATCATCACCCCCTATATGCATTAAATATACTCTCCAAATTATTTTTCCATTTTTATTGTCTATTTTGAACAGAATTTTTAATTTTAATTTAATGAAGCCAATTATTTGACCATTTTTGAGTTAAGAAAATTTTTTCTACAATATTTCCATATTTTATTCTAAAAGTTTTTAAGTCTTTTTTTTTTTTTTTTTTGATTTTATTTATTTATTTATTTGACAGAGAGAGAGATAGCGAGAGCAGGAACACAAGCAGGGGGAGTGGGAGAGGGAGAAGCAGGCTTCCCGCTGAGCAGGGAGCCCGATGTGGGACTCGATCCCAGGACCCTGGGATCATGACCTGAGCCGAAGGCAGATGCTTTACGACTGAGCCACCCAGGCGCCCTAAAAGTTTTTAAGTCTTAAATTTAAACTTAAACCCTTAATCCATCTTGTACTGATGCTGTAAAGATTGAAATTCCACTTTTTTTCTCTTATGAATTGTGTATTAGTTCACTTGGACTGCTATTACAAAGTAATATGAATTGCCTGGCTTATAAAATTTATTTCTCACAGTTCTGGAGGCTGAAAGTCTGAGATCAGAGTGCCAACATTGTCAGGTTCTGAGGAGGGCCCTCTTCCTGGTTGAAGACTGCCATCCCCTCATCTTACACAGTGAAGTGGGCAAGGGATCTCTGCAAGGTCTCTTTTATAAGTGCACCAATTCATGAAATCTCCACCCTCATGATGTAATCATCTTCCAAAGGCCCTTCCTCCAAATACTATCACATTGGCATTTGGTTTCATTAAGGTTTCAACATATGAATTTTGTGAGGGATGCAAACATTCAGTCTATAGCAGATTGTGTGTGTGTGTGTGTAATTTTTTGAAATTGTCCACCATTGTTCCATTCCCTTTCTGCACATTTTTTACTTTTCTTCTCATACACCAAAGCTGATCTTAACTTTGTTGAATAGGTTTGATAAATAGGATAAAAAACTAGTGTGACATAAGCAGGGATTTGCAAACTGCTTGCTCTTTAAGGCTTTCTATTTATGCTGTTGTCATTATGTAAGAAAACACAGTGTAGCCTCCTGGAACATGTGGAACAAAACTAAGCTTAATAGAGACATTTTAGATCAACTATTCTAGCTAGATATCCTCGACCATCCATCCTAGCCAAGCTGTTAAAGATCAGCCAGACCAGCCAAGAACATAACCACATTAAGTTATACATAAAATTGAGAGCTGAATAAATGTTGTTTAACCCCTTTACATATTGGAGAAGTTTGATATGTAGGAAATTAAAATTAATACACAATAATTAATATTCCCACCATTGAATTTTGAATGGTTTATCCTTTATTAATCTGTAGTGTCACATCAGCCATAAGGGTCAAGTCCTATATACACACGAGGTCTCCATATAACATCTATTTTTATTTTGTACAAGTGGTATTTTTAAATCTATCCCTAAACTAGTCTATCTTAATTACTACATCTTTATAATAAATCTTGTATGTAGCACTTAAACTCCCCAAGTTTGTTTCTCTTCCTTATGCTCCATAGATATTCTTACCATTTTCCCTATTTATATAAAAATTTAAAGGTATTTCAGGTTTTTTTTTTTTTAAAGATTTTATTTTATTATTTGCGAGAGAGAGAATGAGAGACAGAGAGCATGAGAGGGAGGAGGGTCAGAGGGAGAAGCAGACTCCCTGCTGAGCAGGGAGCCCGATGTGGGACTCGATCCCGGGACTCCAGGATCATGACCTGAGCCGAAGTCAGTCGCTTAACCAACTGAGCCACCCAGGCGCCCCGGTATTTCAGGTTTCTAATTGATTTTGATTTAATTAATTAACCTCTAGTGATCTACCTAAAAAGAATTGGTACCTTTACAAAATTGAACAGTATGAGTCCATTAATTTTTTTCTTCAAACCTTTTCTTTTTCAAAAAGAAGTTGACAGTGATTTCCACAATTCTGCACATATCCGTGTATGTGTGTGTGTGTGTGTATAAATATATAATTACTGCTTGCTTTTCCTGTGTGTGGTAGACATTAGAATGTTTTTTTCAAACCTATGGATTCAGAGAACCTAGTTGAGTAAAACTCCAGCTGCTACATTCTGCAATCTATCATTTCATTTGCAGGGAAGTCACACTTTCTTCCATGATCTGCTCCTAGCTAGTGAGTAATACAACCAGTATATTAAGGCAGGTCCATTTCTGGGATACATAGGACTTGTTTGATGTATGACTTTAACTTGAAGACACCTTAACAGCCCTCTTGAAATTTCATTAGAAGCACTATACTCTCAAGGAAGCTTCCACTCAATTTTCCCTCCTTCTTTTCCTCTCTTATTTCATTCTGAGTCAAATTTGTATTTTGCACTGCCAACTTCTCCAGGATTCCCTCTCGTATTTCTTGCATGTATAATCTGTCTTGATGTTTGCTTCTCAGAAGACCCCAGATAACACACGTTCTTAATGAAGTAGAATGGAAACTGTTTGTTTTAATGAATTCCAGTTCATTATTATGTATGATTAGTGTTGTTTTTTTTGTTGTTGTTGTTGTTTTAGTATCTTAAGTAGGCATTGCTTGAAATACATTTTCCTTCCTTTCCACAAGAAGTTGATTGTTTTGGCATATAAATATAGATCTATAATCCATTAAATTTATGTTTGCATATAATGGTGAAGAATGAGCCTTTTGATCTGTATTGTTATCCCATTGTTCATTAACTTCTCATTAAATTACTGTGATAACTTTTTTGTAAATCAAATTATTGTATAATGTGTGAACAATCCTGGACTCTATTCTGATAATTAACTTATTTTTATATTATTTTATTAATACCGTTTTTAATTATTCGTCAAACATAAAATTCAAGTATGCAAAATTTATTATTCTTCTTAAAGATTGTCTTGACATTCCTAGACATTTTGCAACATCATATACTTTTTAAAACCAGCTTGTCGAATTGCATTTCACACACACACACACACACACACACACACAGTACTGTATTAAGTCTATTGATCCCTTTGAAAGATTTGATATTGTAACAAGAATTTACATTTTAACAATCTTCAGTCTTCCAATATTTCTGGTTTTTTTCTGGGCCTCCTTTATATCCCTCAGCAAATTGGTAAGTTTCAGTATAGACGTTTTTTTGAGATTAATCCTTAAGTATTTTATTCCTTCCAAGATCTTTCAAACAATATTTTTCTTTCAATTGATAATTGCTTTTTAGTTGTTGAAAGGCAAATGAAATTTTTAATACTTTTTTATTCGAGGCTTTCTAAGATCACAATTTACTAATTATTTGTGGATATCCTTATGCTTTAATGCACACAATTATTTCATTTCTGAATGACGTATTTCCAAATATGTATTTGCTTCTGATTTTACATCAATTATACCTACATTTTCATGTATTGCATGGTAGGATCATCACTATAATGTCAAATAGAAGTGTGAAAGTGAATATCATTGGTCTTTTCCTGAATTTAGGGGAGAAGCATTTAATAGATCATTAACTTTTGTCAAGAGCAGAGTTTTATTTTTTTTTTTTAAGATTTTATTTATTTATTTGACAGAGAGAGAGACACAGAAAGAGAGGAAACACAAGCAGGGGGAGTGGGAGGGGGAAAAGCAGGCTTCCTGCAGAGCATGGAAGCATGACCCCAGCTGAAGGCATATGCTTAACGACTGAGCCACCCAGGTGCCCCTGGAGTTTTATTTTTGATTTTTTTGTTTGTTTCTTTAGATACCAGTTTTCAGTTTAAAAAAGTTTGCTTATATTTAGTAATCTGAGTAGTTTTTAAATCATAAGTGTGTATTAATATCCAATTTAGTTTTCTGCATTTTTGGTCTATTGGTAATATATTTTATTAATATAGCGTATCAGATTGACCTTTTTACCTTTATTTTCTTCATTTAAGTAATTCCAAACTTAAAAAATATTCCAATAATTAATCTGTTATATTTAGATAAATAGATGGTTGGATGGATTCGATATATAGAAAAATAGATACAGTTTTCTGAACCATTTGAAAACAAGTTTCATTTATTATACAACTTGACTCCAAAATCTTATTGGGATTTGTGAATTTTATTAATTTTTTAAAGAAAGCTTTTGGACTCATTAATTAAAAAAAATTTGATTTTTATTTCATTAACTCTTCTTATCTTTATTATTTCCTCTCTTCTACATTTTTAAAGAGACATTTGCTAGTTGTTTTTTAAAAAACACATTTAGATAAGGTTAGTTTGTTATAGACATTTCTTCATTTCCAATGTGTGCATTAGAGCAAGAAATTACTGATTATAATCACTGTTAGTTTGAACCCACAATTTTGAATATTATATGTATTTATCTTACAGTTCTTACAGTTTTCTATTCCCTATTGTGATTTCTTATTTGACTTATGTCTTACTAAGAAATAACCTATTTAATGTCCAAAATTTAGGGTCATTTTAGTCATTTTTCTATTTATTTTTGTTAATTTTTCCTATCATCAGAGTATACACTTACATAAATTCAATTACTTGAATTCTAAATTAATTGGTTTATCTCTCAGCATAGTGTCTATTTTAGTAAATGTTTCATCTGATCATAAAAGGTGTATTCTGTACTTGTAGCAAGTAGTATTAATTAGGTGAAATTGATTAATCAGGATATTTAAATATCCTTTATATTCATCACACTTTATCTGCTTGTTCTATGAATTACTGAGAGTTGTGTGTATTGACATTTCCCGACTATGTTTGTAGATTCATGTATTTCTTCTTTTCATCTGTCAACATTTCTTTGTGTATATTTTCACAGTAATACTATTAATTGCAAATAAGTTTAGAATTAGTTTGCCTTTCAATCGAAGTTATACCTTCACTACTATGAAATATCTTTATCTCTGATAATATATTTTGCATTTTAGTCTTTTTTTCTGATATTAGTGTAGACTCGCCAGTTTCCTTTGTTTACTGATTGTGTAATATATATTTCATATTTTTTTACTTTTAACATTTTATATTTTTACATGTCTCTTTAACATAAAAGGATGCTCAACATCACTCATCATCAAGGAAATACAAATCAGACCTACATTGAGATATCACCTCACACCTGTCAGAATAGCTCAAATTAACAATAGAGAAAACAATAGGTGTTGGTGAGGATGGGGAGAAAGGGGAAACCTCTTACACTGTTGGTGGGAATGCAGCCACTCTGGAAAACAGTATGGAGCTTCCTCAAAAAGTTAAAAATAGAACTACCCTACAACTCTGCTACTAGGTTTTATCCAAAGGATACAAAAATACTTATTCAAAGGGATACAATGCACCCCTGTGTTTATAGCAGCAACAATAGCCAAATTAGGGAAAGAGCCCAGATGTCTGTCAATTGATGAATGGATAAAGAAGAGATGATACACACACACACACACACACACACAATAGGATATTACTCATCCAACAAAAAGAATGAAATCTTGCCATTCACAACAATGGGGATGGAGCTAGAGAGTATTATAGCATAATTAATATAATAATATAATATAATATAATATAATATAATATAATATAATATAATATAATAAATCAGTCAGAGAAAGACAAATTCCATATGATTTCATTCATATGTAGAATTTAAGAAACCAAACAAATGAACATGAGGGAAGAAAAAAGAAAGGCAAGCCAAGAAACAGACTCTTCACCATGGAGAACAAACTGATGGGTGAGGGGAGATAGGTGGAGGGATGGGTGGAGGCAGGGCGAGGGATGGGTGAGATAAGTGATGGGGATTAAGGAGGGCACTTGTGGTGATGAGCACCAGGTATTGTATGTAAGTGATGAATCACTAAATTCCATACCTGAAACTAAAATTACATTGTATGTTAACTAACGGGAATTTAAATAAAAACTTGAAAAACAAGTATGTCTCTTTAAATAGGATGTGGTTAAGCATAGATTTGTGTTAGTTTATTTTGTTTTGTTTTGTTTTGTTTTGTTTGTTTTGTAGTAGGACAGTCTTATTGTAGCTCTTAGACAATTAACAATGGAATCGTTCATATATTTTCATATATGTGAGGTTAAATCTATCATTTCACTTCTTCTATTTAACCCAGTTTTATTTCCAGTTGTTCTTCATTTATTCTTCCCTTCCGCCTTCTTTTAGATCATTTGAATATTTCACATTTTCATAATTTCCTACTATTAACATTTACTTTAAAATTTAATCAATTGTGGTTTTTATGGATATCTTAGGTATTTCATATGCAGCATTAGTTGCTCTATATTTAAATAATTACTTGTATCATTTGCCCATTGTGCAAGAATTTTACAGTAATTTAGTTCCATGTACCTCTGCAAACTTTGTGCTCTGGCTGTTATATATTTCATAAATATGTGTATATATGTATATGAAAATATTATATTATATTATATATATATGAAATATGAGAACAAGAGTGAATGTGTATGTGTTTGGTTGTGTGCATATGTATGTATATGTGGCATTGTCAAACTTTTTGTTGTTTTAAACAATTATCTTCTTATATTAACCCAAATATGTGACCCATTCTGGTCTAGTCTGCTTTTTTCATCTGGGGTCATTATTCCTTCATCCTGAATAACTCATTTTAATAATATTTGTAGTGATTGTGAACTTGTGGCACATTTTTAAAACATCTTATTATAAAATATCTTAATCTCATAGTCATTTTTTCCTTAGAATAAAGGTATTATTTTTCCTTAGTACAGAATATTATGTGGCAATACCTTTCCCTCCAAAACACACATGCCAGATTTTGAAAATAATATCCTATTGTCTTTTGGTTCTTAAAATTTCTGTTAAATGCCAGCTGTAAGTCTTATTGTTGTTCCCTAAAAATAATTTCTCTTTTTATTCTCTTCTGTTTCTAAGATTTCTTCTTAAATTTTTATCTTTGTCTAACTATGTAATTTCTAAGTTTGGTGATCTTTTAAATTCTACCTGGGATTCACTGAACCTCTGGGATATCTGCATTAAAATGTTCTATCTGTTACAGAAAAATTTTAGTCATTACCTTTTAATATTCTTTTTTATCATATTCTCCTTCCCCTAATTTTTAATTTTTTTAAATGTCAGTTATGACTATGTTAGAGCCTTTGACTATATCCAACTTGTGTCTTTCTTTGCTTTTCTTCCTCCCTCCCTTCTTTCCTTTCTTCCTTCCCTCCTTCCTTCTTATTCCTAATGCTTTTCAACATTTTTCATTTGCATTATTTGCCAAGTTGCTAATTATGTCTTAAAGTGTAACTGATCTGCTGTTAAACCTATCTGAAGAATAATTAGTTTCAGGGGTGCCTGGGTGGCTCAGTCATTAAGCGTCTGCCTTCAGCTCAGGTCATGATCCCAGGGTCCTGGGATCGAGCCCCTCATCCGGCTCCTCGCTCTGCGGGAAGCTTGCTTCTCCTTCTCCCACTCCCCCTGCTTGTGTTCCCTCTCTCATTATGTCTCTCTCTGTCAAATAAAGTCTTAAAAAAAAAAAAGAATAATTAGTTTCATACATGCTATTTTTTTTGTGTTTTATATTATCCAAATTATTTTGTATAAATCAAAAGTTTTGCTGAAATTCCTTATTATTTTTTAAACTTCATCTTTTGCTCTATTTCTTTATCACTCTAATAATGCAATCATGGTCCACTCTGAATATATTTTTTCTTTCTTTCTCTTTTCTCTTGATTTTTTGGTAGGCCTTATAATTTAAGATAAAATGTTCTACATTGTAACTGAAAAAGATATTGAAACTGTGAAATGTTATCTTCCTTCAAAGTAGTTGACATTTTTTATGATATGTAGATAGTTTATCATTGAATCACCCTGAAGATATTTGGGCTTGGTTTTAAACTTCGTAAGTTTTCCCCTTAAAATTAGAGATGGAAGTTAGTTATATCTCAAAAAAAAAAAAAAAATGCAAGGGATGTGTATCATGTCTCTTTCTTGGCATGACTTGATCTCCAAATTGTTTTTCTACCACATAAATGATAACATTTCTAGTTAGGTTTATAAAAATTCAGTGATGCTTTTCCCATGGTTTTTTAGATGCTCACTCTATACATGCTTTGACTTTGGTCCTCTCTTTTGTATAAGTAAAATTTGGGGTTTGATTCCCTCCTACTGCAATAATAATAAAGTTGGATGGATATGGATGGATATGGACACAATTCAGCTCATATGTTTCCCTTCTCTTTCAAAAATTTTTAGACTTTATTAGGATTCTTCTAGGGAATTAAAAAAGATGTATTTTCCAAGCTTAGTTAGAAATTTAGTCAGGTACAATCTGGATCAAGAAATCCTGTGAGATTTATTTTTATTCAAATGTTTGAATAAATTGTGTATGGAATAATAAGTGCACACTAATTAATATTTTGGGAGAAAGCTTTAGATTACAAAAAATATTTGGATTTATTATCAATTTCAAAAAATTGTATTATAATTGAAAATGATCTTTTTTTCTGTTAGATTTTCTTAAATTCATTAGGGAATATAAAATGAATATGAAAATCATTGGAAAATACAATACTAAATATGGAAAGGCACTATTACTTTATATACTGTCACCTTTGCTTATCTTTATCACTCTTTGCAATGTTCCATATTTATTGCTAATTAATATTAGTAATGTTTTTATCTTATACCTTTTGCTTTTTTGGTAGTCATTCTGTTTGTTAAACATATGGTGATAGAAATGTAGTTATTTCCATGTTAAAAAATTAACAAATCTGTTTGTTTGTTAAACATATGGTGATAGAAATTTATGCCTGGAAGGATAAAGTTTCTGAAATGAAATTTAAATATATATGCCCCCTTTAAAAACAAACCCTAAATTGTATGATAGGGTATACATGAGATGCTAAGTCTCACAAATATGGATAGGAATTTTTATGAACCCCATAAAACCAGAAATTAAGAACAAATCTATACCTTCCTAAATATATCTGTGATGATTAGTATTAGCAAATGGATACATACTCAAGTTGGTTAATAGGTTTCTTAGGGAATAAAATCTGTTTGTTCAGTGACTACCAAGACCTCCTAATTCCCTTGGGCTACTGATAAAAAGTCTTCCTCATTAAAAGAGCGGAGAGTACATTTCACATAAAACTGTTAATTACAGTTTTCCAATTTTAACTCTAAAATAAGAAACCATTTCCCATGTATCATATGATTAATGATCCCCAAGGCAAAGCAAGGGAGCCTGGTTTCTTACATGCATTATCAGACAAATGATATTTATATGAAATCTATTAAAATATAATTTCAAAGTGCTATACATCAACTTTCAAATTGAAAAACACACATTTTCTCCCCTTTTCAAAGGGTTTTATTTGACTTAAAATAGAAGAGAAATTCTCCCTATCACTTTTTATTATGTCTCTATTTTTTTCTAATTTAGAGTTTATATAACATATTTTATTTCTCTTAATCTCTCAATGAGTCTGGATATAGATAATCTTTAAGAGTGTGGAAAACCTCCTGCAGTTCGGATTTCCCCTTCTCATAGTTTGACTGATTTTAATTAATATGTCTGCCAAAACTGAACTGCATAATATACAGAATACATATATTTATAAAATATAATATATAAATAATAAATAAAACAAAATAATTTTTGCTGTTATCACTAAACTGTAAAGGCAATTTTAAATGTTTAAAATATTGAACTCAAAAGAACAGCACCCCAAAATTTGACCAAGAAACCAGTTGGGTAAAATGGATTGCCTGAAAACAATTACTCCTATCGCACCAAGATTCTGACAGCAAGGCTTAGTTTGGTAAATTAAGGCACACTAATATTGAACATACTTAATTAGGCCAAGTTTCTTAAAATGGGTCAAAGTTCAACACAAAGTGGTGTAACTATTCCTTGCCACACTCAATTTTAGTAGAAGCAAACATAATTATATTGAAAAAAACATTCCTATATGACTTAGTAAATACTTAAGATTAAATTTAATAAAATATTAAATGAATATTAATAAATAAAGATGATAAAGCCACAAAAAATTAACACTAAGAAAGAGTCATCATTTTTTTGTTGTTGTCATTAATTGGAGACATACACTCCACATACAAACACAAAATTGCATCAGATATTAACATTATCAGACTTCTGGAACTTCATATCAAGAAATCCCTTGAACGTTTTATTTTTTTCCTCTGACCAATTGATATGTTGGTATTGTCTTGTACTCTAATCTGTATAAGAGGCTGTATTAGAAGAAAAAAGAAATTTTAAGAGATGAGGGAGATTTTTGCAAGAGAACAAAAATTAAGACAAATGAGACGCATACCAACCTCATTTGGTTTTGAGAATCAAATCAGCTTCTGCTTATTTTTCTTCAGATTTTTCTCTTTCTTTTTTTTTTATTTAAATTCAATTAATTAACAAATAATGTATTATTTGTTTCAGGGGCACAGGTCTGTGATTCATCAGTCTTATATAACACCTAGTGCTCATTATAACACATACCCTCCCCGATGTCCATCACTCAGTTACCCCATCCCCTCATCCCCCTCCCTTCCAGCAACCCTCAGTTTATTTTCTAAGATTAAGAGTCTCAGGTGCCTGGGTGGCTCAGTTGGTTAAGCGACTGCCTTCGGCTCAGGTCATGATCCTGGAGTCCCTGGATCGAGTCCCGCATCAGGCTCCCTGCTCGGCAGGGAATCTGCTTCTCCCTCTGACCCTCCCCCCTCTCATGTGCTCTCTCTCATTCTCTCTCTTTCAAATAAATAAATAAATAAATAAATAAAATCTTTAAAAAAAAAAGTCTCTTATGGTTTGTCTCCCTCTCTGCTCTTCAGATTTTTAAATAATTATTTAAAGAACCATTTTTACTCCTCATTATTTATATACTTCAAAGGAACATTTGAAATAATCTATGACAGTGAATCTTTGAAACACATACCACTCCTATTCTTTTATGTCATTGTTTCCTTTTAGCCTCTATTCTTGATTCTTTATTGACATACTGGTTATTCATGTTTATGCTTTTGCCCACTTATCCCACTTCATATTCTCTTCTTTGGCTGATATTATCTTATTGTCAGGATCTCTAACTCAAATTGTTAAGGATATCTTGGATGAAAACATTGAAGATCATTTGATGGTGAGTCAATTGAGTGTAATTATATTTGCTACTAAAGCAGCAACAGATATACTTTTAAAATAATTTTAAAAAGATTATTTAAATTGTTTCAACAGTACCACCTAAAATACTCATAATTAATATTTTGACACTTCTATTCCCATTTATATGAATAAAAATTTAGAAAAATGGAAACTGTTCATACTCATTATTTATATCACTTTTACATTTTAGTAATATATAATTAACACCTTGCCATAGTACATGGTAATATGAAATTATTGAATATGAAATATGCTACAAAAATTATTGTAAGGTGTCTGGCATCCATTTTCTTAGAGTACCTATTTGTTCAATTGACTTCTTATTCTTGATCATCTATTTTGCTATTATTCCTAACACTTCAATACTTGAACATTCTTGCAACTAAATCTTAGAACAAATACATGGTAACTTCTTTATAATCCATCATTGTGGAGTATCTGATCTAAGTATTATCAATGAGTAAGGATTTGCTGTGATTATTGAAAAATTGTTTCTATAAAGCTTATATGGGGGAGGGAAATTTTTTTTTTTATTTTCTTAGTGTCCATATCTGGGCCTGAAAATTAAACTGACAAAGACAGATTAACGGTAGAAAAGCATACAAATTTATCTAAATTTTACATGGCATGAGAACCTTCATAGGGAAATGACCTAAAGAGAAAGTTAAACCTGATTATTTTTATGCTTTATTTGATGAAAAGTAAACAGTGGAAAAAAATATGATAGCATGAAGGATATGAAGTCAGTGTAGTAAATGGGGAAGGGGAGCAGAATTTAGCAAGGCTTATTTATTCTGTTCTTGGTGCCCTTCTTCTTGGAGATAAGGATATTCCTCTCTTCTGGGTAAAGGAAGGGTGCCTCTCACATGAACGTCTATGACATATATCATGAATATATATAAAAATATATTTATGAATACATATAGGTTAGATATATGAACATATGATTAAGTAGATTTTTAGATTGATTATTTGATTGTTTTCTAATAGCATATTTTCTAGCAATTATATGAGACAGGAAAAAAATTCATGTGTTTTCATAGGAATATGTGCAGAAATGGATCTGGCAGATGGGAGAAATGGAGAGACAAATAGAAAAGAAATTAAGTAATTTGTTTATAGAATTATAGAAATGAAGGAGTGAATTCAGTAGATTTTGCTGGTTAAAAAATTAAGATGTTCAGGACAGTGGTGAGGTAAAGTCTAGGGTTCAAGTGAACATGGTAAGTGTTGAACCATGGTTTTAGAATGTGCTCACTTTGTAAAGCACCTTAAATCTACAGTTGGCCTGTTTTGTACTTGATTCTAAAATGCAATCCAAGAAAAATATTTAAGGAAAGTAGTATATCAGTCATGTCAATGCTTTTGAATTATACTATAGAAAGGTGGATTAGTATAAATGGGAGAATTGTGAGGCTAGGAAACCATAGGGAGGCTATTTTTGCAGGTGAGAGATGATGAGGCTCTGATCTGTAGGACATTGTCTTTGAAATGGACATGAGGGAATAATATCACAACAATTCAGAGACAGACAGCAGAAACTAAATATGAGATGTGTTTTTGGAAACAGTTTGGTTAGCACATTTGTTTTTATATTTTTATACAAAATATAACAAGACTGACACACATTTCTCATTAAGAAATAACCATATAAAAAGTTTAATTTCCTTTATAGAAAGTTTAAATTGCTATTAGATATTTAGCATTTTATAAAGAATATTTAATTTTTAAGTTATAATAAAAATATGATAAAAAGCAATTAGATTATTTTGTTTTGTGTTTTATATATAAAAGGATTACCAAAACTACATATTATAAAATTTAACTCAGAAATTTTAATTTCCGAAATTACTAATCCCTTTAATATATTGCAATGAAGGGAACCCAGATTTCTGTGCACAAGATGTTTGTGCTTACTACTAATTATATACCCATGTTATAATGGAAAAAATACACTTCAATAGTTTTCTGCAACCTGCCAATATACAGTCTCTATAAAACTTAATGCAATGCTGTAGTATGTTTAGTGTAGGAATACTATATCATGACACAACAGTGGTTTTGTTGATAAAAATTTATTCTCTAGAATAGGTAGTTGCACTGTCCTCAAGGGATCTGTCTATTGCCACACAGACCCATGTACCTGAAATGGCTACCTCTGAAACTAGAACAATGTTGTTGAAAGTAGTCCTGAACCTTTGTACTCTAATGAAAGTTTGGAGAGATATATTCATATAGGTTACATTTTTTAAAATAATTTTTCTTGTTTCATCTGCATCAAGTGAAATAATGAAACAGAAAATAAAAGAAAACCAAGTTTTTAGCAATTTCTAAATGTGACTGATTTTTGTCCCTAAAAAGCTATTAGAGCATTAGCACTAAGAGAGCAATATTTTTGAACATTTTATTCATTGCAATATCCACAAATCTTAGAACATTGCCTGATGCATAATGGTAATTAAATAAATATTTCTAACTGAATTAATAAATTTATCAAATATTTCTTGAAAGTTTTAAGAAATTGCATTGGGGAAGCTGCCCTAGAATACTTATTTAATATCCATCAAAGCAGAGCTAGACTCCAGTATCTACATTCTAACTATCTCACACCTTGCAATTTTTTTTAAAGATTTTATTTATTTATTTAACAGAGAGATACATAGCAAGAGAGGGAACACAAGCAGGGGGAGTGGGAGATGGAGAAGCAGGCTTCCCACTGAGCATCCAGGAGCCCGATGCAGGGCTTGATCCGAGGACCCTGGGATCGTGACCTGAGCAGAAGGTAGACGCTTAACAACCCGAGCCACCCAGGCGCCCCACACCTTGCAATTTGAAAGAGGAAGAATAGTAAAGATGTTTCTCTGTGCAACCACAAACAGTGATATAAAAATTGTGCTCTGTTGGCCAATCGAATGATGCTGTCTTCATACTTAAGAGGTGTTATGCTCATTTTCAGTCAACTATACCACATACCTTTGTTTAAAAATGAATAATTGTGTGCGTATGTCTGTTAGGAGCTTTAATTCCTTAACAGAAATCAGATAAATTGCTTCTCATCCATGCATTATTATGCTTATTTTACAAGTAATAAGAGGCAATTGAATTGAAAATTGAAGATAAAAAATTAAGTAATAATGGAATTAAGGGGGAAAAAAAAGAGCAACTCTCCACTATCCCCATTGATTTGTACTGTCTTTTTTCACTCTTGTTTTATAAAGATCTAGCATTGTGTTAATTGAAAAATGGAGAAATACTATCAAGGACTACAATGCTAAGACTTATTTTTTTTTCAGAACTTGCCAAATTGGCTCCGGCAGTGTTTTACTCTGCAGAAAACTCAGTAGTGGTGTGGGCAGAGATATCTTATTGATTTGAGCACAATATGTCTTTCACTCTTCCATTCCCCTCTATTCTTATTAAGTAACTTCTGTTTTTTGACTGCCTTGATGTCTCTGCTCATGTGCCCTGGTATCTATACCTGAATCCTCATCTCTCATACTCTCCTCTTTCTTCTGGAACTTTTAAAGAGGTATGGGTTTTTATAAAGTCAGGATTATAAAACATCTTGTCTTCATACTTCACATCCCTCAAACATATTCAGAGACCAATTGCTCACTCTGATTAATCAGTACCGAAGTCCTAAACTTATCACTGCTCTATTGATCAGAGTTTTATATACTGTTTTCTATTACTAAAAATCTTTTGATCCTAGAGAGCCTTAATCTTTCAACCTGTTTTTCTAGAGAGTGATTCTTTTTCCAGTTGTGAGTCCATAATGTTATGTTCTATTAATGTGCTGTATTTCTGTGTATATTTCATACAAGAGTGTGAAAATATCACATATTATACAGTTCAATGCCAATGTTTATACTAGAACTAGTGTTCTAAGTTTAGGATTATGCCAACTTAAAAATCCTCTTAGGATTCCAATACAACTTCATTTTCATCATTTATAATATAGGAATGACAACAATAGCTATTTATTAGAGCTATTTTTAATATTTTATTTATTTATTTGACAGAAAGAGAGAGAGAGAGAGCACAGCAGGAGGAGTGGCAGGCAGAGGGAGAAGCAGGCTTCCCGCCGAGCAGGGAGCCCGATGCGGGGCTCGATCCCAGGACCCTGGGATCATGACCTGAGCCGAAGGCAGACACTGAATGACTGAGCCACCCAGGCGCTCTAGAGTTACTTTTAAGAACCAAGTAATAAATTCATGAAATAGGACAAAAAATATTGTTAATGTTTATTGTAATTAACTGTTACCCTATGTTTAGGGAAATATGATATTAGCTTCACAAAAGGAAGATATTTTGTTGAGTTTTAATCTTATAACCTAGGACAGATTGGTACATAGTAGGTATTAAATGAATAGTGATCAATTAAAGTTTTTAGTTCCTCAGCACTAAAACAGAATATTTAAAAAAGGTAAGTCTGGATGTAGCTGAAACGGGTTACAGTGGCAACCCTGTACCTTATTAGTTGTGTCTAAGATTTGGTAACTTATAAACTAATTTAGCACTCAACTGTTTCATCTGGAACATGAGATAATTTTAGTACATAGTTCATATGGTTGCTTTGAGGATTAATTTATGATAGTAGTTAATATTTAATAAACATTACATGTTATTGTGAATAAATGATTTTGTTCCCAAGTAAGTTAGTCGGTAAAAGTATAAAATAGAGTATAATTTGAAACAAGTTAATATAATTGTGTTGAGTACACCTTTCTAGAAAAATTCACAAGAAAAAGATGAGAAATTGAACAGTGGGATAGAATGAGAACAGGCTTTATGAAGTTGAAAGCATTTTAGGTAATTTTCAAGTACTAGAAAGTTAGGAAGCAGTGATGAGTATTCCAAAATGAAAATAAACCATAGCAATAATAATGTGTTCAACAACACATAATTTTGTTTGCATAGGGTGAAGACTAAAAAATGTAATAGAGGTTATATGCTAGAGAGCAACTGACTTTTTCTAAGGAGTTTGTGTGTGTGTGTGTGTGTGTGCACTCAGGAGAGCTTGAACATGTTTCGGCTGGGGAGGGAGAGGTCAAGTGGTTTATAGGCCTGTTGGGAGTGCATCTCAGCAACATTTCTAAAGTCATGGTCAGATTAAGTAAAGAATGTAGGGTATTTACCCAAAAGTCTAAATGACATGTTAAATATTATTTCATAATAACATTCTGGTGGCAGCTATGGCAAAGGAAGGCATGTGTGAAATCTTTATGGAAATGTTTCCTAAAGACAACATAAAGCTGGTAGCCATTTGAAAGAAACATAAAGGTAATTCTGATGGATATTATATTTTGATTTAAAGAGATATTATTTTGTACTGGTAAACATAACTTGACACAATAATGTAATAATTTGTTAATATCATTTTCCTAAGTAGGTTGTGGTGATAGAATCAATGATATTTAGACCACACCTTGAATTTAATCAAGAATAGGCAAAACGAAGAATATGACCTAACTGTCTTGAGAAAAAGAAATTGTTGAAGAGGCAATTGTGATACAATGGAAAGTACCTGGGTAGGAATTAGCAATAGGAAAATTTTGAGTGCTACTCCTGTTTGAGGTAATTTAATAAGTATCCATATTTTGCAACTATAAATAGAAACTTGTTAGAGGTCAACAGAAGGAATCAACTGTGGTCTAGAAGAAGAAATTATTATTATATGTGCATCCTACAACATCATAGAAGAACAAGAAAAGCACCTGAAATCAGACATTATTCCAACATGTCCCAAAGTCCAAAAGTAAAATCAGCACCAAATTTCTGGCTCACCATATATCTACACATTCTACTAGGGATCCATGTAAAAAAAAAAAAAAGGTGATAGAAAAAAATGTAAGATAGAAGTTGATGTGAGAGGTTGCTGTCCTTTTGAATATGTTCTCCAAACAAGACACCCACAGTTTGAGTTGAATTTAAACATTTCCTAAATCCTTTTTTGATTACTAAACTACACCCACAGAGGGAAAACTTTCCAGGAAGACAAGAATAATACCAGCAAATCAGAGACAAATTGGAAAATTGACAACTGAATACTTTTTCTATAGCTTGAGACCAGGTAAGTTAATTACCCTATAAAAAGAAACCAACCAGCCAACCATAGAATAACAAAATTCCAGAAACATTTATAAAATTACATACAATGTCCAATTTTCAACTAAAATTTGCTAGATGTTGAAAGAAATAGAATAAAGTCATTAACTAATAACAGGGAAATGATTCAGTCAAAAATAAATGATTCCAAATAGGGCCAGGTGTTTGAATAGACAAAAATTTCATAAATATGCCAACAACATATTTAGAAAGAAATATAGAATCTAAACAGAAAAATAAAAACTGTTATAGAAAAAATGCAAGTTCTAGGGCACCTGGGTGGCTCAGTTGGTTAAGCGACTGCCTTCGGCTCAGGTCATGATCCTGGAGTCCCGGGATCAAGTCCCGCATCGGGCTCCCTGCTCGGCAGGGAGTCTGCTTCACCCTCTGACCCTCCCCCCCTCATGTGGTTTCTCTCTCTCTCAAATAAATAAATAAAGTCTTAAAAAAAAAAAAAAAGAACAAAATGCAAGTTCTAAAGCTAAATATTAAATTAGCTGAAAAAAATCATAGGTTCAACAGCTGATAAAAATGTTTAATAGATAAGCTCAACAGAAGATTTGAAATGGCAGAAGCGAACTTTAAGACAGAGCAATACAATTTACATGGTTTGAAAAACTAAGAGAAAATGATTTGAAATACAAATAAAGTCTTACAGACCTGTGAGACAGTATCAATACCTAAAAACGTATATTTGAGTCCCATAAAGACAGAAAATGGGAGAAAGTCCCATAAAGACGGAGAAAAATGGAGAGAAATAATGATGACAGAAATGATGGATAAAAAATACCTCCCTTGTGGGAAAATAGAAACTTACAGATTCAAAGTCAGCAAAACCCAATCAGGATAAGCTGAATCTCAGATCTGTACCTCTGAAACAAATAATGCAATATATGTTAAGAAAAAAAAAAGAAGAAGAAGAGAGGGGGGGGGGGGAAGATGGGGGGGGGGGGAGTCGGGGGGGGAGACGAACCATGAGAGACGATGGACTCTGAGAAACAAACTGAGGGTTCTAGAGGGGAGGGGGGTGGGAGGATGGGTTAGCCTGGTGGTGGGTATTGAGGAGGGCACATTCTGCATGGAGCACTGGGTGTTATGCACAAACAATGAATCATGGAACACTTCATCTAGAACTAATGATGTAATGTATGGGGATTAACATAAGAATAAAAAAATAGCAAAAAAAAAAAAAAAGTTATCTTAGTCTAACTGCTTCCGGAGGGAAAAATGAAGAAAAATATTGAGAGCAGCAATAGAAAATAACACATTTTATTTGTAATAACAATGGTACATTTAAAGCCTGATTTCTCATCAGAAACAACAGAAGACAAAGAGACTAGGAAGACCTATTAAAAATGCTGAGAGAAAAATACTAGAATTTTATATTCAGAAAAATACCTTCCACAGATGGAGATAAATTTTAAATATATTTTCTTTTTTTTTTTTTTTAAGATTTTCTTTATTTATTTGACAGAAAGAGCGAGAGAGCACAAGCAGGGAGAACAGTAGAGGGAGAGGGAGAAGCAGGCTCCCCGCCAAACAGGGAGCCCGATGCGGGGCTCGATCCCAGGACCCTGAGATCATGACCTGAGCCGAAGGCAGACGCTTAACGACTGAGCCACCCAGGAGCCCCTATATATTTTCAAATAAACAAAGATTCTGGATATTGCTGGCAACACATATGCACTATAAGTATAGAAGAGATGCTAAAAATTGTCCTTCAGGTTGAAGGGAAATTGTGCAAGACAATAAACTGGATATACAGAAAGGAGTAAAGTGCACACAGGTTGGTATATGCGTGTATTTGTGTATGTGTAGGCATATGTATATGACATAACTTCTCTTCTTTAGATTTCTGTATAACGCCTAGGACTATTTAGAGCAGGAGCTAAGAAACACGTAATGAGGCAGATGATAAGCATTGCAGCAGCAGGACGTAAACCTGTGCCACGACCATTCAACTTTTCTGTTGTAGTATGAAAGCCACAGACAGTACCTAAATTGATGGGTGTGGCAGTGTTCCAACACAATTTTATTTATGAAAACAGGTGGTGACGGGCGTCTGGGTGGCTCAGTTGGTTAAGCATCAGACTCTTGATTTTGATGCGGGTCATAATCTCAGGGTCCTGAGGTCAAGCCCCATCATGCTCTGCATTCAGCATGGAGTCTGCTTGTCCCTCTCCCTGTGCTCTTCTCCCTGCTCACCTTCTCTCTTTCTCTCTCTCAAATAAATAAACAAATGAATAAAATAAAATAAAATAAAATAAAATAAAATAAAATAAAATAAAATAAAATAAAATAAAATAGGTTGTGATTCAAATTTGGATCGTGGGACATAATTTACTGAGCTCTGTTTAAATGTAAAGGTACAACACTCTATTGTTGAGTTCATAAGACATACATGGAGGGGCGCCTGGGTGGCTCAGTCATTAAGAGTCTGCCTTTGGCTCAGGTCATGATCCCAGGGTCCTGGGATTGAGCCCCTCATCAGGCTCCCTGCTCGGTAGGAAGCCTGCTTCTCCCTCTCCCACTCCCCCTGCTTGTGTTCCCTCTCTCGCTGTGTCTCTCTCTGTCAAATAAATAAAGAAAATCTTTAAAAAAATAGACATACATGGAATACATTATTTAAACAAAGCATGACATGGAAAAAATGATATAAACATAGTGGCAAAAACATACTGGCATTTTACCAAAAGAATTCAGAATTAACTTTAAGATTCAATTAATTAAAGGTGGACATTATAGTCTCTTCAGGAATCACTAAAATGTAATTCAAAGAAGTTTAGCCAAAAATTCAATAGAAAAATTAAAATGACAATACAAAATATACAAATAAGAACGGCAAAATGGAAAAAGGAGATGAAAAAAGATGAGATAAATAACAATGAAATATTAAAATATCAATAACTCAACCATGTCAGTAATACATTTAAACGAATCATCTAAAACTAATAAAAAGGGAGATATTATCAGACAGAATAAAAAAGCAATATTGAAATACACGCTCTCTAGAAAATGTAATTTAATATCATATACATAAATAGGTTATAATGAAAAGGATGCAACACTGTTGTGCACCTGCTTTCTAGTCCAACACGTAAGAAGCTGGAAGACACCACTCTATTCTAATAGCTAAGCTGAACACACTATAAAATCCACAACTTTTTTTATATTTATCAGAAATGTGAGGTCACAAGGAAAACTGCTGTCCTCAAAATTAGAGACACCAAAAGGAGATTACAGAGAATCACACTTACCGGAACAGAAACCCAGAAGCCCAAACCTCAGGAGGAATTGGTGCCCTGGAGGGAAATCTGAACTATAACTGATGAATTGTTGAAGGCTCAGTGTGGACAGGTCTCAGGGATACAAATTTCAGGGGAACCCAGTGGTAGGGGGGCTCTCAAGAATTATGTGAATTTCACCTCCAGGAGCTCAACCAGTCTTTCATAATGAAGATTGGGGGTGGGGGGAAATCCCCTCCTGCTTTAGGCAGGGAGAGGGGAGAGAACCATTGTGAAACATGCCAGAGCATTCTGTTCTGTTCTTCTTAACAAGGTTCTGCCCTCAGAAGAAACTATTTAAACAACTTAACCTCCTGGGGTTTTACCAGAGCCTAACCAAACTGGGGTAATTAAAATAGCCTAATTCTAGCCAGCTTTAGCCTTCCACATGGAAGAAGGAAAATAGCTAATTCAAGTCCATTGTAGCCAACCTGTTTCATCCAGTGTGGGGTAGGGCTGGGGAAGGAAGACTGAGAAACACTTGTGAAGTTGACAGTTCAGAGGCTCACTAAAAGACAAAGATCTAATCATAGAACCATAGGACTCTTCCCCTCCCCTCTATCTTACTACTATATTACTAAAGGCCTGTTTACAGAATTCCCTTTAACATGTATATCAAGTGAGGCTATCAAGAAAAAATTATGAGGGGCGCCTGGGTGGCTCAGTCGTTAAGCGTCTGCCTTCGGCTCAGGTCATGATCCCAGGGTCCTAGGATCAAGCCCTGCACTGGGCTCCCTGCTTGGCAGGAAGCCTGCTTCTCCCACTCCCACTCCCCCTGCTTGTGTTCCCTCTCTCGCTGTGTCTCTCTCTATCAAATAAATAAATAAAATCTTTAAAAAAAGAAAAAAATTATGAGACCTACTAAAAGGGAAACACCACAATTTGAAGAAATGAAGCAGGCATTAGAACCAGACTCAGATATGGCAGGAATGTTGGAATAATCAGACCTGGAATTTAAACCAATGATGATTAAAATGCTAAAGCCTGTGGTGGATAAAGTAATAGCATGCAAGAATAAATGGGCAATGTAAGGAGAGAGATAGAAATCTTAAGAAAGGACCCCCAGTCCCCCCAAAAAAGGGAAAAGATAAAAAAGATACTGTAACAGGGGTGCCTGAGTGGCAGAGTCAGTTGAGCAGCCAATTCTTGGTTTCCATTCAGATCATGATTTCAGGGTTCTGGGATCAAGTCCTGCATTGGGCTCTGAAGGAGGTGTGGAGTCTCCTTGAGATAGTTTCTCCATCTCGCTCTGCCCCCCCCCCCACTCTCTCTCTCTAAAATAAATAAAATTTTTTTTTAAAAAAAACCCATAGTAACAGAAATGAAGAATGGCTTTGTTGGGCTTATTAGTAGATGGCAAACAACCGAGAAAAGCAGCTGGAGGGTCAATAGAAACCATCAAAACTAGAAGGAAGGAGAAAAAGACTGAAAAAAACGGCAGAATATCCAGGAAGTGTGCAACATATATGTAATGGGAATCTATTCTCTCCTAGAACATCCAGAAAGGAACATACATCTGCCAGCATCTTGATCTAAGTTCAATGAAAGATGCTCTTTGAATAGATATTTCTTTAAAGACATACAAATGTCCAGTAAGGTCATGAAAAGTTGCTTAACATCAATAATTACTAAGGAAATGCTAATGAGATACCATTTTACTTCACAGTCATGAGGATGGCTATTGCAAAACAAACAGAAAATAGCAAGTATTGGTGAAGATGTAGAGAAATCCGAACACTTGAAAGTTGCTGGTCGAAATGCAAAATGCTGCAATTGCTATTGGGGTTCCTCAAAAAATTAAACGTAGAATTACCATATCATCAACAATTCTGCCTTTAAGTATATACCTACAATTCAAAGTAGGAACTCAAACAGATATTTGCACACCAATGTTTATGGTGGCATCATTCATTATAGCCAAAAGCTGGGAAAAACCTCCAACGTCCACCAATGGATAAATGGATAAACAAAAGGGGAAATCGGAGGGGTAGACGAACCATGAGAGACGATGGACTCTGAAAAACAAACTGAGGGTTCTAGAGGGGAGGGGGGTGGGAGGATGGCTTAGCCTGGTGATGGGTATTGAGGAGGGCACGTTCTGCATGGAGCACTGGGTGTTATGCACAAACAATGAATCATGGAACACTTCATCTAAAACTAATGATGTAATGTATGGGGATTAACATAAGAATAAAAAAAAATCACCTTTTTGCACCAGGAAAAAAAAAAATATGGTACATACATACAAGGGCATAGTATTCAGTCTTAATAAAGAATGAAATTAAATATATGCTGCAGCATGGATGAATCTTGAAACATTTTACTAAAGGAAATAAATCAGACACACACATACACAAGTATTATATGATTCTACTTACGTGAGGTACGCAGACTATCCCAATTCATAAAGACAGAAAGTAGAGTAGTGGTTGCTTGGACTGGAAGAGAAGAAAGAATGGGGAGTTATTGTTTAGTGGGTATAGAATTTCAGTGAAAATGAAAATGTTCTAGTAACGGCTGGTGGTGATGGTAGCACAACAATGCAACTGTACTTAATGCTACTTAATTGTACTTACATAATTGAAATGGTAAATTGCATGTTGTATGTTTTATTTTATTTTTTATTTTTTTTAAATAGGCTCCACACCCGACATGAAGCTTAAACTCATGACCCTGAAATCAAGAGGCACATGCTCTACCGACTGAGCCAGCCAGGTGTCTGTATTTTGTATTTTTTATCAAATTAAAATTTAGATGATGTTTGACTAAAGTCTAAACTATTGCATTCTAAACTCTATTGCCATGTTTGCTTCCGCATTTCCACTGAGTGTATGTCTGAGCATCAATCAATTAAGCGGGTTTACTAAATTAAGCCTGTTTTTGGCAGATATAAGATTCCTCTGATGGCCAATTTTGGCTAGAGGACACCTTAAAGGCTTTGTTGAATTTTTTTTTTTTTAAGATTTTATTTATTTATTCATGAGAGAGAGAGAGAGGAGAGAGGCAGAGGGAGAGGCAGGCTCCCTGCCGAGCAGGGAGCCCGATGCGGGACTCGATCCCAGGACCCTGGGATCATGACCTGAGCCGAAGGCAGACGCTTAACGACTCAGCCACCCAGGCACCCCATACAGGTTTAGGTTTATATTTTGGTCAGATAGCACTCCCAGATTCACTTGCCTCCCTCCCTATAGTCTATCATACAGCATTTACCACTAATAAAATCCTTGCAATTTAATCCCATTTTGGCAATTATCAATTTATTTCTTATCAGCTTAATCACCCTTAATTTCTTCATCTGTGAAAATGGATCTAGGTCCTTTAGATAGCTTTACAACTGGCATAATGTTAAGCTTGGCAGTGGAGGACACACACACAGCATTGCAGGACAAAGGGGTGTTTGCTTCCTGATTCCCATGTGCTCGTCTGACAGACTTCTCTGTTCAGGTTCCTCCAGGATCAGTTTCCTGCAGCACTCACAGCTCGCAGACTCCTGGCTGCTAAGTTGCACTGTGGCCAGAGCACCCAGCACCCTGCAGGTATCTCTAGCATCCCCCCCCTTGGGCAGTTTTATAAGTAGACTATAGTGAGCCATCCCCTCTCCTTATGCCTGGAAAGCTTTCCAACTCCAAGACGAGCTTGTCAAGTCATATTCCCAAGTAAAGTCACCTCATTCCTCAAGAAGACCTTGACAACATTTAAAGTAACGTTTTTTAATCACTTACAGCTAGCATTAAAACTGATAATATAGTTAATCTCTATGAATGATTTAATAAGAAGGGAATCAGACACTGAAGAATTTTCATTTTAATGCACATTGTCATCTCAGCTGATTATTTGTCTGAGATTTTAATTTTTTGAAATAATTTAAAACATCAAATACAACTTAAATTTGATCATTTGCCGTTCTTCTATTGAAGGAAGATTAGGGAAAGACATTTAGGATACCAAACAAACAAGCACAAACAAAACAAAACAAAATAAAAATGCAGCAAATGCAATTATTTCTTAATGGTGGAAGTATTTAAAAGGGCATTGTGTAGAAAACTAGAATAGACATGTCTTACTCATTGGTGCTATAACTATTTCTGGGAAATGTATTTTGATTTTATTTGCAACTAAGTAAATTTTTAACTATTTTTTAAAGTATTAGTGATTATTAAAATCTCCAGTAAATGTCACAAGTTTAGATCACTGCAAAGGAAGGCAGCAGGTTGATACTGCAATGTCTTAAACTAAATATCAATAAAAATATTTAGAGGGCGCCTGGGTGGCTCAGTTGGTTAAGCGACTGCCTTCGGCTCAGGTCATGATCCTGGAGTCCCGGGATCGAGTCCCGCATCGGGCTCCCTGCTCGGCAGGGAGCCTGCTTCTCCCTCTGACCCTCCCCCCTCTCATGTGTGCTCTCTCTCTCTCATTCTCTCTGTCTCAAATAAATAAATAAAATCTTTAAAAATAAAATAAAATAAAAACATTTAGAAAAGCAGCAATAAGCAAAACTGTGCAAAAAGAAAGAAGTTTAAAAACAGGTTTTTTAAAACTTGAAATGGAAGAAAATGGTTAAAAAGGCACCAGAATGGAAAAAAAAAAAAAAAAAACATATGCTTTAGGGGGCTAGATTAAAGAACATATTTATTTCTACCTTCATTTAACTAGAGTCACACAACGGGTTTTTATCAGGAATAGGAAATTAAAAACTGTTCTTAAGTTTGCCTTATAATCTAAGTTGAAAACTGATAATACTAATGGTCTCACTCAGGAGATATTATTCTATCTTTTGTAGCTTTTTGATTTTTGTGCTGACAAGAAGTTTTTGGAAAGATCAAAAAGTAGAAGAAGGTTGAGTTTTAGAAAGAAAACTAACTGAAGAAAGACTATGAGTACAGAGGCCATTTCAGAAAGAAATTGCCTTCAGTAGTGGAGTGGCTATATTTGGTCAGATAGAGTTGGATCAGCAATAATCATAAGCCAAAAATATCATGATTTGGAGCCAGGAGTAACCTTACTGTAACAACAGATCTGACAATGTACATCTGTACAATGGTAGAGTTGTTCTGAGTTTCTGTAATAGAGAATTCTCTCTAGTATTATAAATAATGGTGTAATAAAATTGCTATTATTATTTTTATAGGTATGTGACAGGTATAATAAATTATCTAAATAAGAACACAGTAGATATTACATATCTAATGAATAAATTATATGGTTAAATAAATAAATGTAATAACAAACTTTGTATTCTGTGATGGATACACTTTATTTTTAATGTATGCATAGCTTTTAAGAGAACATTATTATGTAATAGACCGCAAAGAAGATCTCAAAAATATCACCTTGTTCTATTTTCAGTTAGGCATTCCATCAGCAGCTTGAACATGAACACCGGGCAATATATGCTAAGTGGAAAACTGATAATGTTTCAGGCTCCAAAATTCACATACTCAGTTATCTTAAATTGCTAAGAGTCTTTGTCATCTCACTGTCCCACTATAAAGATGGCATTTTGCTACCACTCATGGGTTTTTTTATTCAACCATTGAACCTAATTGAAGATTGTAAACATATGTCATTTTTTTTCAAGAGGATATCTTAAATTTCATAGAAAATTTGTTACATTCCCACATAAACTGAAAAGTGATAGCAGAATTACTAACTCCATGCTGTTAAAACTACAGCTTGTGTGAAGCCCAGTTAACCTGTTCTCAACCTGAGAAAATTCCTGATGGCAGGCTTCTAAATCTAAGACTCTTTTTTCTGCAATTGTATTTCAGCTTAAAGGTTGAAGATAAATTCAAATAGGAATCTTTTCTAATAACCTTTATCTGGAAAAGCTATATGCAGTCTTTCAAAGTTAGGCAGTTCTTTTGTGGGACTTACATCAGGTTTTTAGCAGTCTTGGAATTACCATTTCTTTGGTTTTGTATTTCTGGCTCTGAACTCAAGTCTGATAAATATGTCTACTTTTCTTGACACTTAACCTTAATGTATTTGCTTACACTTACATATGTGTCATTCTTTTGATTTTATCAAATTTTATCAATTTTAAAGAAAAAAAGTTGTAAAATGAAGACTATGAACTAAAATTCCAGAAAGAGAAGACTCCTTATAAATTGAACAGCTGTTAAAACCTATTTTATTTCCTGGGCCTGAGGCTGAGGATTACCATAAGCAGAGGGAAGTATGCTACTAGAAAGAAATATCAGCAGATCTTTTGAAAGCTATAGAAGCTGATGTGACAGATTGGAATATAGAAGTGTTTCCACACATGACAAGTTTACTCTTTTGAGCATTTGTGATGTTCTGGGTATGTGTGTGCGGGGAAGGTGGGTCATGGATTAAGGATGCTGGTCTGAAAAAGTAGAGTGAAATTTCTTACAATCTCATGATATGTATATGTGAAAGTTAAGCTAGTTGGAATCACTGAAAATAATTTTACATTAATCTCCTTCCGAAGATATTCTCTAGATATTAAATACCCAAGAGAAAGGAATTTGAAAGCTAAGCAATAAAAAATCCACAGGCAGAATTTTCAGGGCAAGAAATATCACTAGGCTCTAGATCAAAATTTCAGGAGGACCTGGAGTGGGGAGAAGGTAGAGTCATAAAGGCAGAGAGAAATCTTCTGTAGTAGTCTGGTGCTTAAGAGGCAAACCTCCACCAAGGAGAAGAGGCTGTAGGGATGCCTGGGTGGCCAGTCAGTTAAGTGTCTGCCTTTGGCCCAGGTCATGATCCCTGGGTCCTGGGATTGAATCTCACATTAGGCTCTCTGCTCAGTGGGGAGCCTGCTTCTCCCTCTCCCTCTGCTGCTCCCCCTGCTTGGGCTCTCTTGCTCTTTCTGTCAAATAAATAAAGTCTAAAAAAAAAAAAAAAAAAGGAGAAGAGCCTATAAAAAATTTAAAAGACAAATAAGCAAAACCTAAAAACTATAGTTCTTGCTTAAGAAATAGGATATACTCTTTGCAGATGAAAGAAAAATGAAAAATAAGAATTATAGCAATCTTCTCATCAGAAATGATGCAAGTCAAAAGACAATGGAATGATACCTTAAAAGTTATAAAGAAAAAATGCAATCTAATGCATAGAAAACTTGTCTTTCAAAAATTAAAACACAATACATATTGTTTTTGGAGGAAAAAAAGCCAAAAAAATTCATTGCTATCACATTATTCTATAAGATATGTTAAAGGAAGTTCAGATAGAAAGCTTTATGATACAAAAGAGAAACATATCTAAGGGGAAAAATGAAGAAGTCAGATTTAGATAAATATACATTTTGTTCTTATTTTGTTTATTCCAAAAGACAATTGAGAGTCTTAAGCAAAGTAAGTGAAATATTATGCAGTTTGTAATATACGAAAAAGTAAAATGCATGACGATAGCATGAAGAATGGAAGAATTAAAAGTATATTGTTTTAAGGTTCTTATAATAAATGGAATGGTATAATATTTGAAATAAAGTGTGATAAATCAAAAATAGATATAAATTGCATATCTACTCAGCTGATAATAACATAAAATGGAAAAATAAAAAGTAATATAAATTTATATAATATTAAAAATAAGGGTATAACTACTCAGCCAAGATTGACATAAAATGAAATAATAATGGTAATAATAAAAACATAATCTAAAAGCAGATGGGGAAAGAGAAAAAAACACACAGGGATGGAACAAGTAGTAGTAGAGAACTGACAAAATGTTAGACTTAAATCAACTACATTAATAGTTACATTAAATTAAATGGTATAGATTACAAACTTAAAGACAGTACTATGAGATATGATGTAAAAATCAAAACCTAGCTATTTGTTGTCCCCAATAAATCACCTACAAAGACATATACGGATGAAAACAAGAGTGGAAAAGACCATGTGATTATTAAAGACAGACAAGTTGGCTATATTAAGATCAGAAGATGTAGGTTCCAGAACTCTATGTATAAAAAGAGACTTCATAAAAGGAATAAATTCACCATTAATATATAATAAGTCTAAGTGTGTATATATCTAATAATAGAGTTATAATACTTACAATGCAAAACACATATGAAAGTGAAATGAAAACCAGATAAATACACAATTACAGTTGGAGATTTCCACACTTCTTTGTCAGTAATTGATAGAGCAGTCAGAAAATCCGTAAGAATATAAACAATCTGAGCAGTATTATCAATCAACTGACCTAACTGACATCTGTAGAACATTCCATTCCAACAGCAGCAAGAAACAGTTTTAAGTGCATAAGAAACAATCTCTAAAATAAAATGTATCTTGAGGTATCAAACAAATGCTAGCATATTTTTAAAAATTGAAATCACAGCAAGTATCATTTGCAATTAGATTATAATTAAACTAAGTATCAGTATCAGAAAAATATCTGAGAAATTGCCAAATATAAGAAAATAAGTAATATACATTTTAAGTTTGCATTTTTCAAGACAAAGTCACAAGAGAAAGAACCACGTATTTAGAATTTAATGAAAATGAAAACACTGATAATACCAAATGCTGATGAGGTTGTGGAGCAACAGGAACTCTCATTCATCTCTGATGGGAATGCAAAATGCTATAGCCACTTTGTAAGACATTTGACACTTTCTTCCAAAAGTAAACATACTTTCACTACATGATTCAGTAATTCTGCTCCTTGATATTTACCAAAGGAGCCAAAAACTTATGTCCACACAAAAGCCTGCCCAGAAATGTTTATAGCAGCCTTATTCATAATTGCCAAAGCTCAAAAGCAGCCAGAATGTCCTTAAGTAGGTGAATGGATAAACTAACTATGGGACACCCAGACAATGGAGTATTATTCAACTCTAAAAAGAAATAAGCTAGGGGCGCCTGGGTGGCTCAGTTGGTTAAGCGACTGCCTTCGGCTCAGGTCATGATCCTGGAGTCCCTGGATCGAGTCCCGCATCAGGCTCCCTGCTCGGCAGGGAGTCTGCTTCTCCCTCTGACCCTCCCCCCTCTCATGCTCTCTGTCTCTCACTCTCTCGCTCTCAAATAAATAAATAAATTTAAAAAAATTTAAAAAGAAATAAGCTATAAAGTCATGAAAAGACATGGAGGAATCTTAAATGCATATTACTAAATGAAAGCTAACCCAGAAGGGCTACATACTGCATGATTTCAACTATTTGATATTCTGGAAAAGGCAAAACTATGGAGACAGTAAAAAGACCAGTGGTTACCAGGGTGGGGTTGAGGGAGATAAATAGGTAGAGTACAGAGGATTTTTAGGGTAGTGAAAATACTCTGCAATATTGTAATGATGGATACATATCTGTACACATTTGTCCGAATTCATAATGTATATCACTAAGAATGGACTTTTATGCAAACTATGGATTTGGGGAGAAATCTATGCATGTGAAAGCAGAGGATATATAGAAAATCTCTATACCTTTCCCCCTCAGTTTTACTGTGAAGGTTAAAAATGTTGTAAAGATATGAAGTTTTACAAAAATATAATACAATAACCAGAAGAATGATGGAGATGTTTAATACTTATCTATCTCCAAGTCAAGTGGGCCCATAAATTGCTTTGGTTATCTATAACATGGTAGAAATAATATCTATGACAGTGTTCTTGACTACTATTGCCAAGAAAGAAGAATAAAAGTGCCTGTTCTAAAACGTAAAGGAAAATTTTTAAATTTGCATATCTACTATTATGTATATTCTAGCATTTCAACAAGGTTTGTGCTATATCATGTGTAATCTCTATCATTTACAAATTAATTTTCTTTATGTTTCCTCATGATTAGAGTATCTAAAATGTTATTGGGATACTAGTCTCAAACTGCCTCATATACCTGGCTAAGGAAGAAAAGTACTTTCATATTTTGCATGTGTACAAAGACTGTTTTTTGCTTATTATGAGGTTTTCAGTGTATTAATGACTGGAATTCCCATGAGGTATCCCACTGAATACCTTTCATCAAAGTTAGATTAAAAGAAAGAGGTGAGTGACAATTAGAAAAAGGCATAGGTGGCAACTTCAGAATTCTATTTTCCTAGGAAGGAGTGAGTGCTCAATTCTTGGTTGCTTTACCTTCTCCAGGTTGAACTTGAATTTAACCGTAACCCACTTCGAATATTGCAGAAATGTCTCTTGACTTCATATTTAATTAATTTTAACAAATGTTTCGGAAGTCCTCACACTCTACTAAACTTTGAGCTGAATGTCGAGAAACATCAGATTTCAATTCATAGGGTTGCTAGGCTCAAGAGTGCAGAAGAAAAGAACTGTCTTGAGTATGTTAATAAATGTTTGACCCAAGGAGGAACTGAGTTAGATGGCATGATTCTATGAGCCTTCTGCTACCAATTGCCTTGTTATTGATTAGTTTTATATAATGCTAAGATACTTATACAATTTAAAATAGTTTCCCTTTCTTACTATTTAAAGTCTAGTTTCAGAGCTGGTTCCCTAGGGTTCTGCCTGGCTCTCCACAGATCATATTTCAACTAGAGGATTCCATATTGCAGGATTTAATCTGAAGTGTAATGACAGCTTAATGAAAAAAATAATAATAGCAATCAAGTTAAGAGAAAAAAATCATTAAAAAAATATTTGAATTTTGTTTCTATCAACCTTTCAAAATGAAGAAAAAAGAAATGCAATCAATTTGTTTAATAATTCTGTTCTAGTCATTCTCCATTTCCAAAATTACATCCAGAAACAGAGAAATTTTAATTATGGTTTAAATTGTAATGAAAACTGAACTTTCAGCTTGGTGAAACTAGTGATAAACATACCAAGGACTTTGAAGGCTATTCTTAGGATTTTGTTTAAATAGTGATTTTTTTAATTAGAGTCATAATTTTTTTCAATTATACTATTCATATGTTACTATGTTTTGAGGTTATCTCATTTGCTGTGATCAAAGTAGAGTAAAAGTTTGCTTACATAAGTTGATGCAAAATAGTGACTATTTAATTAAGCCAGCAAGAGAAATATGGTGGATGCCTGGGTGGCTCAGTAGGTCAAGCATCTGCCTCAGCTCAGGTCATGATCCCAGGGTCCTGGGTTTGAGCCCCATGTCGGGCTCCCTGCTTATCGTGGAACCTGCTTCTCCTTCTCCCCTTGCCCCCTCCCCTACTTATGCTCATTCTCTTGCTCTCAAATAGATAAATAAAATCTTAAAAAAAAGAGAAATATTGCTAAGTTAGGTCAAGATATATGTCTTTGTGGAATAACACTTTCTTTTTGAAATCATTATACACCTTTCTTTTTAAATATGAACTGACCTATAAATTTGAATTTTCCATCTTACGTGCACTGAGAAAATGCATTCTCAAATTATCTTTATGTAATAGAAGATTTGACTTTGTCAGGCGCCTGGGTGGCTCAGTTAGTTAAGCAACTGCCTTCGGCTCAGGTCATGATCCTGGAGTCCCTGGATCGAG
This sequence comes from Mirounga leonina, assembly GCF_011800145.1. NCBI lineage: Eukaryota > Metazoa > Chordata > Mammalia > Carnivora > Phocidae > Mirounga > Mirounga leonina. The sequence goes on from NW_023270454.1 coordinate 25,682,446, forward strand.
TCCCACATCGGGCTCCCTGCTCAGCAAGGAGCTTGCTTCTCCCTCTGACCCTCCCCTCTCTCATGTGCTCTCTCTCTCTCATTCTCTCTGTCTCAAATAAATAAATAAAATCTTAAAAAAAAAAGATTTGACTTTGTCTTTACATACTAAGTCTATCTGTATTTTGGTATGCTATTAAAGGATCTTCATCAAGATTTCCCATTAGATTATGTCTCTTCTTTAAAAGTTGCTTTTTAAGGCCATATACAAAAAACCCACAGCTAATATCACCCTCAGTGGGAAAAACAAAGCTTTTCCCCTAAGGTTAGGAACAAAACAAGGATGTTCATTTCACCACTGTTATTTAACATAGTACTGGATGTCCTAGCCTCAGCAATCAGATGACACAAAGAAATAAAAGTCATTCAAGTTGGCAAGAAGGAGTCAAACTTTCACTTTCCACAGAGCTAGAACAAACAATCCTAACATTTGTATGGAACTACAAAATACCCTGAATAGCCAAAGCAATCCTGAAAAGAAAAAGCAAAGCTGGAGGCATCACAAGTGTGGACTGCAAGCTATATTACAAAGCTGTGATCACCAAGACAGCATGGTCCTGGCACAAAAACAGACACATAGATCAACAGAACAGAATAAAAAACCTAAAAATAGATTGAAAATTATTTTTTTTTTTTTTTTTTTTTTTTTTTTTTTTTTTCAGGAATGTATGTATGTATGTATGTATTTTATTATGGTATGTTAATCACCATACATTACATCATTCGTTTTTGATGGAGTGTTCCATGATTCATTGTTTGCATATAACACCCAGTTCTCCATTCAGTACGTGTCCTCTTTAATACCCATCACCTGATCTTTGACAAAGTAGGAAAACATATCCAATGGAAAAAAGACAGTCTTTTCAACAAATGGTTTTGGGAAACCTGGACAGCAACATGCAAAAGAATGAAACTGAACCACTTTCTTACACCACACACAAAAATAAACTCAAAATGGACTAAAGACCTAAATGTGAGACCTGAAACCATAAAAACCCTTGAAGAGAGCACAGGCAGTAAGCTCTTTGGCATCGGCCATAGCAACTTCTTACTAGATGTGTCTCCTGAGGCAAGGGAAACAAAAGCAAAAATAAACTATTGGGACTTCATCAAAATAAAAAGATTCTGCATAGTGAAGGAAACAATCAACACAACTAAGAGGCAATCTACTGAATGGGAAAAGATATTTCCAAATGACATATCTAATAAAGGGTTAGTATGCAAAATCTATAAAGAACTTATCAAATTCAACATCCAAAAACCAAATAACTCAGTTAAGAAATGGGCAGAAGACGTGAATAGACATTTTTCCAAAGAAGACATAGAGATGGCTAACAGACACATGAAGAGATGCTCAACATTACTCATTATCAGGGAAATACAAATCAAAACTATAATGAGATAGCATCTCACAACTAATGGCTAAAATTAACAATTTAGGAAACAGTTTTAGGCAAGGATGTAGAGAAAGCGAAACACTCTTACACTGTTGGTGGGAAGGCAAACTGGTGTGGCCACTCTGGAAAACAGTATAGAGATTCCTCAAAGTTAAAAATAGAACTCCCCTACAATCCAGCAGTTACACTACTAGGTATTTAGCCAAAAGGTATAAAAATACTGATTCGAGGGGTTACATACACGCTGATGTTTATAGCAGCATTATTAACAAAAGCCAAATTATGGAAAGAGCCCAAATGTCTACAGACTGATGAATGGATAAAGAAGTGGTGTATATATATACATATATATACACACATATATATTTGCAATGGAATATTACTTATCCATCAAAAAGAATGAAATCTTGCCATTTTCAATGAGGTGACTGGAGCTAGAGAGTATTATACTAAGCAAAATAAGTCAGTCAGATAAAGACAAATACCATCTGATTTCCCTCATATGTGGAATTTTAAGAAACAAAACAAATGAACGGGGGTGGGGTGGTGAAGAAAGAAGCAAACCAAAAAACAGACTGTTAACTATAAAGAACAAAATAATGGTTACCAGGGGGGAAGTGGATGGGGAGATTGGTTAAATAGGTGATGATGATTAAGGAAGGAACTTGTAATGAGAAATGGGTGTTGTATGTGGGTGAAAAATCACTAAATTCTATACATGAAACTAGTGTTGCTCTGTATGTTAACTAACTGGAATGTATTGGAGAGGGTTTATGTTGTGCTGAGCACTGTGAATTGTGTAAGACTGATGAATCACAGACCTGTACCCCTGGAACAAATAATACATTATATGTTAATATAAATAAATAAATAAATAAATAAATAAATAAATGCTTGAAAAACAAATAAAAGTTACTTTTTATTTTTATGATGGTGAAAAAAATGCAATGTGAATACATAAGGAATACAAAGTAATATGCAAAACAATTATCTCCTAAGCTAAATTTCTGCAATCTTCATCATGATTATATTCTTACTATTCAAAGGCGGACACAATAGCACATAGTTTTTGTTTGTTTGTTTGTTTTTGTTTTTTTACAATGTGGTCTAAAAATTCCATACAAATACCAGAGTTGGAAATTTTTCTTAAGAAATATACTGACAAAAGATACAAGACATTGTAATAGAAAGAAAAGCTTTTATTTTTCTTATGGGAGTTCCACAAATGGTTGAGAGAAAGAAAAGAAAGAAAGAAAGAAAGGAAGAAAGAAAGAAAGAAAGAAAGAAAGAAAGAAAGAAAGAAAGAAAGAAAGAGAGAGAGAGAGAGAAAGAAAGAAAGAAAGAAAGAGAAGAAAGACAAAAGAAAGAAGAAAAGAAAGAAAGAAGAAAGAAAGAAAGAAGAAAGAAAGAAAAGAAAGAAAGAGAGAGAGAGAGAGGAAGAAAGAAAGAAGAAAGAAAGAAAGAAAGAAGAAAGAAGAAGGAAAAGAAAGAAAAAAGAAAGAAAGAAAGAGAGAGAAAGAAAGAAAGAAAGAGAAAGAAGAAAGAAAAAAGAAAGAAGAAAAGAAAGAAAGAAAGAAGAAAGAAAGAAAGAAGAAAGAAGAAAGAAAGAAGAAAGAAAGAAAAGAAAGAAAGAAAGAAAGAAAGAAAGAAAGAAAGAAAGAAAGAAAGAAAGAAAGAAAGAAAGAAAGAAAGAAAGAAAGAAAGAAAGTAGGGAGGGAATGAAAGAAGGAAGGAAGGAAGGAAGGAAGGAAGGAAGGAAGGAAGGAAGGAAGGAAGGGAAATTCCCAGAGATGTATGTGGAACAAAATAATCAAAGTACAGATCTCCCCTGCCTTTGAATATGGTTGCATCCCCATGAACCCAGTGTAAGTTGAAAATATGTCAAAAATGCACTTAATACACTTAACCTACTGAAAATTATAGATTAGCCTTGCCTACCTTGAGCAGATTAAAACACTTACATTAGCCTATAGTTGGTCAAAATCATCTAACACAAAGCCTATCTGATAATAAAGTGTTGAATATCTCATGTAATTTAATACTGTACTGAAACTGAAAAACAGAAAATGGTTGTATCGGTAAAGAATGGTTGTATGTGTATTTGTTCTTTACACCTGTGACCACTTGGCTGACTGGGAGCTGCAGCTGCCAATGTACCATATATTACTAACCCAGGAAAAGATCAAAATGCAAAATTCTAAATACAGTTTCTACTGAAGACCATTGCTTTCACACCATGGTAAAGTTGAAAAATCCTAAGTCAAGCCATTGTAGGTCAAGGACCAGACAATCTGTATAAACTGAAATGTTTGTGAAAATGCTCTTAGAATTATTTCTGTATTTATTATAGATAAAAGAGAATTTTAGAATCATATTGAAGAAAACAGCATTCACCTCTCATGGTTTTGTTCACAAAAAATGTAATTATAAGGCAGAATTTAAGAATCAAAGGGGACAAAATTATTACAGTTATTAATAACTAAGTTTCAGCAAAAAAAAAAAAAAATAGATTGTTCCTAGAAAAGAAATTATTGTGATCGTGGCAAAACTCAACATCATTAAATATTTTAAAAAAGAGTCATTATGAGTTCATTAAATGCACTTTACTTACAGTTATCACCTTAGCAGCAGGCTGTCATGAACTTCCGAAATAAATGTGGATAAACATAAATATAAAATAAGGCCAGAGACAGGACGCGAACGCTTCGTGTGTGTTTGTGCGTGTGTGCGTGGATGAGTGAATACTGAAGGGAGTCCCTGCGATTCTCCTCGCTCCCTTTTCTGCTACCACCTCCCTACTTTATGGACCAGCAGCCTCCTTGAGCCAAAATAGCTTGGCGGGTACTTCGGGATGGGAGACCTGGGTTCCAGAGGAGTGCTGGAAGCAGAGGGAGAGGCGGCGGCGGTGGCAGCTGGAGGTTGAAGAAGGAGCATGTGCTGCACTGTCAGTTCTCCGCCTGGTATCCACTGTTCCGAAGCCTTACCATCAAGAGCATCATTCTTCCACTTCCTCAGAATGTGAAGGGTTATCTGCTCCACGATGGAGCTCTGGTAGTTTCAGGAAGGGAAGATCCACCAACACATTCTCAACCGAACAGTGATGATGAGGCAGAAGAAATACAGTGGTCGGATGATGAGACCACGGCTACGCTTACGGCACCGGAGTTTCGCGAGTTCACCACGAAAGTCCAAGAAGCTATCAATTCCCTGGGGACAGTGCATTTCCTAAGTTTAACTGGAGTGCCCCAAGGGATGCATACTGGATAGCAATGAACAGCTCTCTGAAATGTAAAACCCTCCGCGACATCTTTCTGTTGTTCAAGAGTTCTGATTTCATCACTCATGACTCCATTCAGCCATTTATTCATTGTATTGATGATTCTCCAGATCCTTGTATAGAATATGAGCTTGTTCTTCGAAAATGGTGTGCATTAATTCCTGGGGCTGAGTTCCAATGTTTTGTCAAGGAAAACGAGCTCATTGGTATTTCTCAAAGGGACTATACACAGTACTATGATCATATTTCTAAACAAAAGGAAGAGATTTGCAGATGCATACAAGACTTTTTTAAGAAACACACACAATACAAATTTCTGGATGAAGACTTTGTGTTCGATATAGAGAGAGACAGCAGGAGGAAGGTGTGGCTGATTGATTTTAATCCGTTTGGTGAGGTAACTGATTCACTGCTGTTTCCTTGGGAAGAATCCATATCTGGAAGAAACTTAAAAGGTGATTTTAGGAAGGAGATGCTCTGGAGCAGGATTCTCCAGCGTTCCGTTGCACAAACAGTGAAGTGACGGTTCAACCCAGTCCCTATCTGAGTTATCGACTTCCCAAGGACTTTGTAGACCTGTCTACTGGGGAGAATGCTCACAAACTCATAGATTTTCTTAAACTGAAAAGAAATCAGCAAGATGATGACTGATCAGAGTGCCAGAGTTAAGTCCGAGGTAAAGAGGAAACCACCCTGGCATCAGGAGCCTGCTCTGAGCTCACAACTTCCTGTTAGCCCATTCAGGTTGGGGTGGGAGGCAGAGTGAAATCAATAGCTTTTTATATCCATGTATATTAAGCTGGGGAAAAAATGGAGGGACTTTGCTACTTGTAAAAATAAATAATAAATAGATCTTAAGTATAGGAAACCATACTGTTCTGATGATAAAATACCTTCTCTGAAAATAAATAAATAAATAAATAAAATAAGGCCAGAGACATAGTAGTAATTCAGATCTCTCTCCCATCAAGATGTTGTTCATAAATAGTACATGAGATAACTCATCAGCCTAAACCTTTTTTTTATTAAACATGATTTAATTAATCTCAAATTTTAAACACTTTCTAATTTTCCTGTACCCACTAAATATGCATGAGCTATTTTATAGACCTTAAGTATGGGTCTATTATTTAGAATATTTCAAATGTGTGCATTTTTAAAATCCTCTACAGTACTCTTTTAATCAAACAGATTATTATTTTGTATAATACAACAAAAATATAAAACAGAAAAATTGACAAGACTTGTTTAAGCAAATCTATCAGGTTATTAGGTAATATTATTTTATATTTCAAGTGATCCCAAATGGAATCCTTAGCTATTCTTCTTCTCAATTTCCTCAACTATAAATTAAATTGTTGCTAGAGGTGATATTTTGCAGCACTTTCTTTCTTTAGGATAGATCTTCAATTCTTTAAACATTCTAATAAGGCAAATACAATTTTCAGAAATCTGTTTAAATTTGGTGAAAGGCAGGTGTATTCACTGTTCTGTCAAATACAAAATAAGATGTCAATGTGATTCTTTTTTAAAAATATGATTATTTTTTTAAAAAACTGTGCTATTTGAGGAACATAACTAACAGTGTAGATAACCATCAGTGTGAGTATGTAACTGTAAAGCTCAGTATGGGTCTTAATGTCATTTAAATGCCAAATATGTAGAACATATCCTTTTGATTAGTCATTATATGAGTCATAAGCTAGAATGTCTTTATTACCTGTGGCATTGACATTTTGCCTCATTATTGGGCACATAATTTGTAGAACACTATATTTATACCATCATAGGAAGTTGAATATTCAGTTGCCATAAGGTGTTAGCAATTAATTTATCTAAATTTTAAAATTTTCTTTATATTACAGTCTCCTTAAATTACAGCCTTTATTTCCTTGGAGTAAAATACTTATTAATCTCTAATATGTACCAAAGCAGGTGTTAAGTAATTTGTATACAATCTTCACAATGAAGTGAATTTTATTATAATTTTGAGACATGTTTTAGATTTATAAATAATAGGAATATATTGATTATGCCTTTTTTACAAATTAGGCAACCTAAAATGTAAGTCTAAGTTGGACTGAGCAAATTTATTATTATGCATTAAATAGAGGATTCAAACACAGATCTGTCTAACTCTAATATAATCATGTTTTTTCCACCACAGATCAATCACCACCATGAATTAAAAAATAGGATGTCATAGACACATACAAAATAGAAATCAAATACTGAAATATTTATGAAATATGTATTTCTAAAATGTAACCATTTATAAGAAACATGAAAACTTTTTTTCAAAAAAAACTTTTATCCAAAGTGCATGTTTGATTTTTATCTGTAAAAACCCATCACCTTGACATAACAACAAAAAAAAATGCCTTCTCATTGCTAAGGTCTCAAGTTAAACTGAGTTTGTTAGTCATCCCTCCCAGATGCATTCGAGGCTGCTAATAATCTTGATTTAATCTTTTCTCATCATGCTGCATATGCACTCATTCTATTGTCTTGCTCCTCTTTTCCCTTGCCAATATGTGAAATTCTATTCTTTATGTGATGTTTTATTTACATGATTTTTTTTTTTGCTAATAATTTTAAGGCATTAAGTTTGCTACTTTAGCTTTATTTTGGCTTACAATTCCATGGTATTTTTCTATCATTTAAAAAACTTTTTTTTTTTTTAAGATTTTATTTATTTTTTAGAGAGCGAGCGAGAGAGAAACAGCATGAGAGGGGAGAGGGTCAGAGGGAGAAGCAGGCTCCCCACTGAGCTGGGAGCCCGATGTGGGACTCGATCCCAGGACCCTGGGATCATGACCTGAGCCGAAGGCAGACGCTTAACCATCTGAGCCACCCAGGCACCCAAAAACCCTTTCTGTATCCCCTTTTTATATGTTACAATTGCAGAGAATGCAATGGGAGAACTTGTTTTATGTAAAATCTGAGTGGCCTTATCTTTTAATACATTTAACTATATACATATAAACATACTAATGGAATTGCCCTATTACTAGTATCATTTTAATCATTTATTTCATGCTTCCTATTTATAGGATTTAACTTTTGAGTAATGTTTATCTTTCCGGACTTCTATTGGATAAAACGTGTTTTTTTCTGCTGTCTTGAAATTTGTGCTTTTTCATTTGTTCTTAGTCTTTAAGTGCAGCACCTACATTTTTTTTTCAACCATTAGTGAGTTAATATCAGCAACTCGTTTTTCTTCCTAATATTTACAAATACTTTAGAACAATTTCATGTTCATTTGGCTCCTTAACCCTTCACTCCTAGAGGCAAAACACCAACATAGTTTTATTCATTATGTTTAAAATGAGAGAACACAAAATTCAACTATATTTTTATAAACTAAAAATTAGAAGAGAAACTAGGGTAAAGCGACTTTCAAATCACTAAAAGAAGGTCAATCGCAATACAAAGACTCTTAAATTGGGTTCCAAGCTTACACGCTATTCAGAAAAACTACGTATTAAACAAAATTGCAACAGGCACAAAATAGTGGATGTTATGTGATAGGTAAAGATTAACATAATAAAAAAAAATAACAGGCATGATGTTTTAACAAAATGCAGAGTAAATCCATGTTTATTAAGAATGCATTAAGCAATATATACTGGATATAAGCAATATATACAAGCAATATATCTTGTGCATTTAAAACATCTGGACAAAATGACAATATAATTATGTGGCAGATAAAAAGACATAGACGGATGAAAAACACTCCTCCTAAAAATTAAATTAAAATATAACATAGGATGAAAATGAAAGCCAGTTATTTTAAGACAGCAGTTCCCATGCTTTTCTATGCATTAGAATCACTTGGAGAGCTCTTCAAAAACATATATGTTCAGATTACACTCCATACCAATATTTTCAGGATGTCTGAAGCAAGAATCCAATGAAAAATCAACAGCACAGCAAAATTTAGGGATCATTATCTCAGGGTTTTTTAACTGTCATCCACCAGTTTTGTTTTAATGTAGTTTTACATGGTTCAAGATTATAATAAATGAAGATATTATTTATATGAATAAAGCAATGTAAAGGTTGAGTTTATAAAATATCTCTAAATTCAAAATGTTAATATCTGATGCAGTATTTCCTATTTTGGGAATTTTATAGTGAAACAAAACAATTCCAATTTGATGTACAGATATAATTATTTACATTTTTATTTATATTATTAATTTAAAAAACTAAATATATAGCAATTGAGAAATAATGTATGAAACTGTCGAAATCATGTTCAAATAACATTTAAATCTCATTATATATTGCTATTTGTAAAAGTCTACATACAAAACTAAATGTATTTTTGTTGTCGAGTCTTAGAATTTCTGTATATATTCTAGTTATTAATCCCTCATTAATTACATTATTTGGACATGTTTTCTCCGATTCTTGTCTTTTTGTACTCTATGGATAGTGTCTTTTTGTCCATCCATCCCTTGATTTTCTTTTTTTTTTATTTATTTATTTTTAATTTGAGTTTAGCTGATACAAAATGTTACATTAGTTTTAGGAGTACAACATAGTGATTGGACAAGTCTGTATGTTGTGCTATGTTCACAAGTGTAGCTACCCTCTATCACCATACAATACCATTACAATACCACTGACTATATTTCCTATGCTGTAACTTTTATCCTTGTGACCTATTCATTCCATAACTGAAGTCTGTATCTCCCATGCCTCTTCATCCACTTTGTCCATCCCCCCATCGCCCTCCCTTCTGTCAACCATCAGTTTGTTCTCTGTATTTATAGATCTGATTCTCCTTTTTGTTTGTTTATTCATTTATTTCGTTTTCCAGATTCCACATGAGTGAAATCATACAGATACTGTCTTCTGATTTAAAAAAAAATTAAATTTTCATGAAGTCCATGAGGCGCACGAGTGGTGCAGTTGGTTGAACGTCAGATTCTTAGCTTTGGCTCAGGTCCTGTTCTCAGGGTCATGAGATGGAGCGCCAGGTTGGGCTCAGCACTCAGCACAGAGTAGGCTTAGGACTCTCTCTCCCTTCCCCTCTGTCCCTGCCCCTTGCCCCCATGCACTCTCTCTCTGAAATAAATAAATAAATATATCTTACAGAAACAAATGCAAATCTTAACATTAAAAAAAATGTCCATGGGGCGCCTGGGTGGCTCAGTTGGTTGAGCGACTGCCTTCGGCTCAGGTCATGATCCTGAACTCCCGGGATCGAGTCCCGCATCAGGCTCCCTGCTCGGCGGGGAGTCTGCTTCTCCCTCTGACCCTTCCCCCTCTCATGTGCTTGCTCTCTCTCATTCTCTCTCTCTCTCAAATAAATAAATAAAATCTTTAAAAAAAAAATGTCCATGAAATTCAATTTGCCTGTTTTTTTCTTTTGTTACCTGTGCCTTTGGTGTCTTATTCAAGGAATCTTCGTGAAATCCAACCCTTGTGAAGCTTTTGTCCTATGTTTTTACCACTGAACTGTACACTTACAAACGGTTAAGATGGTAAATTTTATATTAGGTGTATTTTATCACAATAAAATGGAGGAAAAAAGTAAATAAATTAAAAAATGTATAATATGAATCCAATTTTCATGAACACATAGATACTAAAGTCAGACTAAAATACATTTGAAAAATTTTAGGGAGCAAATCTGATTATACATTTGAGTGATGTTTATATCCATATGATATTATTTTGTTTTCTGATATTAATGCTAATTTAGCCAAATTTAGAATCTAAGCCTAATTAAATCATACTTTCCTCATAAATTAACTGTGTACATTGCAATGTTTTATTCTTTGTTTTAAAGCACAGAACTTGTATTATCCATTATGTTTCCTTACAACTTATAGGTTGAGGAAACCAGACATTTTGAACTTTAGATTTCCCCACAGTCTGGATTTTATTGATTTCATGCGCATATTGCAGTTCAGTATGTGCCCTCCTCTAAATTTGCTACAAATTGACAGCTGGATCCCAAAATTTGTCCAGACTTGGGTTTTATTCTTTTGGTACAATAGGTGATGGTGTTTCTTTCATCAGTAGACACAAAATATCTATGCTTTAATTGTTTATGTTATTCCTCCTCAGTGTGCAAATCCATAAGTCCTTGGGGGTTTTCCAAAGGATGATGAGCTAATTACAATTTTAATGACTGTCTGGTAAGTGGATATCTGAGGGTTATTCTCCAGAACAATTTTTTTCAGAAAGACACGTGAAAAGAATATTCCAAGGGAATGAATATAGAAAATTAATTATCTATGGCCTTTATACTCCAAGTTCATTAAAAATTCCTTGGTTAATTTTGTTTGTTGTATTTTAAATATGTTACTCCACTTTTGTTATTCTCTAATTAAAGCATTGCTATTAAAATGTCTGATCATATCTTTATATGCCACATGTATATTTTACTTATATGTGCAAAGATATTTTTCTTTAAGCTAAATCATTTTACTAAGACATGCTTTATTGGCCTTTCTGGTCAATATTTTCAGATACACAATGTGATCTTTCAGTGTGGAGATTCAAAACATTCTTTTAAATTAATTTCTGGAATGTCCTCTAAAATTGTAGTTTTTCTTGTTTTCTGTTGTTTTGTTTTTCTTCTTTAGGGAATCTTATTATCTTTATGTTGAATATTGCCTGCCTACTTTTACCACATGTCATTTTATAAAACTTTTTTATTTTTATCTTCACTATTATTTAATTCTAAAATTCTCTGCTTTTTAATTTTTTTTTTTTTTTTTTGAGAGAGAGAATGACAGAGAGAGAGAAGGAGAAGGGTGAGGGTCAGAGGGAGAAGCAGACTCCCTGCCAAGCAGGGAGCCTGATGCGGGACTGGATCCCGGGACTCCAGGATCATGACCTGAGCCAAAGGCAGTCGCTTAACCAACTGAGCCACCCAGGCGCCCAAATTTTCTGCTTTTTAAAACTCCTATTTATCTTAAGGAATTTTTTATGTTTAATTTCTCTTGTGTTTCTTCTAATATTGTCTATACTTCCAAAATTATTTCTTCTACATATAATTATTTATTTTTAGCAATTCCTTAAGGAATTGTTGTTCTTTGTAGAAATGTTAAACTTTTCATAATAAAAAAAATTTAAAAAAGAAATGTTAAACTTTTTAAAAAAAATTTCAGTATGTATGATTTTTGGGTTCAACATTTTCTGTCATTAATTGTTACATAAACTTTTTGAATGTTTAGAACAATGCATAGTTCACATATCTTTTCTAAAATCATTGAGGTCTCCAATTTCTTTTGTGTGTGTTTTATTAAGTTATAGATATAGTTATAGATATAATATAGATAGATATGTCTATATATCTATATATCTATATGTATATATACTGATTTACTCTCTCAGATATTCTGGACATCTTAATTTTTCAGATTTATCTGCATTTACTCATTAGTTTATCTTTTTGTTCTTTATCTTGTTCAATCTTTATTTTCACCCAGCAGATTCTCCTCAGTGTGGGATGCTTTCCTAGAAAAAGCCCTAACTAGCATATTCTGAGACTTTATTAAAGTTAGGTATTTGGCATTCACTTGCTATTGAATTAAGCCAAAATTCTTGTAGTTTTACCTGCTATTTTCAAATTGTCTGCCAAACTTTACAAAAGATATTAAACCCATTGTTTATTAGGCCATCTTCCCATAATTGGCAAAAAGAAATATGTTTATTTAATAGCTTCAATGAAGCATGATTGACATAAAATAATAAGTTAAAAAAGTGTCTAATTAGAAAACTTTTTATATAGGTATACAACTGTGAAACCATCACCAATATCAAATTAAGGAACATATTTTCACCAAGAAAAGTTTTATAGTGCTACTTGATAAAACATTCCCTCCCATTTCTCCCTGAAGATCCCTGGTTCTTGAAACCATTGATCTACTCTCTGTTCCTCTAGGTTAGTTTTTTGATTTTTGCAAGGTATATTCTCATGGATAACAGAAGTTACAGTTTAATTATAATCTCCTGAACAAATATTGTTAAAAATCCACTGTATTTTGAATCCTGTTTGAGACAGAAAAGTAGAAGTAGGATTATAGGTAGAAATAGAAGAAGAAAGATGGAAACTAGATATAGGATAGAAATAGAGGTAGAAGTAGAAATAATATGGGAAAGAGAGAGAGAGAGAGAGATTGAGAGGGAAAGAGAGGAAGGGACAGAGAAAGAGAAGAAAGAGAAGAGAGAGAGTTGTTGAAATCCATATCTGGAATCATATGAAGCATGAAGATGTGAGTTATTAAAAGAACCCAAGAGATAAAGGAGTCTATAAGAACATTTGCAAAGTCATGCCCCAACTTGGGAAATATGAGGACATTTTGGGGAATGCATTGGGCTTCCAGTCACAGAATGAGGAGGGTATAATCAGACTATATGAGACATGCTCTATAAAAAGTGAAATAATCTTTGAATCCCTCTAGTCTTGTTTTATAAAAGAGGCATTTTGGTCTCTCAATCATTTAATCTTTTTTTCAACACTATGTACTCTTTGCCATGATATACTCACTACTGCTGGAGAATAGATATTTCTACTGCAGACTATACCCACTCATGTGTCTTGGATGAAGTTGGTTATTTCCTGCTGATATTTTGTGAACAAACAAATAACCTTGAAATGTTGACATCTGGAAATGCAACATAAGTCTTCCTAGCTATCTTAATATAATAAAGATGTTTAAAGATTTAAGTAAAATATGGGTGTTTGGGTGGCTTAGTCGGTTAAGTGTCTACCTTTGGCTCAGGTCATGATCTCAGGGTCCTGGGATGGAGCCTCACATTGGGCTCCTTGCTCAGCAGGGAGCCTTCTCCTTCTCCCTCTGTCGCTCCCCCTGCTTGTGCTCTCTAACTTGCTCTATCTCTCTTCCAAATAAATAAATAAATAAATAATCTTAAAAAAAAAAGATTTAAATAGAATAAAGAAACATGATTATATTTAAATGGGAATAAATACAATAAATGCATTTACTTCTGTGATCTTCAGCACCCACCACCATCAAGTGTCACTGTAAACTTACATTGTTTGAGCATAGTGTTTATAGGTGGGGGAAAAATATATAAATAATGACATTAATAACATTTCTCCTTCAACTCCTGAATATTGCTTTATCTGTTTCCTCTTCTGAAATCTCTTTGAAATGTGTGACTAGTACTTTTAAGCTAGTAGTATAATACCATATTGCATGTAAGCGAAATTCAAAATAAGATTGCTTAAAGGAACACTTGAATTTCCTTTGACTGTGAAACTTTTTTTTCTTTTTTGGCTAAGGCATTCTTTCCAAATGACAAGTGATTGTAGCAGTAACAGGTAACAGGAAAATAAATAACATTTGAGGACATACCTGAATATTTGAAGATGAAGAAATAAATATATAACTTCTCAAAAATGCCAACTAGGTAAAGGCAAGGTAGGTCCCAAGTAAAATATACTTGAATGCTCTCAAGAAACTTTAACCTAAACCAGATTTGCCAAGTGAATTTTTAATATCTTAATGTTCTATTTCCTATGTCACCTTTACCGTTCACTAGTTTAAGCATCACAATTGATTGTGAATTGTGAATTGACATCCAAAACTGTGATAAAGCATTAAGACAGACAGTGGTTTTTATATTTTTGTGTTTTATTATTTTGTGCCATTATGAATAGAGGATACCATAGTAAAATTATGATTCTCTCCCAGATGAAGTAGAAATTTATAGCTACCTTTTTTTAAACTAGGTTTCAGAAAAGAAGTAAGAGTAATAGAGAAGAGACACAACTACTTCTTTATCAGTTCTTCATTAGATGTCCCTTGTAAAAAAATTACACTTCTGGCAGAAGCCCTCCCAAGTCTGATTAAATTTAAAACAATTTCACAGAAACATTATCAGAATCTAAAATATGCCCAAAATCACCTATAGTAAAATACTATGACCTCTACCTGTTACCTTGTAAACTCTCCAATTACATGAGCATATTCAATTATCTCTTTTACACACTTTAGAGTGTGTATTGCAAATAAAAGTCAAATGTGTTCCCATTGTGCACCCCTCTGAGTCAATTGGATATGCACATGCATGCAGTTATTTTTGATCTATACTGGCAACCACCATTCTCAGTCAAATTTTGCCATGCTTAAAGACATTTATTAGCAAGCAGGGTACTAAGTAATCATACATTCCAGCTTTGTATATTTCAGTACTCAAAAACATTCTTTGTGAAAGGTTCGTCTAGGGAAAAGGTGATGAAATTTCAGAGGCAGGTTTAGGCAAACCTCATTTAAATCCAGCCCAAGAAGAATCTTTTGAAGCTCCAGTGGGAATATAAACGAATCAAGAGTACCATTCTGAAGGATTCAAGCTATATAGGTTTCTAGATTCTTACAACTTGCTTCTTAAGAGGTAACGAATGACTTTAAAATAGCTGAGCCAATTCACATATCTTGATTTCTTCCATCAATAAAAGCTATTGTACTACAGCTGATTTCCTAATTCACATAAGCTGCTAACTTTAACAATAAAAACCAATTTCTTACTATGCTTAAAATATAAATAAATAAATAAATAGATAAATAGATAAATAAATAAATAAATAAATAACAAATTCATAGTAGAAAAAGGCAGGTAGATCCAAGACAAAAAATCAATTTGTTTTATTGACAAAATAGTGTAGAAGCCTCATTACTTTTATAAAATAAACACAACTTTTTGTGAAAGTATGGATCTGAATATACTCACATATTTACTCATTGTAATTCACTGTCAGATTTGAACTAATCACACCTTTATAAATAGTGTTAGAGCACTCGACCTAAGGTTTAGTTAAAATCACAAAGATTAAAGTTTGCTTGGTGAAAAATCATGTAAGGTTATATGTTTGAAAGTCTAGTGACTTAAATGAATGAACTTTCTAGATAATCTCTATGGACAAAAGTTAAAAAATAAAATCATCCTGGTTTTATGAAGTATATTCATAACATTGAATAGTATAACAGTCCTAAATATGGTCTTTAAGGAAGCTTCACCTTGCCTCCTCTCTCCCTCAGACTGAATCTATGGCCTCATGGAAGATTCTCAATGACCAGCTGAATGAGGAAAAATGAATGAAACTAGTTTACAGTATGCTGCCACCACTTGAAAATTGTTAGTTTAGCACTTATTGCCATAATTAGGGATGATCCCAAGAAATAGTGTTGGAAGGAAATATTGCCAATCACCAGAACTTTAAACATATAAAGTGATTCATGGACACTGGATGAGTGGCTAATTCTAGGACTGTATGGTTAGGGACTTAAAACATGTACACACCACTGGAGGTCTATAGATAAGGATATCTGCAAAAGAAGAATATAAGTAAGATCATCAAATGTGCACAAAGTATGATCTATGACTTATATGAATATCCACCAAACAGCAACTTCAGCAGGGGAAAATCTTAATAAAAGGTAATAGGACATGACACCCCAAAATATGCTGCTGTAGTATCTTATTTTAAACTTATTTGGAACTATAGACACAAAAAGACAGCAGATGCAGGGAGAGGCTTTATCTGAACTCTCTGTACCTCCCTAAAGACAAATCCTCCAAAAGGAGCTCATTTGCCATAAATCTCTTCCCTTGAAAATTTTATCAACCAGAGAAGATTGACTCTTATCACAGGAGAGGAGACTAGAAGTCCATACCAAGAGTGGGATGCTTAGCCCGCTGAGCCACCCAGGCACTGCCATGAGATACACATAGTAATACACTTTTTTTTGCTTTTCTCTTGTTATTTGGTCTTTTATTACAGGGGTCTCAGCCAAGAACTCAGAAAGTTAGAGAGAAAATTATTTTTCCTCCCCTGTGTTAATAACCAAGTAAACAAAATGAACTGTTCTTGAGATAATAGCCATCCTAACCTTGGTTATGAACAAAGGGGTCATGATGACAGGAATGGATTTTAAGCCTGAGGTTAACCACATATACTTTACTCACCAAGGCAATCTGGCTATGGCAGTTGCTAAATGCCAGACCTATCAGCAACAGATAGCAATGCTGAACATGTGTTTCAGCACTATTCACTTAAGGGACCAGCCATTCAGCCATCATGGAATGGGAAACTATTTGTTAGCACTGGAATAAACCATGTGGATACGAATTGTCTTCCTAGCCCATAACCACTATCAGTGAGCTTATAGAATATCTAACTCACAGTGTGTTTCCACACAGAAGTCTTCTGACAGGGGCTTGACTTAATTGAATTCACTCATCCAGAAGTACCTCACCTGATTTTGTAATTGTTTTATTTGGAAATTAAATGTGATTAAAACAGTTATGTAAGTAGGTCACGTTGACAAGAAGTAGGCTGTGGTGACTTAGATTCCCAGGTTTCAGTTAAACCGGAACTCAAAGTACCCTAAGGTTCCTTCCTTGTATTCTACCATGTTAGGCTTGGCCAAAATATGAATTCTTAAGGTATTTGAGAGGTGGAAGTAAAGCAGTAATTATTACTTCCTGAAGGTTGTCAGGGTTAGAAATGGTAACAGTTGCAAAAATGCTATTGAGTGACAGCTTGTTCTCACTCTCTTCCATCTCATTTTTAACTCCTCTATCTGCTGCATGAACCCCACTGAGTGACCGATCCCAGGGCCCATCATTACATATTAGACCACACATCCAAAGAGTCAACAGTTCTCAATAAATGTCACCAGTTAGCTCTTCCTTGTCACACTTTGGCAGCTGACCATCCTTGGGTTTTCAGATTCATTGGTTTGGTGACTCCTCTGTTTTTACACTCTCTCTTTCTGATCTTTACTCTGCCAACCATACCTTATCCCATAAGGGAATGGGGTTCTGCTGTTGAACCCTGACTGGACCCCCCATTGTCATAACTGATTTAGGCAAGAATTATAAATGGATGCTAAACTATTAGTAATAGGATATTTCCTCCCCCTCTCCTCCCAGTGGTCTCTGTCAAATCACAGATTTCTTTCTAACCACTGCCAGCTCTCAGGGAAACATCTGTTTTGCCTTGTGAAATTGATCCAACTTGGTATTTTTTTTTTAAGATTTTTTTAAATTTTTATTTATTTGACAGAGAGAGACACAGCGAGAGAGGGAACACAAGCAGGGGGAGTGGGAGAGGGAGAAGCAGGCTTCTCGCGGAGCAGGGAGCCCGATGCGGGGCTCGATCCCAGGACCCTGGGATCATGACCTGAGCCAAAGGCAGACGCTTAACGACTGAGCCACCCAGGTGCCCTGATCCAACTTGGTATTGTTAGTATTAAAAAACAACAAGCTATGTCATGAGATATGATTTTATTCATATATATATATATATATATATATATATATATATCACAGTTTAGAAGTACAATAAATATATTTTGAAGAAAAAGATTTGTCAAATCTATGCTTACTCCTAGTTGAGAATCAAGTACCTTCCTAAATTAATGTATGTATATGCTCCATGTGCATATGCTGTTGAGTGTATTTTTTTGTTTCTTTACTTTTACTCTGGAGGTACTGATCCCAGCAAAGCATGTTGTACTCTGGTGAATTTCTGAGGTGCAGATGGAGCACAAGGCCTCCAGGAAGGAGCTGAGTTTGCTGGCTTCTCCATGGGACTCTTCCCAGATGATCCCCAGTGGCCTCTGCCCAAGTCTCACCAGCTCACATTGTAACCTTTTCTAATACTTCATTGTCTAGAAATTTAGAGGCAGAATTTCCTTGTCTATGTGTAAAAGAAATAACTGGGATATCAAGACAATTTCCTTTCTTTTAAGAAAGAAAATGTTCTGATTATATCAATTAGATAAATGTAAAAATGTTTCTGAGAAAATAGAAAATAGCAGCAGAATATTTGCAAAAGAGTAACAGTACTTTACTAACGATCAGGCTTTTATTAAAAAGATAATCCCAATCACTTTATGGATTGGATATACATGGGATAGTAATAAGACAAAATACTGTCTTCACAAAGTCATGATCATAGTAATCCATATTTTATTGCCTAATTGCAAAGAATCCATAAATCATACACATAATGTCCCACCATTTTGTGCATCATCATCATCTCACACAAAACTGAATTGTATATGGTGGTTTTATTTCTCCATGAAGAAGATATTTATAGAAACATCGTGAAATGTCTCTTCTTCATTATTTTGCATATTTTTATAAATGAGACTTATGGTAGGTCCCAGAAACATTGTGTTAAAGCTTTGTGAAAATGGGTTGTTTGGTTCATAAAGAAATCATCAATCAGAGGAGCAATTTTGTTAATGTTTTACCAAAAACAATGCCTCATATGCTCTAACTATATAAATTTTGTCCTTAACAGGATGATGCTGCCATAAAGAAACAAATGTGAATGCCAAAGCATGTGTTTTTACCATCAACAAATATATAACTGAACCTTCTAGAGTCTGTACAATATTATTTTACATTGACTTTTGTTCTGTCTCTATTTTAGTGTAAGAGTGTCTTTTAAAGGATGGTAGCTGAAGGTAGATATATTTTTTCTTCAGCGTTTCTCTTTTTCCCATTTTTTCAGCCAACTAGCTGAATGAAATAGTTGCCAAAGTTTGACTTTCTGTGATGATGAATTAAAGGGATATGAAGGGTGGTATTATGAAGAAACAAAAGATTAAAAAAGACTTCCAAAGAGAATACAAATTGGCCAACACAAAGATCTGGAAGAGAGAGATAATAGAGGAGAGGAAAAAACATCCACAACAACAAATCCTAAAGAGAGACTTGATGAGAAACTTTGGTTATTTAAAGAGGGAGAAATTCAGGAGCAGCAGTAAGGCCAAGAGAACTGTGAATATCAAGATTGAAAAGTATTACTAAATATTAAGAATCAGATTGCTCTGAGTGCTCATAAGAAAGGCAATAAAGCTTTGGAATAATTTATTATCATTTTTATTTTTTGTTATTAGACTTTCTTTCATTATGTGCAAATTTACACAGAGACTGAGCCATGGGAATCTCCATACTCTATTAGAGATACATGAACCAAAAAACTCAATAAGAGTAGAACTTGCAATTTATAGAGTTTATACAGTTGGACTTTAATTTTAAAACTAGATTTTAAAAGCAATATAATTGACACAATCACTTATTTTCTATTTAAACATAGCTAAGAAACAGGCTATTGATAAAAATCTCTTTTTTTTTTTTTGGTTTAATTTCATGTCTGTAAAGTTATCATAAAAAGGTGCCATCATTTTGATATAGAAAAATGATGATGACGTATTTATGTTTTAATATTATAATGACCTTTGAAATAACATGCTCCTAAGCAATATTCATGCACATCTATTTTCTCCTTTGAGAAATCCACATCAACTTACAGAAAGCCTTTAAGATCTTTATTTAAGTTCTGCCTAGAAATCGGAATTTCCTGCAAGCAAAAACCAGAGGATTATAACTATCTTTTCATATAATTTTTCTTGAGTAATTTTAATATATCTGAGACAAATTTAGACATAGTAATATTTTTCTTGCAAATTCCTGCAAAAAAAAAAAAGAGTATTAACTATTTTTATTGAACTGTAGTAGGAAAGTAAATATTTGCCAGGAATTATATTAACTAAAATATTTTATCAAAATATTTTTGAGATGGAATTGCTATTAGAATTTTTCTCATCTCAGAAACATTATAAGATATTCATCATAAAATTCATTTTATGATGAAGTTACATATGTGGTAAATATGCTTGTTTCATTTTGTTTTTATTTGTTGATATTAAAATACACTTATTGAAATAGTAGCATAATGGTTGAAGTTATGGGATGATGAGAATGTTCTTGTGTGAATACTGTCCTTTGGTTATTAAGATGGCTCAGTTTTCACTTTTTTCAGACATATAATTCCAAAGTCACCTTATCATAGATTTCCTCCCAACTACTCATGTAAGATAACACTCACACTCACTCTCACTTTTATTGGACTCTTTATTCTCTGTGGTTTTATCATGAACACATTTAATATGTATTTATGCTTTGAATAACCTTAGGTTATAAGTTACATGAGATCAAAGATTTCTCCTGTTTTGTTCATCCATTTATCACCAGCACCGAGTAAAAGGTCTTCAGCTCAACAAATAGCTTTTGCATGAACAGACAAATGAGGTTAAATCTAGCTTAAAATCAACAGAAAAATTGGATTTATATTTGAAATCGTAATGTGAGAAAACTGAACGAGAATAAAAACATAGGTATGGAGAGATGATATCTGACAATTTATCTAAGCAAACCCAAGCACACTTTCTTTCTCTCTTTTTCTCTAAAACATAATATATAAATTTCTTATATTCAAATATATTTCTTAATTTTTATTTAGTAAATTCATTCTAAATAATAAATTATAAATTTATAGAAAAGTATAATTTATTAAATATATAAAATGTGTTTATATATTATTTTTATATCAAATTTTATGTAATTATATATATTATTCTCTATAGGATTCATTAAAGACATTATTAAACATTTTAATACTCCTATAGATGTATTTGATAGGTTTGTGATACAGGTTGAGAAATATATGAACTCAAACTTTGGACTGAAGAGAATGGAGTGAACCAGTCACTTGTGCTTTTCATATGCAAAAGGGGCATAAAAGTACATACCATGACTGTGACTAGAGAAAATTTTTGAGTACAAAGTATTTTTATTCTTGTTTATTTATTTATTTTTAAAGATTTTATTTATTCATTTAGGAGAGACAGAGCACAAGCAGGAGGAGAGGCAGGAGAGAGGGAAGCAGATGCCCCACTGAGCTGGGAGCCCCGACCAAGCTGAACGTAGAGACTTAACCATCTGAGCCAACCAGTCGCCATGTATCTTTAAATGTGGGGACAAAACTAGTATGATCATGACCATCTATACAGTAAAAACAGTGTGTTTCTTCCATGGAAATGAGATTTATGTGTGATTGCTTTTGGCAAAATCATAGTCAGGAAGTTGAAGTGCCCTGTATAAATTAAAATGAAACATATGAACAAACAAACAAAAATAAAAAGCAATATAATCGGCTCTATGAAGAACATTTGGAGTAAAAAAGTGATATGTGATTTTAGCATAAAAATTTAAAAAGCAAAGAAATTCATATCCTGGTTAAAGATAGACAAGAAACATAATGAGAAAGCAACAAAGAACGTATAGAAAGTAATTCAACAAAGACCACTTGACTGGAAAAACATAAAGAAGGGAAAGGAATACTTTCAAAGCTATCCATGAGAAAATAATAAAAGAAAAAATTAACTACTATGAAATGTAAATCTCAATAAGAAAATTAATATGGTTTGGAGGAACAATAAAAACAAAACAAAACAAAACAAAAAACAACAGGGGTGCCTGGGTGGCTCAGATGGTTAAGCATCAGCCTTCAGCTCAGGTCATGATCCCAGGGTCTTGGGATCGAGTCCCACATCAGGCTCCCTGCTCAGCAAGGAGCCTGCTTCACCTCTCCAGCTCCCCCTTCTTGTGTTCCCTCTCTCACTCTCTCTCTGTCAAATAAATCAATAAAATCTCAAAACAAACAAACAAAACCAGACAAAATAAGAAGAGATAGGGCAATGGCAATCAAAAAGAGAAGAATGGAAAGTAAAACAAATCATTGAAAACCTCAATCAACCCTCCAGTATGGAAATGGATTAAAAAAACTTTAATAATAGAAAGAAGTTATAATATGGGGTGCCTGGGTGGCTCAGTTGTTAAGCGTCTGCCTTCCGCTCAGGTCATGATCCCAGGGTCCTGGGATTGAGCCCCACATCGGGCTCCCTGCTCAGCGGGAAGCCTGCTTCTCCCTCTCCCACTTCCCCTGCTTGCGTTCCCTCTCTCGCTGTGTCTCTCTCTGTCAAATAAATAAATAAAATCTTAAAAAAAAAAAAAAAAAGAAAGAAGTTATAATATAAATACTATGTAAAACAGTCAATGTCTTTAAATATATATATCCCTGACATCTAATTTAAAAAAGAAATCCCCTGTAATACTTTTAAATCCCATATATTTTATTATTCAATCATTATTATCTGCAATGTTAAATATGCCTTTTAAAAAAAGATTTTAATCATCTCAGAATGAAAGGAATGTTTAGGTGTAATATGATACCCAGAAACAATAAATAAAAGGTTAATAATGATGGAAATTTTCTACATGAAGAAAACAGTATAAAAAAAGTCAAAGAAAAAATAATAATCAGGAAAAATTTACAGTTTATATGAGTGAAAAGTTTATTTACCTTCATTTATATATAAGAAATGTATAAAGAATCTTCACTCATATGTAAGAGTGGGCTAAGGACTTTAAAAATTGTTCACAGAACAGTGCATACCTATGAAAAACCTTATACTGCAGTGATAATTATAGAAATAAAATTAATACTATTTTCAGTTAATCACAAAGATCTATAGTCTATTTGTGGTCACAAGCTTAGAGAAAGAAGTCCAGCTGTGTGTTACTATAGTGTAAATTGATAAAATTCTCAATGAAAGTTAATCAAAATACCTATCAAAATTATCTATCACTTTATTTTTATATATTTGCCAAATTATGTATCTAAAATTTAATTAATTATATTTGCATAGCAAAATATTTGAAAAACTGGTTGCCAATTAACAGGGGCCTATTTAAGTAAGTTATGGTGTGTGACATGCTTTGGAATTCTATAAAGTCATTTAAAAGTTTGGAGTAACTCTTCAAGAACAGATTATCTAGATATATCATGATGCCAGAAAAGGAGAACTATATAAATTCTCTATTGCTACCATACCAAATTACCACAAACTTAATGGCTTAGAACAACACAAATTGATTCTCTCAGTTTCTTTAGATCACAGGTCTGGCAGCTTGGCTAGGCCTTTGCTTAGAGTCTCACAAGACCAAAATCAAGGGGCTAAAGGTCTGTGTTTATGGAGACTCTAGAAGTGGATATGTTTCCCAGTTCAGTCAGGTTGTTGCCAGAATTCAAGTTGTTTGTTGAAGCTGTATGACTGAGATCCCTCTCTTGCTGGCTATTACCTGAGAGCTATTTCTAAATAGCTGTATGACTGAGATCCCTCTCTTGCTGGCTATTACCTGAGAGCAGTTTCTAAAGGCCACTGAATTTTTAAGTTCGTTCCTATCTTCTTTTATCTTGACAACCTCCAAATACAAGTGGAATCCTCACTTTGCATATCTCAGATCTAATTTTCTGCCTTTCTCTGACTCTTCTGCCTTCCTTTTTTTTTTTTTTTAATTAGCATATAATGTATTATTTGTTTCAGGGGTACAGGTCTGTGATTCATCAGTCTTACACAATACACAGCGCTCACCACAAAACATACCCTCCCTGATGGACATTGGAGAGTGTATGCCTTCCATTTTTAAGTGCCCATGTGATTGTTTTGATCCTACCCAGGTAATCCAGGATGATATTCCTGTTTGAAAGTCTGTAACCTTAATTCCACCTCCTAGTCTCTTTTGCCGTTTAACAAGGCATACTAAGAGAGTCCAGGAATTTGGGTATGAAAAACTAGGGCACCATCATTTTGTCTACTGCAAAAATCTAATATGTTTCCATTTGTTTCAGAAAAAAAAAATACTGCAACATATTTGGTTATATAAAAGAATACTACTTGAGGGATGCCTGGATGGCTCAGTCAGTTGGGCATCTGCCTTTGGCTCAGGTCCTGATCCTGGGGTTCTGGGATCAAGTCCCACATGGGCTCCTTGCTCAGTGGGGAGTCTGCTTCTCCTTCTGCCTGCAGCTCACCCTGCTTGTGTACTTTCTGTCTGACAAATAAATAAATAAAATCTTTGAAAAGAAAAAAAAAGAATACTACTTGAAAACTAGAAAGTTACTTTAAAAACTAGAAAAACTATGCAGAAGGAATGTGAGTTTCTAAGAGGGAATGGATAGGTAGATACTTTTTAATATTTATCCTTTGCACATTTTGAATGTCTATGTGTGTGTATATACATATATATGACCATATTTTTAATATATACATACATATTCAAAATATAAACAGAAATACTGAAAAAATGAAGTCACCTGTTCAGAAATACAAAAAAAAATAAATCAATAGAATTTTTTCTGTGGTAATGATTAAACTAATTGCCACATATCTGGAAGTATGGGAGTGGAAAATGCCTAGTGAGTAAGATTTAGTGTAAAAAGAAAAATAAAAACAACTATATTTTCAATGAAAAATTATCATATGAAGAAAAGCCTTTAAAATCTTTTCAGTCATTCAGGGCTGGCATTCAATGTTAATAATTGTTACAAAAAATGGTTCTTTAGCCAAAGGTTTTATAGAGGAAATAGGCCATTCTGCAACATAATATAACAATGAGCATAGACTATATTAAAAATAACAACAATTGAAAAAGGAGTTAAAAAGAGAAAAGTTTTAACAGAAGAGCAGTAGAATGAGAAAATGAGCATGATTTGTTTATAGTAGAAATGATACCAGATGATAATAGTGATACCCAGTGATAAATCATGTCTGTGTGTACATATGTTTTCCTCCAGAATATAAGTAAAGATACAAAAGATATAAAAAATAGTATTAGAAGAAAATTCATACAATAGAGGAGCCACTCTCAGGTGGCACTGTTTAAAGTGGGAGAAAGTTTGCTTTGGGAAACCCCACCTTATTTAGGACATCAAAAAATGATTTTACATCACTCCCTTTTGAGTTGAATATCAAAATTCAACTCAAATGGGAGTGAAATACTTATAAATATTGGCTGACACTTGATTCTATTAGACTTTTTAGATTTATCTGAATAAACCTTTATAAGACCTTTCCTTTGTGGGAAGGGTAAAGTGACCAGCATAATCAATGAAGAGTAGTAATTTTTCTTTCTTTTAAAGAAGAGATGAAGAATAGTGGAATAGAAAACTGCTAAGATCATTTGACACTAATGAATAGAAGTTCTTTTTTCAGATTAGAATTTTTTTGTCTTCAGATTTGTCTTCTCAGCAATGCAGGATGAATAAAAGAGTTTATGAGAGAAGATTATGGTACAATAGTGAATCTTCTCTCTTTTCTCTCTGACATTGGGCTCCCTCCCCTCCCCAGGACCCTTTATCCATTTCTCCCCCAAACCATGTTTCTTTCCCATGGTTTGGGAAAGAAAGAAAGAAGATTCACTAGTGTACCATAACAGTACAAAGAATAGAAGTGAACCACAAAGAAAACACAGAATATTCTAAAGATGGCAGAGTGGAAGGGCTTTTTAAAATCAAGAATACATTTAAATCAGAATAAAACTCTGCTTTAAGAATTTGTAAGGAGTGGGGCCTGAGTGGCTCAGTCATTAAGCATCTGCCTTTGGCTCAGGTCATGATCCCAGGGTCCTGGGATCGAGCCCCACATTGGGCTCCTTCCTCAGCAGGAAGCCTGCTTCTCCCTCTACCACTCCGCCTGCTTGTGTTCCCTCTCTTGCTGTCTCTCTCTCTGTCAAATAAATAAATAAAAAAAACTTAAAAAAAAATTGTAAGGAAATAATATGCCAGTGTAATTTGCTTGATTCTATGACAGAGATGATCAATAAAGTACTCCTCATTATCCATGAGGAAATACAGGAATCAATTAAAATTAATAAGAAAATGAAGACTTATTATCCTGTCTATATACATGCAGTTTGTAAAACCATAAAAATAAAACATTTATAAAATTGAAGTTGTCAAAAATAAGAGATACAAAGTATTGCAAGTCTAGATATTAGGCAGATTAAACAACTCAATAATTGAAAATAGAGCTTAGAGAAATATATTTTAATATATTAGAGCAAGACACAACAAATCAGTAAAGCAAATGGTATACACAGAGAACTTATATGTTTTTGAATTAATACACATAGAAAAAAAAGAATGGAACTGTGAAAAAAAAAATTGCACACATTTTGAAGGGGATTATCTGCTCCCTTAAAAATGAATCCATGGTTATCACAGAAGGATTGGTGTGTGATAGACAGAAAGATGTCAAAATGTATACATAATAAAATAAAAATACTTTGGCCAAGTCATGTAAACTGGTTAGAATGGTTATACCAAACAGGAAATAACAGAGTTGGCTCCTAAACAGAAATGTGGTCTCCCTTGTCTCCAAAGATCCCATATCCCATTTAGGAGAGAAAGATTCAACAATTTGAGTTTGCCACTTCTGTCAGAGTTTTATGTTTTTCTCCTAGCACTTCTAAAAGGTCTGAGAATTCTGTATGGCTAAGGCCGCACAGCATGCTTGCATCTACAAACAAGGCCATGATATTCCTAAAAGTTTGCTATTACTCAAGCAAAGCCAAGGTCAATTTTTCTGTAATAACTTTCAACCAAGCCTGATTTCAAGACCTAAAAGGTGGACCCCAGAAAAAAGGAGGGAACTGTGTTGATAATTGGGAAATTATCATTAGAATACAGGAGCCTAATTAAGCAGATTCCGAGGTCAATTTTCTATTGTGTTAGTTATATGTGACTGTCACTGAAGTATGTAGTCTTAGCAATGAGACCCTTATTTATGTAAATGGAGGAAGTAGGACTGGAATGAGGAAAGCAACATTATAGTAACATTAATGCTTATATGGCTACATTTTAAAAAGCAGAAAATGGAGAAAGGAGCTGAGATAGTGAAGTAATAGGAGGTCCTTATGTTTGCCTCAACCTTTAAATAGAGCTAGATAAATATCAAATCATTCTGAATACCCAAGAAATTGATCTGAGGACTGACAGAACAAACTGCACAACTAGAGAGAGAAGAGGCCACGTGGTGGGAGGTAGGTAGTGCAGAGACATGGTTTGGGGGAAAAATGGATAAAGGGTCCTGGGGAGCGGAGGGAGCCCAATGTCAGAGAGAAAAGAGAGAGAGAGGAGCACACAGGGGATCCCACAAGGAAAACACTTCCCCAATGCCATTGACTGGGAAAAGGAAAGGGGCTGATTTTCATGAGTTTTTACAACGAGTGGGCCTCAAAGACTGGAGTTTTAGAGGTCCAAAATGTGGCTGGTGTGTAGCCAGCAGGGCACTGAAGTTGTCCTGTAGAGAAGGAAGGCAGATAGTCCAGGGGCAGATAGCTAATCTGAGGATTCCCCTGGAGACACTGGGAAGAATGATTCCCTCTTCTTGGCTTCATTTCTGGGAGAGGTGGCATTGCTTCTCTGGGGAAAAAAAGAGCCAGTAGATGCCATTCCGATACCTTACCCCTTAGTGTAAACTAACTTCAGTAAACAGCACAGCACCAACACTGGTGGTCTAAACTGCGTACACCAAACCCCACCCCACTGTGATCTGCTGGTACTGCACTTCTCCAGCAGGTGTGCCTGAGAACCAGTGAAGTGGGCCCTTCCCCCAGAAGACCAGCAGAAACCCCCTGCTTGCCCCACATCCACTGACCATAGAATTCTGCAAAACTTCAGCTCTAGTGGAAATAGCATCACATCTTTTTAACAAGCAGACCAGAGCACACCTAGTTAAAATTCAACACATTCTAGCCAAGGTCCAAACATTTCCCACTTCAGGCAAAGAAAAACTCTGCAGAGGACTGACCTGAGGAAAAAAGCAGCCCAAACATAGCAGCAGAGTGCACACAACATACTTCAGAGACACTTCCTGAAGTGCCAGGTCCTAAACAGTAGATGGCCCCTTCTTCATAAGGCCATCACTCTCAAGAGCAGGAAACATAATAAGCTTTCCTAACACACAGAAGAAGACTGAGACCCAGACAAAATGCCAAGATGGAGGAATTCATCCCAAAAGAAATAATAAGAAAAGGTCATGACCAGGGATTTAATCAAAAGAGATACACATAATATTCCTAATCCAGAACTTAAAGCAGTAATCATAAGGATACTGGCTAGACTTGAGAAAAGCATAGAAGACACCAGGGAATCCCTTACCACAGAGATAAAAAAACCCTAAAAACTACTCAGGCTAAAATGAAAAATGCAGTAACTGTGATTCAAAACCAACTGGATGTAATGAACACAAAGGTGGACAAAGCAAGGAATGAATAAGTGATATAGAAGGTAAAATTATAGGAAATAATGAACCTGAAAAGAAGAGGGAAAGAAAAATATTAGATCATGAAGGTAGAATTTGGGAACTCAGTAACTCCATAAAGCATAATAACATTTGTATCTTAGGAATCCCAGAAGAAGACAGGAAAAGGGCACAGAAGGTTTATTTGAGGAAATTATAGCTGAAAATTTTCCTAATCTGGGGAAGGAAACAGATATCCAAACCCAGGAGGCACAGAGATCGCTCATCAAAATCAACAAAAGCAGGCCAACATCAAGACATATCATAGAAAATTTTGCAAAATATAGAGATAAAGAAAAAATCCTAAAAGCAGCAAGACGAAGGAAGTCCCTAATTTACAAGGGAAGACAAATAATTTTAGCAGCAGATCTCTCCACAGAAAATTGCCAGGCAAGAAGAAAGTGGCCTGATGTATTCAACGTGCTGAATGGGGGAAAAAAATGTAGTCGAGAATACTGTATCCAGCAAGGCTATGATTCAGAATAGAAGGAGAGATAAAGTGTTTCCCAGACAAACAAAAACTAAAGGAGCTTGCTACCACTCAACCAGCCCTGCAAAAATATTAAAGGGGACTCTTTGAGTGGGAAAGACCAAAAGCAACAATGACTAGAAAGGAGAGAGAAAATCTCCAGAAAGAATGAAAAAACAAATAATAAAATGGCACTGAGTTCATACCTATCAATAATGACTGAATGTAAATGGAATAAATAATCAAAAGACATATGGTATCAGAATGGATTAAAAAAAAAAAAAAGACTCTTCTATATGCTGCCTACAGGAGACTCATTTTAGACCTAAAGACACCTGCAGATTGAAAGGGGATGGAGAACCATTTATCATGCAAATAGTTGTTACAAAAGAAAAGTGGTGTAACCACAGTTCTATCAGACAAACTAAATTTTAAGTCAAAGACCATAACAAGAAATGAAGAAGGTCACTATACCATAATAAGGGTGTCTATCCAACAAGAAGACCTAAAAATTGTAAATACTTGGGGCACCCAAATGGAAAACAATAACAAACCTAAAGGAACTCATTGATAATAATATAATAATTGGGGATTTTAACACCCACTTATATCAATGGACAGATCATCTAAGCAGAAAATGAACAAAGAAACAATTGCTTTGAATGACACACTGGACCAGATAGACTTAACAGATATATTCAGAACATTTCATCCTGAAGCAACAGAATACACATTCTTTGCTAGTGGACATGTGATATTCTCCAGAATAGATAATATACTATGTCACAAATCAGGCCTCAATAAGTACAAAAAGATTGAGATCATACCATGCATATTTTTTGACCCCAAAGCCATGAAACTTGAAGTCAACCACAAGAAAAAATTTGGAAGGACCATAAATACATGGAGATTAAAGAATATCCTACTAAAGAATGAATGGATCAACCATGAAATTAAAGAAGAAATAAAAAAAAATACATGGAAAGAAATGAAAATGAAAACATACTGGTCCAAAACCCTTGGGGTACAGCCAAAGAGATCAGAAGAGGGAAGTATATAGCAATATAAGCCTATCTCAAGAAGAAAAAAAAAATCTCAAATACACAAGCTAAACTTATACCTAAAGGAGCTAGGAAAAAAAGAAAAAAGAAAAAGAAAAAAGCAATGAGGCCTAAAGCCAGCAGAAGGGAAATAACAAAGATTAGAGTAGAAATAAATGATATAGAAACAACAGCAACAACAAAGACAGTAGAACAGATCAATGAAACCAGGAGCTGGTTCTTTGAAAGAATTAATAAAATTGATAAATCCTAGCCAGTCTTATCAAAAAGAAAAGAGAAAGGACACAAAATCATGAATGCAAGAGGAGAAATAAGAACCAACACCACAGAAATATAAATAATTATAAGGATATATAATGAAAAATTATATGCCATTAAATTGGGCAATCTGGAAGAAATGGATAAATTCCTAGAAACATAAACTACCAAAACTGAAACACAAAGAAATAGAAAACTTGAAAAGACACAAAACCAGCATTCTCAAGCAGTTCCAAACAATAGAAATGGAAGGAAAACTTCCAAACTCCTTCTATGAGGCCAGCATTACCTTGATTCCAAAACCAAAGACCCCACTAAAAACGAGGATTACAGATCAATATGCCTGATGAACACGGATGCAAAAATTCTCAGCAAAATACTAACAAATGAATCCAACAGTACATTAAAAGAATTATTCACCGCAATTAAGTGGGATTTACTCTTCTGATGCAGGGGTGGTTCAATATTCACAAATCAATCAACATGATACACCACATGAAAAAAAGAAAGGATAAGAACCATATGATTCCTTGGGGTGCCTGGGTGGCTCAGTCAGTTGAACATCTGCCTTCAGCTAGGGTCATGTTCCCAGGATCCTGGGATCAAGCCCCATGTCAGGCTCCCTTCTTCCTCTCCCTCTGCCCCTCCACCCACTTGTGCTCATGCACTCTGTCTCTAACAAATAAAAAAATAAAATATATTTTTTAAAAAGAGAACCATAGGGGCACCTGGGTGGCTCAGTCGTTAAGCATCTGCCTTCGGCTCAGGTCATGATCCCAGGGTCCTGGGATCGAGCCCCGCATCGGGCTCTCTGCTCGGCGGGAAGCCTGCTTCTCCCTCTCCCACTCCTCCTGCTTGTGTTCCCTCTCTCGTGTCTCTCTCTGTCAAATAAATAAATAAAATCTTTAAAAATAAATAAATAAATAAATAAAGAGAACCTATAATCCTCTCAATAGATGCAGAAAAAGCATTTGACAAAATACATCGTGAATTCTTAATAAAAACCCTCCACATAATAGGGATAGAGGGAACATACCTCAACATCATAAAGGCCATATATGAAAGACTCACAGCTAATATCATCCTTAATGGGGAAAAACTGAGAGATTTCCTCTACAGTCAGGAGCAAGACAGGGATGTCTACTCTCAACACTGTTATTTAACATAGTACTAGTCCTAGCCTCAGCAATCAGACATCACAAAGAAATGAAAGGCATTCAAATTGTCAAGGAAGAAGTCAAACATTAACTATTTGAAGGCAACACGATTCTCTATGTAGAAAACCCAAAAAACTGTACCAACATATTGCTAGAACTAATACACCAATTCAGAAAGGCAGCAGGATACAAAATCAATGTATAGAAATCCATTGCATTTCTATACACCAATAATGAAGCAGCAGAAAGAGAAATCAAGGAATTGATCCCATTTACTACTGCATCAAAAAGCATAGGATACCTAGGAACAAACCTAACCAAAGAGGCAAAAGATTTGTACTCTGAAAACTAGAGAACACTGATGAAAGAAATTGAGAAAAAGACAAAGAAATGGAAAAAAAAAAATCCATGTTTATGGAGTGGAAAAACAAATGTCAAAATGTCTACACTATCCAAAGCAACCTATGCATCTAATGAAATCTTATCAAAATACCACCAGTGTTTTCCACAGAGCTAGAACAAACAATCCTAACATTTGTATGGAACCACGGAGGACCCCAAATAACCAAGGGAATCTTGAAAAGAACGGCAAATCTGGAGACATCACAATTTTTGACTTCAAGTTACATTACAAAGCTGTGGTATTCAAATATTATGGCACTGGAAAAAAATATATAGGTCAATAGAACAGAATGGAAAACCCAGAAATGGACCCACAACCATATGGTCAATTAATCTTTGATAAAGCAGGAAAAAATATCCAATGGAAAAAAGACAGTCTCTTCAACAAACGGTGTTGGGAAACCTGGAGAGCAACATGCAAAAGAATGAAATTGAACTTCTTTCTTACACCATACACAAAGATAAATTCAAAATGGATGAAAGACCTAAATGTGAGACAGGAAACCAACAAAATCCTAGGGGAGAACAGGTAGCTACCTCTTTGATATTTGTCATAGCAAATTCTTACTAGACATGTCTCCTGAGGCAAGGAAAACAAAAGCAAAAAATAAACTATTGGGACTTCACCAAAGGTAAAAACTTTGCATAGCAAAGGAAACAATCAGAAAAACTAAAAGGCAAATATTTGCAAATGACTAATCTGATAAAGGGTTAATATCCAAAAATCTATAAAGAACTTATCAAACTCAATACCCAAAACCAAATAAACCAGTTAAGAAATGGGCAGAAGACGTGAATAGACATTTTTCCAAAGAAGACATCGAGATGGCTAACAGACACATGAAGAGATGCTCAACATCATTCATCATCAAGGAAATATAAATCTGGGGCACCTGGGTGGCTCAGTCAGTTAAGTGTCTGCCTTCAGCTCAGGTCATGATCAAGCCCCACATCAGGTTCCCTGCTCAGTGGGAAGCCTGCTTCTCCCTCTCCCACTCCCCCTGCTTGTGTTCCCTCTCTCTCTGTGTCTCTCTCTGTCAAAATAAATAAAATATTTTTTAAAAAAGGAAATACAAATCAAAACTACACTGAGATATCACCTCACACCTATCAGAATGGCTAAAATTAACAACGCAGGAAACAGAAGATTTTGGTGAGGATGGGGAGAAAGGGAAACCCTCTTACACTGTTGGTGGAAAGGCAAACTGGTGCAGCCATTCTAGAAAATAGTATGGAGGGTCCTCAAAACATTAAAAATAGAACTACCCTACAATCCAGCAATTGTACTAGTAGGTATTTGCCCCCAAAATATAAAAATACTAATCCATAAGTATACATGCACCCTGATGTTTATAACAGCATT
Organism: Mirounga leonina; assembly: GCF_011800145.1. Taxonomy (NCBI): domain Eukaryota; kingdom Metazoa; phylum Chordata; class Mammalia; order Carnivora; family Phocidae; genus Mirounga; species Mirounga leonina. The sequence continues at coordinate 25,715,867 of NW_023270454.1, forward strand.
ATCAACAATAGCCAAATTATAGAAAGAGCCCAAATATTCATTGACTGATGAATGGCTAAAGAAGATGCAGTGACATGGACAGAGCCAGTGTGTATTATGCTAAGGGAAATAAGTCAGCCAGAGAAAGACAAATACCATATGATTTCACTCATATATGGAATTTAAGTAATGAAGCAGATGAACATAGGGAGAATAAAAAGAGAGACGCAAACCATTAAATAGACTCTTATCTATAGAGAACAAACTAAAGGTTGCTGGAGGGGCAACCCCCCTTAAATGGGTGAAGGGTATTAAGGAGGGCACTTGTGATGAGCACTCGGTGTTATATGTAAGTGATGAATCACTAAATTCTACTCCTGAAACAAAATTATGCTGTATGTTTACTAACTGGAATTTAAACCAAAACTTGAAACTACAAAAAAATTAAGTAAACTATTAAAAATAAAAAGCAGAAAATGACCATAAGTTTGTGTGTGGGTATGTTCTTCTTCCACTTTTACTTTTTTTAAGTGTCTAGTGTGAAAGAACTGCTCAATTAAAAAGAAGTCCACTAATTTTTAAAAGGACAAAGAATAAATTGTAACATATGAAGATGATGCCTGAGAATAGAGTAAAAGACACTTTTTTAAAAACCCAGAAACTTAATATATTAAAATCATGCAAATAAAGATGATGATATTAAAACTGTTTTACTAGGAAAAAAAAAAAAAGATGAGGGAGAAAGGAAGGAAGGAAAACAAAGTCATGTGTGTAAACAGCCTTAAGGGTTTTCCTCATTTTGAAGTTACTGCCTATCTTGAATGTTTTCCTCACTCTTTCTCTGCTGTGTTCTCTGTACAAGGAGGCTGACCCCAGCAGATTTTATTCCGGATACCCATGTCTATGAGTTTCTGGGTGTATTTGATCAACAGAGAGTGCTTACAGAAGAATTGGAATTGGAGAGGTAGAAGTTTCCTAATGCTGCTGATGTCTGGTTCCCTCACTGTTCACTTCCATCGCTGGTACCATCAATTCCCTACATTCGCTTCCTGTTCTGACTGATGCAACACTATAGATTCTAGATATCGAGCCAATCTCTAGGCATCTTTTCTTTCAGAGAGTAAGGAAAAATTTTTGATTTAGTATTTTCATTTTGATGACCACATAAAGTACATTAGAAATCTGAGGTTGATGATAAAAATCTATCTGGGGATAAAACAGTGCAGAACTAGGACTTGGATGTAATTTCAACTCAAATGTTTATACTTAGAGTCATGATTTTTTCATTGACAAATATACTACCTTTTTTCTGGACAGCAAAGAAAGAACAAAAGCAGAAAATATATAGATATTGTTTTCATATCAACTGAAAGCCAAATGATATAATGGCATATTAAATTGTCCAATAAAAATAAAATAGAAGAAAAACAACAATAAAAACAGTTGACTTCTCTAAGGAAAAGAGCAGAAATCACAGTTTTAATTCTCAAAAACTGTGGTTTTCTTTTAATATATTATGAACTTTTAATATTTTATAGTAATTTTCAAAAAAGCCTACAGGATCAGACTATTAAAAATGAATGTACCTGTTTTATATGAAGTACTTCAGTGCATTTTTTTATTTAACCATTTTGCCTTTAAAAAAAAAATAACCATATGCTATTTACAATGATCTCATTGTAAAATATCCTTTCTCTTACCTAGTGTTTCACAGTCAAATAAGCAAATTGGAGATAAAGCTGCTAATAGGATAAAGATAAAAGTACGTTGATTCATATAGGCCTTTGAAATTTAACTCAGTGAGCCTATCTTATATTAAATGTTTTATGAATATAATTGTATATTTTCAGTTATGCTAAACAGTCAACACTATAAAATTAAGAAAATGTATACAATTAAGAAAATGTTATGTGATATATGTAAATGTATAAACAAAGCCTATAAAATTATTTTATTTTTTATTGAAAATTATAGAATGCATGTGACTAAGTATATGAAAAGAAATAACCACATTGTAGAAAATAATTATTAAATGTTAAACCACCATGCCAAAAACTGGAAAACTATCACGACTCACCATCCCCATGTATTTATGACCCTCCTGATTTCACCCACCTTCAGTCCCTTCCTAGATAAGTTAACACAAGCTAATGCTACATTGTCAGTCCCATCTGTGCCACAGAGCCATTTGGAAGCCAAAGTTCCCTCTACATTATCATCTCTTGAAGTCTTAGAATCTTCTGATTGATTATTCTTCATTTGGCTGGTAGACAGGGACATGAGAGTGCATGAAGCACATAGTTCAGCAGGTTTTATTAATCAAAACATATTCCATTAACCAGAAGGATAAAAGTGTACCAAGAAATGACCTACGAGCATTAGAAATATAGTCTAGTCTCACCTACGAGAAAAAGGGACAATATTTGATGAAACCTCAGATAGTCTTTATCATTTTTTTGGCTTCTGCTCCCACTATGCTGAATTGGGTGCTAATCATCTCCTTGCAATTCTTTATAGTTCTTACTGCCCACACATATATCCCTAAAAAAAAAAAAAAAAAAAAAAGTTGAACTTTGTTTCTTAATGCTAGGTTACTTCTCTTCATGTTATATGCTGAGATTAATTTATGATTCTATATGGTACATTTGTTTCACTGTGGTATAGTATCCCATTGTATGAATATCATGGAGCATATCTCTATTCATTCTACTGTTAATAGATATTTTGCTTGGTTCCATGCTTGTTATTATAAGCAATACTTAAATATTATTTTTATATATCTCCTGCTGTAATGTGTAAAAGTGGTAAAATTAGTTATCAGGCATGCGCACATTGATTTTGTTGGTTTGTATCAAAATCCTTTCAAAATTGGCGTGCTTCCAATAGTAGATGAGCACTCCTATTGCCCCATATTCTCCCCAGTGTTTTATATTGCTGGACTTCATTTTATTTTTTCAATCTAGAGGGTCTAAAATTATATTGATTTTATTCATTTGTTCAACAAATATTTGATGAGTGCCTACTATATACCAAGCAATTTTTGACCTTGGAATATATCAGTGAGCAAAACAGTCCAAGAACCAACTTTCCTGGAGCTTACATTCTTATGGGAAAGGACAGAAAATTAACATAGATAAAATAAGGAATTACTATAGGAAAAAAAAAAAAAAAAAACATAAAATGTAAGTGAAGTGGAGAAAATTAAAAAAAAAGCCAGAGTACTAGAGAACACTTTTTTTGTTGTTTGTTTGTTTTAAAGATTTTATTTTTTTATTTGACACAGAAAGAGAGAGAGAGCACAAGCAGGGCGAGTAGGAGAGGAAGAAGCAGGCTCCCTGCTGCACAGAAAGCCTGATGAGGGGCCAGATCCCAGGACTCCAGGATCATGATACCAGGACTCGGGGATCATGACCTGAGCCAAAGGCAGATGCTTAACTGACTGAGCCACCAAGGAGCCTCAATCCACCCCCCTTTTTTTTTTAAGATTGTATTTATTTATTTATTTGACAAAGAGAGAGAGAGCACAATCAGGGAGAGCAGGAGAGGGAGAAGCAGGCTCCCACTGAGCAGGGAGCCTGAGAACATAGGTTTTAATTTTAAATAGTTTAGTTAATGTAGGACTGTTGAGGCAGTGAATTTAAGGATGTGTGTAATTTAGCCATAAGGACATCTAGAACAATGACACTTTTTCTGGTGTGTATTCCTAAGTATTTTGGTTTTGCTTTTAATACAGAGCATAGTTTTAAATATATAATCTTAAATTTTTATTACATATTTTAATACAATTGATTTTTATATATTGACCTTGTATTCAATGTACTTACTTAAATCCATTTATGAATCCTAATAGTAAGTATGCAAAAAATAATAATATAAAATATATAAAATATATATTTTATATAAAATAATAAAATATATAATATATATAATATATATAAAAATAATAAAAATATAATATTATCCAACATCTCTCATCTTTTTTTTTTTCCTCTAAATTCTGATTTGAGAGAGCAGACTTGGGTTTATTTTAAAATTCTGTTTTTGTAGCAGATGGCAAAAGCTCTGTGTACTTAGCATGTGTATAGAGGGGGAAGGCAGGGGGACGGTTCTATTTTTTTTAATTTTTTTAATTCTTATGTTAATCACCATACATTACATCATTAGTTATTGATGTAGTGTTCCATGATTTATTGTTTGTGCGTAACACCCAGTGCTCCATGCAGAACGTGCCCTCTTTAATACCCATCACCAAGCTAACCAATCCTCCCAACCCCCTCCCCCCTAGAATCCTCAGTTTGTTTATCAGAGTCCATCGTCTCTCATGGTTCGTTTCCCCCTCTGATATCCCCCACTTCATTCTTCCCCTCCTGCTATCTTCTTCTTTTTTTTTTTTTTTTAACATATATTGCATTATTTGTTTCAGAGGTACAGGTCTGTGATTCAACAGTCTTGCACAATTCACACTGCTCACCATAGCCCATACCCTCCCCAGTGTCTATCACCCAGCCACCCCATCACTCGCACCCCACCCCCCACTCCAGCAACCCTCACTTTGTTTCCTGAGATTAAGAATTCCTCATATCAGTGAGGTCATATGATGTCTTTCTCTGATTGACTTATTTAGCTCAGCATAACACCCTCCAGTTCCATCCACGTCGTTGCAAATGACAAGATCTCATTCCTCTTGATGGCTGCATAATATTCCACTGTGTATATATACCACTTCATACCATTATGATATGGACATCTTGGCTCTTTCCACAGTTTGGCTATTGTGAACATTCCTGCTATAAACATCGGGGTGCACGTACCCCTTCGTAACCCTACATTTGTATCTTTGGGGTAAATACCCAGTAGTGCAATTGCTGGATCGTATGGTAGCTCTATTTTCAACTTTTTGAGGAACCTCCATACTGTTTTCCAGAGTGGTTGCACCAGCTTGCATTCCCACCAACAGTGTAGGAGGGTTCCCCTTTCTCCACATCCCCGCCAACATCTGTCATTTCCTGACTTGTTAATTTTAGCCATTCTGACTAGTGTGAGGTGGTATCTCATTGAGATTTTGATTTGGATTTCCCTGATGCCGAGCAATGTTGAGAACTTTTTCATGTGTCTGTGGGCCATTTGGATGTCTTCTTTAGAAAAATGTCTGTTCATGTCTTCTGCCCATTTCTTGATTGGATTCTTTGTTCTTTGGGTGTTGAGTTTGATAAATTCTTTATAGATTTTGGATACTAGCCTTTTATCTGATATGTCATTTGCAAATATCTTCTCCCATTCTGTCAGTTGTCTTTTGGTTTTGTTGACTGTTTCTTTTGCTGTACAAAAGCTTTTTATCTTGATGAAGTCCCAATAGTTCATTTTTGCCCTTGCTTCCCTTGCCTTTGGCGATGTTTCTAGGAAGAAGTTGCTGCGGCTGAGGTCAAAGAGGTTGCTGCCTGTGTTCTCCTTTAGGATTTTGATGGGCTCCTGTCTCACATTTAGGTCTTTCAACCATTTTGAGTCTATTTTTGTGTGTGGTGTAAGAAAATGGCCCAGTTTCATTCTTCTGCATGTGGCTGTCCAATTTTCCCAACACCATTTGTTGAAGAGACTCTTTTTTCCATTGGACATTCTTTTCTGCTTTGTCAAAGATTAGTTGACCATAGAGTTGAGGGTCCATTTCTGGGCTCTCTATTCTGTTCCATTGATCTATGTGTCTGTTTTTGTGCCAGTTCCATACTGTCTTGATGATGACAGCTTTGTAATAGAGCTGGAAGTCCGGAATTGTGATGCTGCCAGCTTTGCTTTTCTTTTTCAACATTCCTCTGGCTATTCGGGGTCTTTTCTGGTTCCATACAAATTTTAGGATTATTTGTTCCATTTCTTTGAAAAAAGTGGATGGTATTTTGATGGGGATTGCATTGAATGTGTAGATTGCTCTAGGTAGCATTGACATCTTCACAATATTTGTTCTTCCAATCCATGAGCATGGAACGTTTTTCCATTTCTTTGTGTCTTCCTCAATTTCTTTCATGAGTATTTTATAGTTTTCTGAGTATGGATCCTTTGCCTCTTTGCTTAGATTTATTCCTAGGTATCTTATGGTTTGGGGTACAATTGTAAATGGGATTGACTCTTTAATTTCTCTTTCTTCTTGTTGGTGTATAGGAATGCCACTGATTTCTGTGCATTGATTTTCTACCCTGCCACTTTACTGAATTCCTGTATGAGTTCTAGCAATTTTGGGGTTGAGTCTTTTGGGTTTTCCACATAAAGTATCATATCATCTGCAAACAGTGAGAGTTTGACTTCATCTTTGCCAATTTGGATGTCTTTTATTTCTTTTTGTTGTCTGATTGCTGTGGCTAGGACTTCTAATACTATGTTGAATAGCAGTGGTGATAGTGGACATCCCTGCTGTGTTCCTGACCTTAGGGGGAAAGCTCTGTTTTTCCCCATTGAGAATGATATTCACTGTGGGTTTTTCATAGATGGCTTTTATGATATTGAGGTATGTACCCTCTATCCCTATACTCTGAAGAGTTTTGATCAAGAAAGGATGCTGTACTTTGTCAAATGCCTTTTCTGCATCTATTGAGAGGATCATATGATTCTTGTTCTTTCTTTTGTTAATGCATTGTATCATGTTGATTGATGCTGAACCAACCTTGCAGCCCAGGGATAAATCCCACTTGGTCGTAGTGAATAATCCTTTTAATGTACTGTTGGATCCTATTGGCTAGTATTTTGGTGAGAATTTTTGCATCCATGTTCATCAAGGATATTTGTCTGTAATTCTCCTTTTTGGAGAATTTCCCAAAGTAGGGAAGTTCTCTGCTATATTTGCTTCAATATACCTTCTGCCCCTCTCTCTGTTTCTTCTTCTTCTGGGATCCCAATTATTCTAATGTTGTTTCATCTTATGGGATCACTTATCTCTCGAATTCTGCCCACGTGATCCAGTAGTTGTTTATCTCTCTTTTTCTCAGCTTCTTTATTTTTCCATCATTTTGTCTTCTATATCACTGATTCTCTCTTCTGCCTCATTTATCCTAGCAGTTAGTGCCCCCATTTTTGATTGCACCTCATTAATAGCCTTTTTGATTTTGACTTGGTTAGATTTTAGTTCTTTTATTTCTCCAGAAAGGGTTTCTCTAATAACTTCCATGCTTTTTTCAAGCCCAGCTAGTATCTTCAAAGTGATGATTCTGAACTATAGATCCGACATCGTACTAATGTCTGTATTGAGTAGGTCCCTGGCAGTCAGTACTACCTCTTGTTCTTTTTGTTGAGGTGATTTTTTCCATCTTGTCATTTTTTCCAGAGGAGAACAGACTAATGAGACAATAAAATGCTAACAAGGTAACAACGTCCCCAGAAAATATACTCTAAACAAATCATAAAAGACCTGAAGCTGGGGGAAAGAAAGGGAAAGAAAGAAAAAAAAAAAAAAAAAGGAAAGATAAAAACAAACAAAAACAGACAAAAAAACAGAATATGATCAAATATGATCAGGCTGGTGCATAGATCAGTGCCATACACTAGATTTTGGGTGTATTTTGGTCTGTTAGAAGAAAGTGCCTCCCAAAATTTTAAAGAAAGAAAAAGTTATATATGTACAAAAATAAGGGTTGATATGATGAAGGGATGGAAGGAATATGACTGTAAAGATGAAAATTATAAAAAATTTTATAAAAGGAATTGATAAGAAGTTGTTTGAAAATGAAAAAAGAGGATTTAAAAAAAAAGGGAAAAAAAGGGAGAGAATGTGATCAGGCAGGAGAGTAGAACAAAAGCATACTCTGGAGATTTAGGGTATATTTGGTCTGTTAGAAGAAACTCTCAAAATTTTAAAGAGAGAACAACTTATATATATCTATATATATAAAATATATATATATATATATATATATATATATATATATATATATATATATATTCCAAAAATAAGGGTAAATACTATGAAGGGATAGAATATGACTCTAAAAATGAAAAATAAAAATGTTTTTTAAAAAAGGGATTGATAAGATGTTGGTTGAAAAAGGGAAAAAGAAAAATTAAAAAAAAAAAAAGAGTTAAAAAAAAATTGATTTTGAAAGACTAAAGAATCATGGGGAAAAAGCCATGGATTCTATGTGCATTATTCCCCTAGCACTGGAGTTCTGCCATTCTCATTGATCAGTAAACTTGGTCTTGGCTGGCTGTTCTCGCTGATCTTCTGGGGGAGGGGCCTGTTGCCATGGTTCCCTAATGTCTTTGCGGGAGGCGGAATTGCCCCTCCCTTGCCCAGTTCGGGCTAAGTAATCTGCTCGGGTTTGCTCTCAGGAGCTTTTGTTCCCTGTAAGCTTTCTGTACAGCTTTGGAGGCCCAGAGTGAAATGGCGTCCTCCCAGTCTCTGCCAGGAGGAGCCAAGAACTCCGGGCCCTGCTCCTCAGTGTGCCCCAGAGAAAAGCAGTCAATCACTCCCATCTCCCCAGTCTCACTCCATGCTTACCTGGCCTGTGACCGAGCGTTTCTATCTCTGGCGCATAACCCCGTGTGGAGTCTCCAAACCCAGCAGAGCCCTGTGGTGCACTCCCGCACCGCTCCTGCTGGGGGAGGAAGGTAAGTCTCCCCAGATCTGCCACTTGTTGGGTCCCTGCTGGAGGAGCAGTGGCCCAACTGTGCCCCAGATCACGGTTTATGGCAACCCCGAGCTGAGAGCCTGCGCCTCGGCTGCGTCTCTGCAGCCAGCTTCCCCACTCCAATACCTGCGAGCTCTGCCACACTTAGGCGCCCCTGGTCTTTCTGTGACCCCGAGGGTCCTGAGACCACACTGTTCCACGAGGGTTCCACCTACCGCTTAGCCACTGGAGTGACATCCCTCAGCGGAGCAGACTTCTAAAAGTTCCGATTTTGTGCTCCGCTGCCCTATCACTTGCCAGAAGCGGCTGACAGAGGCCCCCTCCCCCGCCGTCTATCCTCCTAAATATTGCCTCGGTTTCACTTCTCCGCACATCCTACCTTCCAGAAAGTGGTCGCTTTTCTGTTCAGAGAGTTGTTGCTATTCTTTTCTTTGATCTCCTGTGTAGTTTGTAGGTGTTCAGAATGGTTTGATCCCTATCCAGCTGAATTCCTGAGACAGACGAAATCCAGGTCTCCTACTCCTCTGCCATCCTGCTCTGCCCCCTCCCAACATCTCTCATCTTTATACCCTCAAACAATAATGATTAAACTTGACAAAAGTGAACATTCTTATTTCCAAACTCAGGAAGAGAGCATTTAATAGTTGACCATTAAATGTGAAGGTAGATAATTCCTATCTTTCTTTCCTTCCTTCCTTCCTCCCCTCCTTCCTTCCTTCCTTCCTTCCATTTTAGTAGATATGTTTTATCATATTAAGGAAGTTTCTTTTTATACCTAGTTTGATGAGAGATTTTATTAATGTTTTTTCATGAATCAGTATGGTTTTACAAAATATTTATCAACACTTATTAGATGACAGTATAATGCATTTATTTTGTAAGTGTATTATACAACACTGATTTTTCAATATTAAACAACTTTGAATTCCTTGACCAGACTCATCTGAATCATAAAGGACTTTTTAATACAATGTTGTCTTTGGTTTGTTAATATTTTCATGTTAATATTTTCATGAGAATCATGGCCCAGTAATTTTCCATGCAATGTCCTTGTCAAGTTGTGCCATCAGGGTTCAGCTGGCCTTACTAAAAATATTGAAAAGCGTTTCTTCTTTTCCCTTCACTGGAAGAGTTTGTTTAAAATTGATGTTCTTCTTAATCGCAGGAAACAAACTGAGTGTTGTTGGAGTGGGGGGTGGGGTGGGAGGGATGGGGGGACTGGGTGATAGACACTGGGGAGTGTATGTGCTCTGGTAAGCGCTGTGAATTGTGCAAGACTGTTGAATCTCAGATCTGTACCTCTGAAACAAATAATGCAATATATGTTAAGAAAAAAAAAAAGAAGAAGAAGAAGAAGGTAGCGGGAGGGGAAGAATGAAGCGGGGGAAATCCGAGGGGTAGACGAACCATGAGAGAGGATGGACTCTGAAAAACAAACAGGGTTCTAGAGGGGAGGGGGGTGGGAGGATGGGTTAGCCTGGTGGTGGGTATTTAGGAGGGCACATTCTGCATGGAGCACTGGGTGTTGTGCACAAACAATGAATCATGGAACACTTCATCTAAAACTAATGTTGTAATGTAAGGGGATTAACATAAGAATAAAAAAATTAAAAAAAAAAAACCTAATGATGTATGGTGACTAACATAATAAAATAAAATAAAAAAAAATTTTGAAAAAAAAATTGATGTTCTTTTCTCTTTACATTTTTGGAAGAATTTATAAAAGAAGACTTCTGTAGCTAAGCTTTTTTTTATGGGAAATTTTAAAATAACATATTGGTTTTTTAAATGAATATTGAATGATTCAGATTTTTCCTTTGTCAGTTTTGGGAAATTGTGTTTTTCAAAGAATTTTCTAATTTACAGTAATGAGTTGTCAGATTTATTAATATATATGTAGTCTTATCTTTTAATATCTACAAATTCTTTTCTGAAGTCTTATTTTTTCTTCCTATTTGGTTATTTTTCTTTACTTTTTCTTTTTTATTTTATTCTTTGATTTTTTCTTAAAAAATCCATTTTATTTATCCTTTTTATTAATGTTAACATTTTGCTTTGTTGATTTTTTCTATTGAACATGTGTTTTACATTTCATTGATTTCTGCACTTAAATATATTATCTTCTTTCATCTATTTTGTTTGTTCTTAACTCTTTTTCTGCTTCTTGAGGTCTAAGTTTTCATCATTGGTGTTTAACATTTCTTTTTTAATTCATGCATTCAGAGCTACAAGTACTGCTGCAGCTATATTACGAGATTTAAGATTTTGTATATTTTGGGGGCACCTAGGTGGTTTAGTCGGTTAAGCGTCTGCCTTAGGCTCAGGTCATGACCCCAGGGTCCTGGGATCCAGCCCTGTATCAGGCTCCCTGCTCGGTGGGAAGCCTGCTTCTCCCTCTCCCATTCCCCCTGTTTGTGTTCCCTCTCTCTCTGTGTCTCTCTCTGTCAAATAAATAAATAAAATCTTAAAAAAAAAAGATTCTGTATATTTTTGTTGTTCAGAACAAAATATTGTTGAGTTTCCTTTGTATTATTTTTACCCCTTAGATACTTTTAAGTGTGCTGTTTAATTAGCAAATATTTGAGAATTTGCCAGTTACCTCATTGGTACTTGTTCCTATGTTAATTTCACTATACTAAAGGGACATAATTCTTTATATTTGTTGTGTTCAAATGTGTTGTGACTTGTTTTATGTCCCAACATCTGTTTTCTTTGGTTAAATGTTCCCTGTGTACTTGAAAAGAATGTCTTTTGCAGTTGTTTGGTGTAATGTTCTATATACGTCAATTAGGTCAAATTTACTAAATGTGTTGCTTGAATTATTTATATTGTTACTAATTTTTTTGTCTTCTTCTTTTACTAGGTACTTAGGAAGATGTGTGAATGTGTCCAATCATGATTGGGGATTTTTTTTTTTCCTTTTAGTTCTATTAATTTTTGTTTTATATATTTAAAAAATCATGTTATCTTATATGTACAAATTCGAACTGAACATTTTTATGAGTAAAGGAGAACAGCAAAATGGTACAAATATTTGTGAGATGGAGTTGGCAAATTTGGAAAATGAAGACCTTGTAGGTAATTGGAAGAACTGTCACTTTACTAGGGGCAAAATGGGTGCTACTGAAGGGTTTTGACCAGAAGAGTGACATCAAGTGACTGATCACTCTGATCTTCATGTGGGAAACAAACTGTAATAGAAGAAGAAGAGAATCAGGGGGATCATTTAAAAAATTGTTTTAATGTTAGTGAGAGATGAGGATGACTCATGAAAGTGAGAGAAGTAACTGAGTTCTGTATATATTTTTAAAGTAGAAACAAGAAGATACCCTAATGGATTTTGGGTGGAGTAAGATAAAGAAAGGAGTCAAAACAACTTCCAATTTTTTGACCTTGAAAATTTAAAGAATGGCATCATCATTAGCTCTGATGCAGAAGGATTCTTGTGTTGGTAATGGTGAAGCATGGAATTAAATGTATTGTCACAAAAATGTATTCCTAGCTATTTAGCTAAAGAAGATATAGAGCTTGTACAACTTTAAAAGTTATTCTCTCACAAAAAGACATTCCAGAAGTGCCTGGGTGGCTCCATTGGTCAGGTGTCTGACTCTTGATTTCAGCTCAGGTCATGATCTCAGGGTCCTGAGATTGAACCCCACATCAGCCTCTGAGCTCAGCATGGAGTCTTCTTGTCCCTCTCCCTCTGCTCCTACTCCCCCCCTACCCTGCCACTCTCTCTTTCTGAAGAAATGAAATCTTAAAAAAAATATTCCATATTTTTTGTGTTTTAAGTGAAAAGGACAGAAAAAAGAAAGAAAAGAAATGAGACTGTAGTTGTTTTAATACATTACATATTTAAACTATTTTTTTGTAAACTAAATAAGGTATATTTGTTTCAAGAATGGGAAAGGAAAATAAATTAATTTTCAGAGATTCTGTGTTTTCACAGATTTTTCCAGGAATTCATTTAAGTGTAAATGACAGAATACAAAAATATGTTTATACTTAGTTCTGTTTGCATCTTTTATAAACTTTATTATGCATTCTATCAATTAAGATAATCATGAATTTTATTTGTCAAGACATCACACTTAGTTTAAATTTAACTTGATATATTTAGCATAATGCCAAGTGACTAAAAATGACACCTTCTTCTAACTTGAAGAAGACACATTTTATTTCCTGCTGTGGTTTAATGGTATCTACTCCCCCCCCCCTTTTTTTTTAATTCCTAGAATGTTATACAATGGATTGTAATTTTGATACACTTCCTTGGGCTAAATCTCTCTATTTCTATTAAGACAAAAGCCTCCTCTGGGTCACTAACTAATTATCCATTCCTTTGTGTCCAGTCCCAAATGAAGCTTGAGATCCTCTACAAATTATTAATATAATTTTAAAAGACATAATATAATGAAAAGCATTTTAACACTGATAATAGTTAGAGAATTTCTCTAATGAAAAAATCCTTCTATGTAATGATACTATCAAAATTTTACTCCCTGCTGTTTTTTCATTGTCTGCTACAAGTGTCCTCTCAAGAAAAAATAAATAAATAAATAAATAAATAAATAAATAAATAAATAGGAAAAGATAAATAAAAGTAAAAAATCTTTACAAATGAATGAGGTACGTTATCATTTAAACTCACTGTTTCTACTCCACTATTTAACTCTAATAAAATTGTCCTTATTGGGAAATGAAAAGTTCCTATCACCTAAATATATACATTAGAATGAATTATATTTTGCTTCTGCTTTCACAGCCTGACCTAAACCCTTCATTGATGAAATGCAAGTTAAAATATAAATGTTTCTATTAAATTTATACAGTGCCATGTGTCTATATCTCAATAAAACTGGAAACAAATATGTATCTTAACTTGAAACTGTCCTTACCCAAAGTCTAACTATTCCCTTGTGTAACAAAACGATATATGTAGAGCGCAAAATGGAGTCTCTCATGTCAATGATGCAGTTACAGTACTGCAGCTAGGAGGTAACGCCTGGACCAGCATCAGCTGACACCTCAGAACAGATAACAAGCAGGACCAGAGGTGGTCTGTGGGGACCAGAAACTGATAAATCCCTTTAAAAAGGGAAGGATTTTGGCAGCAAACTGTCAGACTCTTCATACATGACCCCTCTACAACTGGCCATTTAAAAAAGGCAACTGCCGGGCGCCTGGGTGGCTCAGTTGGTTAAGCGACTGCCTTCAACTCAGGTTATGATCCTGGAGTCCCGGGATCGAGTCCCGCATTGGGCTCCCTGCTCGGCGGGGAGTCTGCTTCTCCCTCTCCCTCTCCCGCTCCCCCTCTGGTGCTCTTTTTCTCTCTCACTCTCTCTCTCAAATAAATAAATAAAATCTTTAAAAATAAAAAAATAAAATAAAAAAGGCAACTGCCGATGAAGGCCCTGCCCCATTGATCTCTGAACTGAACCGAGATCCTTCGCTGCTTGAACATCAGAAGTAGTAAGTGCCCAGAGCTGACCCAGACCAGACCAAGGCCTTATCTCAACTGCACACCCACGGACTGACTTTGCGTTTGATTGGTTAACTTCCTACACCCTTCTGTTAGCTTGTTTGTTGTGTAGCTTGTCTTCTGTCCTGCGCTGTGTGTTGTGTAAGAAGCCCAGTTTAATCATATGTTGAATTGTCATTGAGTTTGGAATCCAGAACCTGCTTTGTAATTGTGACTTAACTTTGCTTTATGATTAAATAAAGCTGACTGTGGAAAGACACAATTAGTGTGCACCTTCATAGCGTGCTCATGACAATATAGGAGAGGCAGGGTAAAAAAAAAAAAAAAAAAAAAAAAAAAAGATTATGACTTAAAGCTTAAAGTTCTAATCAGAAAACAAATACTTGAGCTATGCTACCAAAATAAATCCTGTGAGGTCGGCTTTTATTTTAAAAGGGATTGCAGGGAATAGAATTAGGGAACATGAATAAAAATTGTTATACAATTTTCTAAAAAGATTTATCTATTTATTTGAGAGAGAGAGAGTTTGGGTGGGGGGGAGGGGCAGAGGGAGAGAATCTTCAAACAGACTCCTCCCTGAGCTCGGAGCCCAATGTTGGGCTCCATCCCAAGGCCCATGAAATCACGATCTGAGCCAAAACCAAGAATCAGAGAGGTCCAACTAACTGAGCCACCCAGATGTCCTTGTTATGTAATTTTATTGTTAAAATAGGAGAAATGCTGAACTCTACAATACAATTACATATTTTTATTTATTTTTAAAGATTTTATTTATTTGGGCGCCTGGGTGGCTCAGATGGTTAAGCGTCTGCCTTCGGCTCAGGTCATGATCTCAGGGTCCTGGGATCAAGTCCTGCATCGGGCTCCCTGCTCCTTGGGAGCCTGCTTCTCCCTCTTCCTCTCTCTCCCTCTGCCTCTCTCTCTCTCTGTCTCTCATGAATAAATAAATAAAATCTTTAAAAAAAAAAAGTTAAAAAAAAAAAAGATTTTATTTATTTGTCAGAGAAAGAGAGAGCACAAGCAGGGAGAGCAGCAGGCTCCCTTCTGGGCAAGAAGCCCAATGCAGGACTCTGGTCCCAGGACCCTGGGATCATGACATGAGTCCAAGGCAGATGCCCAAGTGATTGAGCCACCCAGGCATCCCACTGCATATGTTTTTAAATGAGATTTTTCACTACTATTTTAAGAATATTTATGTGATTTTACATTTTGTTTAGAATTTAATATTTATAAAAATCCATTTTCTGTTAAATTAAAAAAAAGGATGAGATGAGTATAATGAACCAAAATTTTAGCATGGTATTTCATGTTGCAGTGTTTTTTTTAACCAAAATCTTACTGAATCAACCCAACACCTTATAAATAGACTTGGATGTATTATGTCTCTTCTCATATTGTAATATCTATTTTGCATGGATGTGGTTGTCCTTTAGGTATAGTTTGAACACTGTCTTATCCTTGAAGTTTGCTTTTCTTTGCTCCTAATTCCAGACATGAATAATTACTCCTTCTAGAACACTGTTGATTTATAAGTGATGCCTTACTTATCTGTAGCCTGAGATTTTCATACATTTCTGGTTGATGGTGGACCATTGCTTGGGGTCCAAAATATGTAACACAAGTGTAGCCACAGAATGAAAGACTCAGCTCTATCATGAGTTTATGTTGCTATGTGACCAATGTTGATAATATATCAATGCATGCCACAAGAGAAAGAAGTAATGCTCAGTGAACAACATGCTCCAAAGAAATCTGATTGGAAATTATTTTTTTCTAAATTCTCAGAGAAGTATTTTCAGGCATAGCAAGGAAGAGGGACTGTATTTATTCACATTGAAACCTGAAAGAAATGACAGTTGAATCATTTTCATCGTCTTGTCGTGTTGGAAGTGACTATATGGGTAGCTACTCTGAGAAGCCACAGACCTCTCTTAATCTAGTTAGGAGTTTATGCCATTAGCTTCAATGTCATGTGGCCTCTTGAATTCTTTACTATAGATTTTGAATATCTCTTCTCTCTAAAATTGTGGAAAATGAGTTGGAGAAAAACCAAGACTATAGAAAACGGCGACTTGTCCTCCCATGATTTTCTTGCTATATGGGTCAATAAGGGCCTAGTTTTGGGATTTTTATGTCCTTTTAAATGATGCAGCCCTTCTTCCCTAGGCAGAAAAATGTATGCCCTAGCCATCATAAATTGAGAAGATATATTCCACACATGATATAGAAATCTTATAATCCTCTAACTTGGTTTCTATATCATAGATATTTTATAAGAAATCACCTCGTTGTAAAACTGGCTTTAAATCTTGTGTTGGGAGGCAATCCTACTTGAAACATCAGAAACTTAATATCAAATACTTTTATCTCTATTACTTTTTATATAAAAATCTTAATCACAGCCTCCACAAAACTTTGTGGCAGCTGGATTTTTCAGGTTGGCTGGAATTGTGTAAAGCAAAATAAAAATAAAAGAAAAGAACCCATATATATTTTTTAAAATAGTGTTACCTATGGAGTGCTTATTTACTAATAAAATTTCCTTGATTCGGATATATTTACCCTTTAGAGTTAACATATTCATTTTTTTGCTATATACAAAGAAAATTTATTAACAGAAAACAGTAATTTGAGTAGTCTGGTTCATGGTTGGCAACCATACTACCCTCTTCCCACAGACACTGTCAAGAAAATCAGCGACATCCTTGCCCCATCTTTTCTGTACCTGCAAGGCTCTGAGGGCTGAATGGGTTCCAGGGTCAAGGGTCTTGGTCCTATTTCTCCCTGTGACCTGGTGTTGGTGTATAGAGCAGTGATGCCCAGTTCCTTGTACCATTTGGCCTATTGTAGGTGGCCAACACGGTGGTATATGGTGAAGATTCATCTAGGTCAGCCTTCACTCTCATCCCACCAGGTACACAGCAGATGGTCTCCTTCCAGAAAGATAGTGACATGTGATGTAGTTTTTGAATATAGGTGAGGTTGGTGGAGTGAGGTCCAGAGCCGATGGTGCAGAAACAATTCTTGAAATGTCTTAGTGCAAACTGGTATTTTTATTACGGCACTGGGACAGGACCCGTGGGCAGAAATCTGCTACTGCCTGCTGCCTCAGGATTATGAGGAGCAACTGATTATATACTTTGGGGTTGGGGGAAGTAAAAATAAAACTAAGTTGTTTTTCCCCTCTAGCAAGGCATTAACATTAAGACAGTTAGGAGCTTCCTGGAAGAACATTATACTCTGCTTGCCTCAAGTATTTGTCAATGGGCTGCAGGTGATAAGGGCATTTGATTTTATCCATGTTTCCTTCTGCCTTTGTTTCCCACATCAACATGGAAAAAAGTATCATTGAAGGATGCAAAAATGGGGCAGATACCACGCAGGGTCTGTTCTCCAGTCACCTAAGGTCCAAGGCTGATTGTTTTTCATATATATATATATTGCCCTTAGAGGTGCCATTTTTTGTGGTTGTCTCCAGATTGCCACCAGAGAGAATATAAACAAACAAACCCAAAACCAGACAAATAAATAATAAATAAATGTGTGTGTTAAAATGAAATTAGAGCCATGATAATTTTGTTTTCAAATTCTATTACAGTGGAACAGTACTATGTTTACAGAAGAGTAATTGTTCCATGAAAGGGATTTATATTCAAAATGACCTCCAAAGACTGAAGGAGCCTAAGACCAAACAAAACAGGCCAAGAAGCCCAGCTCGACTAGAAAAGGTTTTTTGGGTTTTTTTTTAAAGATTTTATTTATTTATTTGACAGAGAGAGAGACAGCGAGAGCAGGAACACAAGCAGGGGGAGTGGGAGAGGTAGAATCAGGCATCCTGCTGAGCAGGTAGCCCGATGCGGGGCTCGATCCCAGGACCCTGGGATCATGGCCTGAGCTGAAGGCAGACGCTTAATGACTGAGCCACCCAGGCGCCCCTAGAAAAGGTTTTTTAAGGGACTTAGAGACAGAAGCCTATCTTGGGGGGCAGCAAGCTGAGTAGTAGGTTTCTGCAATCCCACTTTCCCTACCTGGTTTTATAGCCCTAGGGGCTGGGGAGCAGGCTGGGAGACCACCTGGAGGAAATGTTTTAGCATGATAGCCATCAAGGACAAGTATGCCCCCTAGGGTGTACTTAAGGGTGTAGTTAAATAAAAAAGAAAGAATGAGGGTGGTGGGTGCTGTGCTTGAGAAGGCTTCAAGTCACAGAGTAGTCTTCATGGCAGTTTTTTCCAAGATGGCATTACTCTGGTCCACACACTAACGTATGTAGACTCTTCCTGTATCAAGTTACATCAAGAATTTGAAATTCATACAATTTCCTTTCCTATACTTGAAAAAAACACTACAGGTATCACAAAGAGCTTAGACAATATAAAAATGCATTACACTTAAAGTATATAAAAAATAAATTAATCTTTAGATACATATATATCTGCAGACAAACCTTGTACAGACTTCTGATACGGACTCTCTCACAGTGAACACAGACCACTATTAGAAATATTAAACATGAAAAAAAAAAGAAATATTAAACATGATGTGACATATTTTGGTGAAATAAATCATTTCTTCATGTTCATGCCTATAGTGACAGAAATAATAAATGGTGAAAATAAAATAAACATATATTTGAAAATTCAGCACTATAATTTTTAAAAAGTTTATTTTTATGTTACTTTATTAGTAATATCACCACAGTCTTGTGTGTCTTAAGCAGATTTTGTTTTTTTGTGGCTTCTATTCATTATAATAGCATTGAATACATACATGGTTGATGAGAGTGCATTTGCATTCTTAAACTTTTGAAACTGTTAAATAGTTCTTTGGCTGATCTAATAATGTAAATATTTCAAAATATATTTTTCCTTCAAAATATTTTTTTAAAAACGTGTTATTTTAAACTGAGTGCAGAAAGAACTCATTAGCTTTACTTTTCTTTCTATATGGTGTATAAAAATAAGTAGTAGATTTTCCTCTTCTTGTTTAATATGTACCATTAAACATATTTTTTATAATTGAGATAGCAGATTAATGTCAGATTTTTGAATAGAAGAAGTTATATACCAAATTTTTTAGTGTTTTCATCTGTAATTTTAAAAATATGTGATTCTAAATGTGTACCAAATTTTCAAAAGATTAAAGTAAAATAGATGAAGAAAAATATGAAATAAAAAGAATTTCTATTGACACTTTAATTTCTCTCTCATTTTCTCTCAGCTTTATTATCAACATTCCTTTAAGACATTTTATATATTAAAGTAATAATTTCAGTAGCTCCAATTTGGTTTTGTCTTTAGTTTCTTTGTTATTTAATCATGCAACACCAACTGAAATATTTATAATCTTAACAAAATATACCAAAATATAAAAAATGCAATAAAAATACTCCCCCAAATAATAGAGACAAAAAGAAAAGAAATAAAACTATAATAAAACCACAAACGCTTTTTTTTTTATTTATAATTAAAAAAAAATGTTAAGCTGGAACCCATGACTCTTCATTATGTTTTCAGATTTACCTTCTAAATGTACTTCTTTCTATAAAATTTTTACCTACCTATGACACATTTAAAGCGATTACTTTTGCAGGTAATCTCTCCCTTGCTTCTTTTTACATGAAATGATATGTACATAGATAATGAATATCCTAAAAAAAATATTTCTTTTTCAAGCTCTATCTCATTCATTATATATTTTCTTAATTTCTGGTATCATTCTAGTCTCAAGGCAGAAGTGATATCTCCCATTTAAACTCACATTTTATTTATTTGGATATTTATTAACGAGATTTTACACATATCTGTATATACCTTATCTCCTTAATCATGCAATATAAATCCAGACCTCTCAGTTTTTTGGACCATCTTTATGCACCCCACCCCCTGCAATGAGGGGGGTGTGTGTGTGTGTGTGTGTGTGTAACTTTTTTTTTCTATTGGAGATAATGTAAATTGAATTGAAAGAAAGTAATTAAGTAGATGTTGCATCAGCACTCATATATGAGTATATTAGTATCTCATATGTAAACATGAGTATGAGTTTACCACACATTTACCATTGATGTCCGTTTTTCCACTTAAGCACATGCTCCAAAAACAAACATCCAACCTCCCAATATGTTGGTAAATACTTCTGCCAAGAATAAAATACTTTAAAAAAATCTCTTTGTTTGTCCTAGTTCTCTTCTGGACAAAAATATCATTAGGTCTCCTTTTTTTCCCATACAGTACTAAATAACGTACAGGTTGCATATCTTATTCTGAAATGGAAAAATAGTTTCATAGTGAATTTTATCACCCATGCCAACTCTTGAAAAACTCAAACTGTTGCCATGCTGACAATCAATGCTAGTGATATAAAATCTTGATCAAAAATATTCTAACCAACAGGGGAGACTGGGTGGCCCAGTCGTTAAGCGTCTGCCTTCGGCTCAGGTCATGATCCCAGGGTCCTGGGATTGAGCCCTGCCTTGTGCCCCCTGCTCAGCAGGGAGCCTACTTCTCCCTCTCCCTCTGCTGCTCCCCTGCTTGTGCTCTCTCTCTCTCTCCTTTTGTCAAATGAATAAAGTTTTTCTAATCAGCAAATAATCTGAAGAAATATTAGACAGATAATTGATGTATTAACTAACATTATAGTGGTGATCATTCTCAATCCACATATATATCAAATCATTATGCTGTATACCTTAAACTTACACAATATTATATATCAAATATATCTCAATAAAGTTGGAAAAACAAATAAATATTATACCTATTGATAAAGATTCAGGGCAAGATTGCTATAGTTGTACCTACATAAAAATCATGACTTGACCTCAATATGTGAGTCAATTCATTGCCAAACATCCTTCCCTTTGATGATTGCCCTTGGTGTCTCCTTTGAAACAGTGTTACAAATCAAATCCCCAAAGAGACATTAATATTTAAAATCTGAAGTTTTGGGGCGCATGGGTGGGTCAGTCTTTAAGTGTCTGCCTTCGGCTCAGGTCATGATCCCGGGGTCCTGGGATCAAGCCCCACATCGGGCTCCCTGCTCGGCGAGAAGCCTGCTTCTCCCTCTCCTACTCCCCCTGCTTGTGTTCCCTCTCTCACTGTGTCTCTCTCTGTCAAATAAATAAATAAAGTCTTTTAAAAAATTAAAAAAATAAAATAAAGTAAAATAAAATTTGAAGTTTTCTAGCTCAAACACTTTGTCCTTACACTTGGTTTTGTTTTCCATGTGTTGTGACATCTCATTTTATTTCCAGGGGAAGGGCATATATTGCAGAAACAAACAAAAATGAGATGCAGAAGAGAACTTGTATTCCCTCCATGCAACCAACTCAGGTGAAAGAAAACAGAAAGAGCCTGTAAAGCATACCATGGTTGGGGCACTTGAGTGACTCAGCTAAGCATCTGACTCTTGGTTTTGGTTCAGGTCATGATCTCAGGGTCATGAGATTGAGCCCCCTGTTGGGAGTCATAGGGCTCTCTGCTCAGTAGGGAGTCTGTTTGAGATTTTCTTTCTCCCTCTTCCTCTGCCCCACCCCCTCTAAAAACAAATAAATAAAATCTTTTTAAATAGTGCATACCTCGGTTTTGCTTTTCAAACTCGGGAATTAGATTGGTTGCTCTATTTTCCCAGAGGAAGTGATGTAGCAGAGAGACTCCAGGAGGGTTACACTATTAGATGCTGTTTCACATGGAAAACAAAATCAAGAGTGGAAGAATGTTTATCTCTTAGTATTCTCCTATTTCTATTCTTTTAACCTTACGGTCTTAACTTTTAAGACTACAATCAACTAAGGATGTGGCTATCTATTTCAAGGCACTACATAAGTGCCTTATACAATTTTCTTTGTACCTTCACAAGACTAATTCTTTAGTTACTACTGCTTCTTTTGGGCTCCCAAGAAAATGAACTATGACAGATAGTGAATTAATTAAATCTATATCAAAGGTACCCTGTATCAAGTCCCTATATTTACTCTGTGTTCTGTTTCCATTTCCAAAAATGGGTCCAACTTTGAAGTCCACCATCATTTGTAAGACATATAATGTTTTCCAATAGTAATGCTAAAAATATTAAAATGTCCCTAATTAAGAAGAATCCCTCCTATTATAAAATGTCAAAAGATACATTAAAACACAAACATTAAAGCCTCTTGAAAATTAAGGTACATAATGTCAAGGCACACCTGGGTGGCTCAGTTGTTAAGCATCTGCCTTTGGCTCAGGTCGTGGTCCCAGGGTCCTGGGATCGAGCCCCACATCGGGCTCCCTGCTCGGCGGGAAACCTGCTTCTCCCTCTCCCACTCCCCCTGCTTGTGTTCCCTCTCTTGCTGTCTCTATCTCTGTCAAAAAATAAATAAAATCTTTAAAAAATATTTTTAAAATACATAATGTCAAAATGTAAGCTTATTAAGATTGATTTCATTGTGTTTAAAAGTAAAAAAAAAATTATATTATTATTATTGTTATTATTTCCTTTCTACTCAGTCTCAGTCAGATACTAAGATTGGGCTAGAATTTCTTTCAGCAGGAATAGCCTTGGTATAGCCTCAGTCACTAGATTAATAAAACTCCCATCATGGCCTCACATAGTACATAAATATAGTTCCAAAGTGCTTGTGAACCTCACTTTTATAGAGTACACAGAGTTAATAGGACACAAAATGCTATCTTATATATGGCTCTGTACCCAATTTGGAATCATCCCATCCCCAATTGCCAGAGCTGTGACCTGAGACAAAATTATAATCCTAGAACAGTTTCTAATATTGCCATAGCACCATATTCAAAACAGCAATATCTGCAGGATGGAGAGCAGGCAAGAAAAATGCTGGGTTTTGCTTCACCAGAATTACAGTCAATACCAGCTGAGAACCATCTAAAACTTATAAACTTAAACTCATTTGTGAAATATCTTCCTGCAAAAGATGAATTGTGGCATGATTTATTTACCATACGTGGGAGAATATCCAACTATCCATATGTCTTCTCTCGGAGAAAGATATTAAAACAGTGTTGCCTGCATGCAAAATCTAGACATCTTTGATTGTGGTAGTTCTCTTCAACATATCTTAAATATTTGAGATATATTTCTTTTCTTTCCAACATATTCAAAACACATTAATATTCATTACCCTGAAACTGTTTCTGGCACCCTTGGATTAGTAAACTAAATATGTGTTGTTTGATTTGATTACATGGAGTCTAAACTATTTTGGGAAATGCATTGAACTAAGTCACAGTGTCTGTTGCCACTTGGTATAGAAATCCTTAGGTCTAACAAATCTGTCTCATACAAAATGACTCATCCTTCATATATTAATAACCAAAATAGAGCCAATTTAAAACTCTGATAGGTGATGACTCATGTACCTACACAGAGATTACATAACTTCACGCCTCTCTCTCTCTCTCTCTTCTCCAACCATACTACAGCCTTGACCCTGAATGAAAAATAGAAATTGGAACTAAGCCAGAGTGGCCTATGTAGACCTGAATCTAAAATTTAAAGCTGGATCCTCACCAGTGCTGAAAAGCACAAACTAAACTCAGTTGAAAGTAACCTATTTTTCTGACTCCTTATGTCTAGAAAAACAATATTTGAATGGCTGTTTTCTTTTTTTTTTTTTTAAAGATTTTATTTATTTGACAGAGAGAGACACAGCGAGATCAGAAACACAAGCAGGGGGAGTGGGAGAGGGAGAAGCAGGTTTCCCGCGGAGCAGGGAGCCCGATGCGGGCCTTGATCCCAGGACCCTGGGATCATGACCTGAGCCAAAGGCAGACGCTTAACGACTGAGCCACCCAGGTGCCCCTGAATGGCTGTTTTCTTATATTTGAATCTTTTCTTCACTGATGCCTGCTTGGGTAATGTCCTAATATAGAAAGGCCAACTCATTTTGGAAAAAAATGCAGCATAAGCTGCAGTCACCCACTAAGGTCATAACACTGCATGACCTCTAGCATAAAGCTTTTTGTTCAAGCTGCAGTACAACTATAAATTCCAGCTTCGTAATTCAATATAAATGACTGCAAACTGCTAAATTCACAGTGCCAGGCCCACTCGCAAAACTCCAAAGTTGAAGCCATCTGACTTGAATGTATAAAAAACCTCAACTGATCCATATGTATATTTTCCCCTGAAATTTTACTCCTTGCTTATTTCTCAAAGTCAAAGGCCCATCTCCTATAAATTGAATTTGCCTCCCAAAGCCACAGCCGCCTCATCCTTTCCTCCCATTCTCATGCACACACACATATGCATCAAGCTGGTCAAACCCTTTAAGGTGCGTGTCTTGTTAGAAAACATTAGAATGTGTGCTTTCTGCAAGTAGCTTCTTCCCGAGAAAAAATAAGGATACTGGACCAATGACTGCAAGCCAAGTTTCTTAACAATCAGATACATAGATCAAATTCTAAAGCAAATGAGTGAGCAAAGAGGTAAAAAGAAGCCAAGAGCATGACATGATACTTTCCACATAGGGAAAAAAATCAGAAGAGTTTTTATTGGTGAAATGAAATCATATTGTTACTTTAATTTTAATTTGTAGATTACTAGATAAATTGATCATTTTTTTCAGTTAAAAACTATAATCAGGGGCGCCTGGGTGGCTCAGTCGTTAAGCGTCTGCCTTCGGCTCAGGTCATGGTCCCAGGGTCCTAGGATCGAGCCCCGCATCAGGCTCCCTGCTCAGCGGGAAGCCTGCTTCTCCCTCTCCCACTCCCTCTGCTTGTGTTCCCCGTCTCGCTGTGTCTCTCTCTGTCAAATAAATAAAATCTTAAAAAAAAAAAAAAACAACTATAATCATACTTCTTTATTGTGAATTATTTTTCCATGTTCCTTACATACATTTTTCTTCATTTATATAGAAATAAATTGGCCCTTTGTTGCAAATGTCCTAGAAATAAACTGTTGATAAAACCTAATCTAAAAATCTCACAGGTTAAACTACACATAATATATAAAAATATGTATATATGAGCTCTATTGGTTAGGATATAGTTCTAGCTATTACAATACAGGCCAAAATAATAATGGCTTAAACAAAATAAAAGTTTATTTCTTTATCATGTAAAAAGTCATAGCAGCCAGTGGGAAGTGAAGGGAAGGAGAGCATAGTTCTTTGCTCCCAGGGCACAAGCCATAATTTGCACACATAATGTCTGCTTCTGCATCACTGGTCCTGCCTCAAGGCCATATCCAACCTAAAGGATCCCTGGAAATGTATTCTTTATTTATTTTTTATTATTTTTTATTTTTTTAAAGATTTTTTTAATTAATTTATTTGAAACAAAGAGAATGAGAGAGAGAGAGCACATGAGAGGGGGGAGGGTCAGAGGCAGAAGCAGGCTCCTAGCCGAGCAGGGAGCCCGATGCGGGACTCGATCCAGGGACTCCAGGATCATGACCTGAGCTGAAGGCAGTCGCTTAACCAACTGAGCCACCCAGGCGCCCTGGAAATGTATTCTTTAACTGAACAGACATGCAGCTACCTCTTTTATTACTCTAGATCAGGTATCAGCCAACACTATCTGTAAAGGGACAGAGACTAAGTATTTGACAGGTTTGAGGTGATATCTCATTGTAGTTCTGATTTGAATTTCCCTGATGATAGGTGATGATGAACAGCTTTTCATGTGTCTGTTAGCCATCTGGATGTCTTTGAAGAAACGTCTATCCGTGTCTTCCGTACATTCTTAAATTAGATTATTTGTTTTTTAGGTGTTGAGTTGTATAAGTTCCTTTTTATATTTTTAGATTAGGTTAGTCATTTGCAAATATCTTCTCCTTGGGTGCCATTTATAGTATTTTTCGCCCTATGTACATTTTTCCCTTAAAGATCACATCTTACTTCATAGCTTCAGTCATCATTGATGACTGCAAGATCTATAACATCTCTACCAGAATCTCCTTCTGGATGCTCCCATTGCACAAAATGTGATTCTTCTTCTGTAATGATCATTTTGGTCATTTCTATCACCATATAGTTGTCTAGGTGACATTATTCATGCATTATTTGTCTCAAATATTTTGACTTGAGATTCAGTTCTCTAGGCACTATGCTATAGTGATGAGTAACAGAATAATTCTCAACTTTCCTGAACTTAAATGTTAGATGGGAGAACAGAAAAAAATCAAGTGGAAAAAAAATACACGTTGATAATTATTTCATTTTGAGCTAAGCATTAAGAAGATAATAAAATAAACTACTATGTTGAAGACTTACTACAATGGGGTACAAATAAAAAGGATGGTCAGTGGAAGCCAGACCCAGGAGGTAGCATGTGAATTGGATTCTGAATCTTCAAAAGAAGGTGGCCATGGCAAGAAGCCAGAAATCTGAATGGCATCCTTAACTGCGGTCTCATGATGTGCCATGTATCCAGTCTGTTATCCCAAACTGACAGCTCTGTTTACTCAGTAGCATTCAAAATAACAAACTGCTTTTTTTTTTTTTTTTTACCATCTGCTTGTCTTTTCTCCTACCATTAATTCTTCACATTTTGCCAGAGAGATCTTCCTATAATGCAGATCTTATCAGGTGACTCCCTTAATAGCATCCTTCATTGGGTTTTAATTTGAGGATAACCACTGTCCCAAAACTCAGAATGTCCAAGGTCTCCAAAGATGCCTTGGTTACATCTTAAACCTATGTTTTCCATTCCCATACTGTCCAACATCTGTGCCCAGACTCTACTAAATTACTTCAGTCACTTAACATTCACTGTTCAATTTTGCTTCCTTGGATTTTTGGATGATCTTTTTATCTGTTTGGAGGGCTCATTCTAGCTAGTTAACTATTGTTCACATCACTTAGGTCTCAACTTAAGTTTGATAACTTATACATTGTAAAGAACATGTCTGTTGAGTTTTTTTATGCTTCCATTAGTTTCTAAGTTCCTTGAATGCTGGGAAGTTTGTTTGCCCATTTTGTATACCCAAGGCTTAGAACAGAAACTGACAATATTGCAAGTAATGCACAATAATAATTTACTTGATAAATCAAATAAGTCTTTTAAAAGTTTTAGTCATTTAAACTGAATTGTTTTACTCAAATATTTTATAATAACAACATAAATTAAGGCATTTGTTATTCAACTTCGAATTTCTCATACATGCAGATGGTAGTTTCTTAACAAATATGTAGTTTTTATATTTGTGTGTATTTGTATTTATAACAGATTCAGTGAATGAATGAAGTTATTTTCACTTAAAAATAAAACATGACGTGTTACTTAGGACAGGAAGATAAAGGACACAACCTAAGTGCTCTTTGGAACAGTACTCTTCAAAGTGTGGTTAGAAGGTCAGCCCCATTGAAGTTACCTGGGGCTTGTTAGAAATGCAATGTTCAGGTCCATCCCAGTCCTGATGAATCAGAATCTCTGCTTTAAAATCTTTCGAAGCTATCAGATGATGGAGGGCCTGTCACATTACAGGTTGTTGGAACCCACACCCCAAAATGCTGATTTTGTAGTTAGGAGGTGAGGTCTGATAATTTGCATTTCTAAGAAGCTCTCAAGGGTTGTTGATAGTGCTCATGTGTGGGCCCCACTTAAGGAAGCACCTCTTTGTAGCAGGAGTTGGCGGACTATGGCAGGCCAAATCTGGCCAGCTCCCTGTTTTTGTAAATAACATTTTATTGAAACATAGCCATCCATTCCTAAAAGTATTATTTATGGCTACTGTGGTATTCTACCATGGCAGACCTGAGTAGTTGTGATTGAGACCATCTGGCCCACAAAACCTAAAATACTCTCTGTTCCTTTATAAAAAGTTTGTCAAATCTTCTTGAAGAACACGTTTCTTCTTCTTTTCTTGAAATTTTGTTCATTTTAGGTTGTATTTAATAAATTGAAATAAGTTTTTTGTTAGGGAAAATAGGAAAATCAATTAAAGTAATTGCTTATAAAGTAGTTTATAAGCAACTTTATGTCACTTACCTGTTGGTATAAATTATTCTGAGTCAATTGTCCATGGACTATGAGAAGATTTGCAGAACTGTGTTTAATATTGCAGACTATCAAAACTTACTTGCCCTATTAGTCACTGAACAATCCAACTCAGTAAAGCTTCAAAAAAATATGTCTTTTTAAGTTTCCTGAAAGAACCTTTAAATTAATATCAAATGATATAAATACAACATAAAGTAATGTATGTAAAACAATATTACAATGGGACTCATTTAAATGAGTAAGTATGGAAGTAACAGAACAATTTAAAAGATATATAATTTTGTATTCTTAACAGAAGAAAACAAATTCAACATATGTCACAAAAATTGAACAAATAAGCTCTTCAATGATTCACATTCTAAGTACTAAAATATAAAATACACTCATTTGAACTATAGAAGCTCATTAAAATAGTAAAGCTGTTAAAGTGCCATTTCTCTACAACTCAATAAAAACACATTAATTTTCTGCCTTTACAAATTATACTACAGAGAGAATATTTCTTCAGTAAAAACATATTGAAGAAGTTTACCAACGCATGCTTAAATAAATAAATGTTTTGAGAAACTACAAGTAAATATTTAACATTTTTGTATTAAACATTTAACACATTTCCTAGAAAAAGTTCTTATCACTGAAATTGTCTCATGTTTCTGATTAAGTCTGCTACGTGGCAGCACTTTCAGTATAAAATAATTCAACTTTCACCTTGTTTTTTTTTTAATATTCTAAGACATAAAGTGAATGATTAATTTGGGAAATTTTCTGTTTTGAATTAGCATTTTTACAGATGGTTCATGCTTATCTACAGTGAAGTAGCGCTTATATTCATAAGTAGAAGATAATTCACTAAGTGTTACTCCAGAGATATTCTCAATGTCATCCTAGTAACTAACAAAGAGATGGAGGAGTTATTTTTTTTTAAGATTTTATTTATTTAGGGCGCCTGGGTGGCTCAGTCGTTAAGCGTCTGCCTTCGGCTCAGGTCATGATCCCAGGGTCCTGGGATCAAGCCCCACATCAGGCTTCCCGCTCTGCGGGAAGCCTGCTTCTCCCTCTCCCACTCCCCCTGCTTGTGTTCCTGCTCTCGCTATGTCTCTTTCTGTCAAATAAGTAAAAAATCTTAAAAAAAAAAAAAAAAAAAAAAAGATTTTATTTATTTATTTGAGAGAGAGAGAGCACAAGCAGGGGGAAATGGTAGAGGGAGAAGCAGGCTCCCTGCTGAGCAGGGAGCCCAATGAGGGACTCGATCCCAGGACCTTAGGATCATGACCTGAACTAAAGGCAGACACTTAATGGACTGAGCCACCCAAGTGCCCGAGATGGAAGAGTTATACAGACATATGTGTATGATCATAATCTTTGTCGTTATACTGCAATTCCATTTTATCAAGAAAAAATATATGTATAATATTTGACCACATGTATTTCCCATCTTAATATGGAATGCTAGGGGTTTTGTTTTTTAGGAAAATCCACCACATTCTTTGTAGGTATCATTACTAGGATGTGGAAGGAAGCAGGCCAAGACCACAGCTTGGCAAGAGCACCCTACCACAATGTGTTGGGTTTAAGTAAAGGATACCCTTCAAAAACTTCAAAAACTTTAAAATCCCTGATCCAAATACTTATATGTGTGTATATCAATACATTCTCTTTAAAGCAAAAAGTTAGAATGACAATGATTGAAATTAAATATAGTGAAAATATTTTAATTAAATAAGAAGTAATATTTCTCAATTAATAATGTAGTCTGTCTTAAACTTGATCATATATATTCTGTAGAAATAGTCTATATTTGAGTCTATATTGCTCCTAAAATATAAATAAATATTTAATTTCATATTGTATTAAATATTTAGAAGTTATTTGAATAATCTTTATTTTTTTTTTTTAAAGATTTTATTTATTTGACAGAGAGAGGCACAGCGAGAGAGGGAACACAAGCAGGGGGAGTGGGAGAGGGAGAAGCAGGCTTCCCCTGAGCAGGGAGCCCTATGCGGGGCTCGATCCCAGGACCCTGGATCAGGACCTGAGCTGAAGGCAGATGCTTAACAACTGAGCCACCCAGGCGCCCCTGAATAATCTTTATTTTTAAATTTAAAAAAATATTCTTAGAGTTGCTGTGTCCAACAGGTATTCACATTTAAAATGGTAATAGATGCTGACTCTTTGCACTTCAATGACCTTGCACTAATTTATAGTTCTTCAATGTAAGAAAGTATTTATTTAAGAAAAGTATTTATTTTCATACATTTTACTTACTATCAATACAGTTAATATTTACAACTGATGGAAAAATTAATTCTAAGTTTTATGTGGCTATCATTCAATTATCTGTGAATGTAAAAAGAATTGACTTTTGAAATTTCTTCTTTATATCTTCTGAGCATTTTCATTAGGCGTTCTTTTTTTTTTTTAAGACTGTATTTATGTATTTATTTGAGAGAGGTGGGGAAAGGGCAGAGGGAGAGGGAGAGAATCTTTTTTTTTTTTTTTTAAAGATTTTATTTATTTACTTGAGACAGAGAGAATGAGAGACAGAGAGCATGAGAGGGAGGAGGGTCAGAGGGAGAAGCAGACTCCCTGCCGAGCGGGGAGCCCGATGCGGGACTTGATCCTGGGACTCCAGGATCATGACCTGAGCCGAAGGCAGTCGCTTAACCAACTGAGCCACCCAGGCGCCCCGAGGGAGAGAATCTTAAGTAAACTCTCTGTCTAGTGCAGAGCCTGACATGAGGCTCAATCTCATAATCCTGAGATCATGACCTGAGCCAAAATCAAGTGTTAGATGCTTAACTGCCTGAGCCACCCAGGAACCTCTCATTAGGTGTTCTTTATTAAATATTTATTTATTTATTTGTACAAGCTCATAAAATATACATTTTAATTCTTGTTATAAATGTCACAAAATTTCTCCAATTGCCAGTTATATTTTAGCTTTGATGATATTGAAAATTTCTTTCCTTATGCCTGTGTTTGTAATTTTTAACAATTTACCTAAAACTTTGCTTTGTTTTGTTTTTTTGTTTTGTTATTTTTAAAGATTTTATTTATTTATTTAATTGACACAGAGAGAGAGACATAAGAGAGAGAACACAAGCAGGAGGAGTGAGAGAGGGAGAAACAGGCTTTCCGTCGAACAGGGAGCTCGATGCGGGGCTCAACCCCAGGACCCTGATCATGACCTGAGCTGAAGGCAGTTACTTAACTGACTGAACCACCAGGCACCCCTGCTTTGTTTTCATAAAGAATTAATCTGGTTGACCTTCCACAATCACACACACGTGTTCTATGGAAAACTACCTTTGCTAATTAACATCTTATCCAAGCACTCCTGATAAATTAAAATGTAAGAAAGGGGGGCGCTTGAGTAGCTTGGTCTATTGAGCAGCTGACTCTTGATTTTGGCTCAGGTCATGATCTCAGGGTTCTGGGATCATGCCCCCTGAGGCGCTCCCTGCTAAGTAGGGAATCTGCTTGAGGATTCTCTCTCTCTCCTTCTCCTGCCCTTCCCCCTGCTCATGCGCTCTCTCTTTCTCTTTCTAAAATAAATAATTTTAAAAAATCTTTAAAAAAATGTGTGAAAGGCATAGACTACACAATTCCCTTCTTGATTATTTTACAGGATATTTTCATAAATCAGCAAATTTACCTTAATATATAAAAAATAGATCTTTGGTAAGAAAATGGCAATATGAAACCTAAAATGTTCTAGATGCCACTCTTGAAAGCTTATTTCACACTTGGTAACTTAAGTGGGCATCAAGTCTTAGGTTTAAATTTTCTCTCTACCATCAAATGTTGGGCACTGAGATGAAAATTCCAGTCTCAAACTTTCCTCAAGTCTCTAAATGTGGACATCACCTGTAAAGCCCAGGGTTTGAATCCCAGTATTATTTGAAATCTCTTGCTAACTGAGTAGGGCTTTGGAGTAGTTTTCTTGCATTAGCTCTGATTTTCATGCCTGCCCTTCCCTCTTCAGTCAATGTTGTTTCTTAAGCTTTCTGGAAATACCTCTTTCCAACCAGTTGTAGATCTTCTCCACAATGGTAGTTCAGAAGAGTCTAATTATAGCTCTGGTACACTCTGTTTGAATCCTCCTTATGATTGTTCTCTGATTATAATTTTGTAAACTTTTAAGCCTATTAACTAAAGTAAAAACTCTATGGATAGAAATTCAGATACTAATGATTTTTTAAAACACAGTTTTTTATCTATCCCATTCAAACAACTATTTTTAGAATGGTTTGGTTTATGTTTATGACTTCTCAATTTTCTTTTTTTTTTTTTAAGACTTTATTTATTAATTTGACAGAGACACAGCAAGAGAAGGAACACAAGCAGGGGGAGTGGGAGAGAGAGAAGCAGGCTTCCTGTGGAGCAGGGAGCCCAATGCGGGGCTCAAACCCAGGACCCTGGGATCATGACCTGAGCAGAAGGCAAATGCTTACCAACTGAGCCACCCAGCCCCCATGAATTCTCAAATTTCAAATCCCCATTTTTTAGGAAGTTCTTAATATGTTAATACTATCCACTTTCAGATGCTCAAGTTCTTGTTCTGTATTCAAACTTGAAGGCTTAGTTTATGAAATATCAGAAATTTAAAAGATTTAAAGAAATGCAATTTTCACTAGAATATAATACACTGTGTGTTAGTATATATAATAGAAACAACTATATCTTTAAACAGATCTGATACTTACTACACCTAATGTACTCTGATTTTTATTCTATCTTATCCTACACTGTCCTATCCTACTCTACTCTATCCTAGCCTAGTCTAACCTAGTCTATTCTATTCTTTATATATAAAGTTGACTTTATAATAACACACTAGGATAGATAGATCATTTAAGATGCTTTTGGCTACAAGTAACAGAATATTAAAAGTTGTTAAATATTGGAAACTAGTATTATCCCAAAGAAAATGTATCCAGTGGCACCTGGGTGGCTCAGTCATTAAGTGTCTGCCTTCGGCTCAGGTCATGATCCTGGGGTCCTGGGATCGAGCTCACATCGGGCTCTCTGCTCCGCAAGAAGCCTGCTTCTCCCTCTCCCACTCCCCCTGCTTGTGTTCCTGCCCTTGCTATCTCTCTCTCTCTGTCAAATAAATAAAATCTTAAAAAAAAAAAAGAAAATGTATCCAGATTTATTATTTCATATAACAAGCAATTCCAGAATACATTAATTAAGTAGGTAAATTAATGTCAGCAAAACTGCACAAGCATTTTATGTGATTGTTTTGCCATCTTCAGCATACTGGCTTTTGCCCACAGCTTTACATTCTAATAGTAGTAAAATGACTGCCACAGCTCCAGACATTCCAGCGTCACACAGCAATTTGGGGAAAGAGAAAAGGCTTATTTTTCCCTTAAGTATATAATTTTATACACTAAAGGATATATTTTTCCCCAAACCTCCACCAAAAAAAAAAAAAAAAAAAAATCTCCTCTCAGATTCCCAGACCTAAAATAACCACAAGCAAAGAAAATGGGATTACTGTGATCAGTAATGAATGATCCACACTTCCTACAGGGCCTGAGGAAGGGCCAATTTTCCTAAGCATATTTACTCATTACCTGAATAAAATCACATTTCATTAGAAAGGACGAAGGTAAAGTATGGCTGCTGGATGGGTGACATAGAGAACAGTGATGATACTCCACCCATGTCCCCTTAATTCTATTGTGTAGGTGTTTTAGTCCACAGTCCTATCTAAGCCAGCCTTCCAAACATCTTAGCAAAGGATGCAAATATGTGAGTAAAGCTCATTAATGGGCCCTCCATACCAGTCCATCTGCCAACTGAATACCACCATGTGTTATATTTCATTGTCCCATGGAACAGGAGAATCAAACAGCTGAGGCTGGCCTGAATATCTGCCCAACAAAATGATGAGATGCATCAAAACTGTTTTAACCCACTAAGCTTTTATGGGCGGCTTCACAGAAATAGATAACTAGAACATTGCCTAATTTAGTTTTACTATTTGAATGTACCTCCTGGTCTGGTTTGCTTTTCTTTCAATCACAACCAGCATTTAGAAGTCTTTTTCTGAGGAATGCTCTTGGGCTAATTAAATCTTTATTCAGCTAAAGGGATGGCCTGGAGTGCCTGGGAATTTATGTCACCTCCTGGAGGTTTTATGAAAAGATGAATGTATTTGTTTGTTTGTTTTTTGCCAGACTCTTCTGATAACACATTGCATATGAAACTTAATTGTGTGACTTGTGTTACAAAAACCTTTTACAGGATTCCTCCTATAAATATTAGGGTTTATACACCCCATCCCTCTTTTGGGATCTTAGAACACAAGCTACTGTGTTCTAGTTTAAGGATCTAAGCAGTATTTAGTTATAACCGTGCCCATCTCCCTGCTCCTTTTTTTTTTTTTTTTGAAGTAAACAAAATGCTCCTTTGTCCTTTATCCACTTTTTATGGTTTATGCCTTACACATCAATACTTCCAGACTTAGGCACGGTTTCTCCAATTTATTGATATATGTAAATAGTAGCACAATTCAAGAAAAGGACAAGACACAGTGTCATGAACTATGAAGTGTCTTAGGTTTTACCTATTTGGGCAGCTAACAAGTTTGCACACTAGCATACCACATGTAATGCATCTTTACAGAAGATATGAAAATCCTGAATCAGAGATAAAGGAAAGTTTACTGCTCATAGCAACAGCAGTAGCCAGAGTATTAGCGTTATCTTATACTGGTTCCTCAAGCTCCAAAGCCCACAGGACAACATGAAGAATATCAGCTGACATCTGCTTATGCATTGGGGTTGTGTTTCAGGAAAGGAACTCTGAACTTAGGGAATTCAAGTCTTTTATAATAGATAATAAGTATGTCCACTCTTCTCTATGGGAAGGCATTATCTTTATTATAGTGAACAGTAAGCCCATCTGTCCTTTCTTCTAAAGGAAGGAACTATGTTTATCTTTTATAGTTTTTTAAAGAGTGGGGAGGGGCATAGGAAGAGGAAGAGCGAGAACCTTAAGCAGGCTCCACACCCAGTACAGAGCCCAACAAGGGCTCAATCTCACAACCCTGAGATCATGACCTGAGCTAAAATCAAGTCAGCTGCTTAACTGACTGATCCACGCAGGCGCCCCCCCATGTTTATCTTTTAAGGATGAAAGTAAGCATACATTTTGCTCTACATAGAGCCCAACTCTATTTTCCAAGACTCTGTACTATACAAACATATTTTTAAAAAACAAGCCAGAACAAAGGTAGACAATACCTCTGCTCAGGAGACATACAGAAATGGGAAACATTCATAGACAATTTCCTTTCAAGGATACTACCACTCATTTCTACACTGTCTTGGCTTCTGGCACATTTCCCAGTATGTGTACTCCATGAGCCATTCTTATTCATTTAATAAACAGCCTGGAACCAAGTCTGTTTAATTTCTCTCTTTCAGCATTTAGTTAAGGCTATTATCAGCAGGAATCTAAAGAAGAAGGATGGGGCCACCTCGCAGTATTGACCTCAGTCATGTCCCAGAGGGTTACAAAACCAATCAGCTGAAAAAATCTCGTAAACTCTCAGGGATTCTCTTGCAAAACCCGGTAGATTTCTCCTTAAGTTTCCTTATTGACCTTCCTGGCAGGGCCAAGGCATTAATCTGGGTACAATAATATATAGTAAAAATTACACAGATGCTCAAAGGGAACACTTACACAACTCTGTCCAACAAGGTGGGGCTGATCTAAACATATTCTAGGGCTGAGTTGCTGTTATTGGTCACTGTAGCTAAAGTCAGAGACAAATTTTCAACACCTTTTCTAATTGGATAATTACCATTCTAGAGATAACTGCCTGTTTAAATAACAAGTCAGTAATTTCTAATAAGAAGTTTGCCTAATTAACTCTCATTTTGGAGAATTATCCACATGATTTATCAGTGTAACATGATTTACCAATAGTGTTTTCTTAAACCCTTGGTGGTATCTTCTGACCACCACCAAGGTGCACGACTCTGTGTTTTCATGAGGGAGGTAAACTATTATTTGACACAAAATAGTAAATTCTGAGGGTGCACATGTTGCCCATGGAAAGAAAGGTTTGTTGAACAGCATTGCCTTCTTTCAAGTAAAACCTCTATCAGTGACAGACACACATTGTCAGTACTTCCTTCTGGCCTCTTGGACAGCTGGTAAGACTTGCACTTAATTCACTTAAAAAAGTTGAGTCTAGTCCTTGATTTTGGAGTGACAATCTAAGGGCAGTTAGTCCTATCTGTCCTGTTTGTCCATGAAACCAGCTGAATAGCATTTATTCACCCCATGCAAGGAGTGAGTGACAGCTATGGGAATGAATACAGAGAGGATACCTGGACATATTAACAAATGTTTTGTGTATTTTCAAATAATTCTTTCTAATGCCCAGACTGTTGTATTCTGACAATCATCCAGGAATTGGCCAAACACAGATGATCCCTTCGGAAAGATAAGCACGGTCACTGACCAAAATGCCTTAATAAGGTATGTGTATTAGGGAATGAGGGAGGTAGAATCAGATTTCTGAGGAAAATGTTCTAATATTTAATAAATGACTGTGGATGGTATGGATGGTTTACCTTGACTATCAACCCATTGTTGAATGGCTTTTGTGATGAAAGACACACTATTGTTAGATTTCAAATAGTATAGGAATGATTAGTTTTAAATATCACAATTGCATTTCTTGGAGTCAGCTGATTGGACTGAAGCATCAATATTTAATATAAATAATGTCAACAACTTTGAGGCCCTAAAATTAGCCCCAAAGAAGGGATGAAAGGACAATTTTTTTTTTTTAAGATTTTATTTATTTTACAGAGAGAACAAGTAGGGGGAGCAGCAGAGGGAGAGGGAGAAGCAGGCTCCCCACTGAGCAGGAAACCTGATGTGGGGCTCGATCCCAAGACCCCAGGATCATGACCTGAGCCAAAGGCAATCGCTTAAAGGACTGAGCCACTCAGGCGCCCCGGACCAGCTACATTCTTGAATATATAATTTCCATTTGACAAATAAGGCCTGTTGAACTTTCCTGCATTGTTAGTTTTTAGGTTTGAGATGACCACTTCAGCCTCCAAAATGGAAGTATCAGGCCAGAGAGTCACAAGGCCTCCAGAGGTAAGGGGTTGTTTTGGAAGAGCCCAGTAGCAGGCTGCTTTTTCTAAAGATGTTCTCAGTATCTACATCAGGCAGGTGATGAGTCAATATCAAGGGGCACCCCTGGATGGAGGCTGCCTTCTTTGCTTGAGGCTCCAATTGGCAAAATCATCAGTCTTGGAGACTTATAGCTTAAATGGGTTATTAGGTTTGTGGGGCCTCAAAGGTATAGCACTTCTTTAAAAGCAGTTCTTTCTGATAGGGAGAATGCCTTCATTCATAATATAGGCATATGAAACATCAATAGCAATTATACATTCAGTAAATGAAGCCATAATAGTAGGATAATGAATTGACCCAAATGGCCTCACTCACACAGTTGTGTTAGCTTCTTCACTCTACTGCAAACTTTGCCCTAACTTAATTAACTAAATTCAGCTTGTCCCTGCCCTAAGTGACATTGTAGGATGGTGACTTTGATGCCTGTATTCAAAAAAGCCATAAAAGTTTGAGTCCCTCCTCTTCCTGAATTACTTCACAAGTGCATATGGACGTTGGGGGACAGAGAGGTCTCAGCCTCATACATTCATTTTGCTCCTTAAATAAGTGGAGTTAGAGCTAGAAAGAAAAGGAAAGATTAGTGGACATGGAGGGAGAGAGAAGCTTCAGGCAAGCAAGGTAAATTGTGAAAGCTGCTTAAAGGCTCACCCAAATGAAATGCGAATGTTTTTAGGATATTCAGGGCCCTGTATTAGATAGCAAGATCATCTATATTGTGAGCATCAGTTTTAGTCTTGGAAATCCCTTGACTCTATAGTCAAAGCCATGTTGCTTTCTGGCCAAGACCTTGATGTTTATTATCTTTGATGTCATTGATTCACAGAGTGGGAGAATTATTTTAAGGAGTTCTATTTAATCTGGGCAATTTCCTGCACAATTATCATGATAAGAACTCTTAAAATTCTCCCTGGCTTGGGGCGCCTGGGTGGCTCAGTCGTTAAGCGTCTGCCTTCGGCTCGGGTCATGATCCCAGGGTCCTGGGATCGAGCCCTGCATCGGGCTCCCTGCTCAGCGGGAAGCCTGCTTCTCCCTCTCCCACTCCCCCTGCTTGTGTTCCCTCTCTAGCTGTCTCTCTCTCTGTCAAATAAATAAATAAAATCTTTAAAAAGAAAAAAATTCTCCCTGGCTTAAAGTAAAGGGTAGGGTAGTTTTTCAAAATGGCAGGGTTCACCATTGTAAGAAACAATTTTCCCAGGTTACTTTGTG
This sequence comes from Mirounga leonina, assembly GCF_011800145.1. Lineage (NCBI taxonomy): Eukaryota > Metazoa > Chordata > Mammalia > Carnivora > Phocidae > Mirounga > Mirounga leonina. The sequence goes on from NW_023270454.1 coordinate 25,754,263, forward strand.
TTACTTTCTCATTCTCTAGTGGCTTGGTGATGTCTATGAAACAGATGAATGGACAGATAAACTGGTAAGTCCATACAGTGATATATGACTCATCAATTAAAAGGATAAACATTTGCACACCTGGGTGGCTCAGTCAGTTAAGCATCTGCCTTTGGCTCAGGTCATGAACCCAGGGTCCTGGGATGAAGTCCTGCATCAGGCTTCCTGCTCAGCTGGAGGCTTTCTTCTTCCTCTCCTTCCCCCCCATTCATGCTCTCTCTCTCTCTCAAATAAATAAAATCTTTTTAAAAAATTAAAAAAAAAAAATAAAAGGAATATACATTGGATACGTTACAAACTGAATGAATCTCAAAATATTTATGCTGAGTGAAAGATGGCAGAACAAAGAGACTATATACTACATAATTATATTTGAATAAAATTCATTATTTACTTTAGATATTTAAATGAAATAAAATATAAACTAATCTATAGGGACAGAACTCTCATCAGTGGTTGCCTGGCAACTGGAATGAGGGGAGGCTGGGAGAGATTATAAGGAGGCATGAGGAAACTTTTAGGGTTGGCAATGTTTTCATTACCTTAATTGTGGTGATTATATCAGGTATATTCATATGTTGCAATTTATCAATTGTATACTTTAAATATGTGCAACTTACTATATGTCAATTATACTGCAATAAAGCTATTTTTTTTTAAAAAAGCTGCTGCAAAGGTAAAAAAAGGGAATAATATCATAAAGAACAGAGAATTTAGGAATAGCCCCAAAACAGATAAGAAAAAATGATACATCTGCATGTACAATTAATTCTAGCTACAACAGCTCTGAAAAATGAAATACCAAAAAAACTAGATTCTTGCCATAGTAGACCTAGTCAGAGCTATAAAAAAATATATCAATTCAGAGGATTATAAAAAACACTAAAACTTTAGTTTTTTGGGTTTTTTTGTTTTTTTTTTAAGATTTTATTGATTTATTTGACAGAGAGAGACACAGCGAGAGAGGGAACACAAGCAGGGGGAGTGGGAGAAGGAGAAGGAGAAGCAGGCTTCCCACCGAACAGGGAGCCTGATGCGGGGCTCGATCCCAGGACCCTGGGATCATGACCTGAGCCGAAGGCAGACGCTTAACTGACTGAGCCACCCAGGCGCCCCTAGTTTTTTGTTTTGTTTTGTTTTGTTTTTGAGTCTAGTCGACACAGGTTGTTACATTACCTTCAGTTGTATACATGGTCACAACTTCTCTATACATTAAGCTATGCTCACCAAAAGTGTAGCTACCATCTATCACTATACAAGGCTATTACAATATCAAAAAAGCAATAAATCATATAGTGAGTGATCAAAGACACAGGTCTTCATTTAGCAGGAATTCAAATCATAAATGTGAGCATGTGTGAGGATAATATTGGAACTTCTGGAAGTTCACACTCCATTATTCATGATTATTTTCATATTCTGTGTGTGTGTGTTCATGCATGTGTGATATGCATACATACATCTACCATATATATATATATGTCTAATATGTTGGATTCTGCAGGAAACACACTATGAAATGTAGATTTGCATGTCTTTTGGGGCAAAAACTATTCCTGGTAAAGGACTCAGCTGTGAGCGGCTAGCCATCACTTCTTGAATCCAGAGAATGAGTGCCTAAGTACTGGGATGGGAAATTTGGTATCTGAAGCAACCACTACGTCTACCACTTATGTCATTTGAATGCATTGATTCACTTAATAAAATCACCCATCTCTGAACAGCTAAAGATTCTGGATGTGCTCTTTTCCTGGGGAAACTTATATAGCTTATGGTGAGATGTGCTATAGAGTCTTCCACTGCATCTGATCTCAGTGTGCAGCTGATATTCATTATTTTCCCCTTTTAATACCTATATTAGTTTCCCTTTTCTGCTTGTCCAGGTGGCTGTGGCTGCCACGAATTATGTCTGCCACAGATGATCTACTCAGACCTCTCTTTAAGAGCACTCACTACAAGTAATGTGGTTGCCTGACAGTTTTAGCTGCCCCCTCTTTGGTTCCATTCCAGGGTTCCCACTGAGGCCATACTCTTATACACCTTCCTCAAATGACTGAGCAGAGCCAGAGTACTTGAGCTGAGAGGAAGCTCACTAAAAGGTCCTAATCAGCATACCTGAGGCTTTTTGGAGCTCTACTGCTATTTGAGGCTCTACCTAAACAAACTGCCTTTCCTTCTCTCATATGTGTCAGACCTACATCGTAGTTTTAAGGCTTCCCCTGCTACCTCTCTACTTTACCCTTTATAGGTGTAGTCCCCACCTTCACTCTCCACTCCTAAAGCCTTTAGATATTGCATTCCTTTTTATCATTTGCTTCTTAGAAAATTCAAATTAGCACATAGCTTATCTGGTCTGGAGTGACTCAGATACTCATCCCTGAGGGATCTGAGCCTTTAGCTGTCATATCCTTCTTAAAGTTCTTACATGTGTCTAGTTGCTATTGAATTGGGACTGGGGAATAACAAGAAACCCCCAATAGATCACCTGGATGTCAAATGTATTCTTCCTTGCTCCTATTGTATAACAGATGATTACCTCTTAGAGATGATCAGAGAAAATTACTCCTGCCTAGATACTGATTTTTTTTCCCATACTTCTCATCTCTTGGCATCATTGAGAAGCCCAAAGTGACCAGGCAACACATAAACTTAAAATGTAATGAGATTCTTGTTGTGCCTGGTGACAGTAGTATTCTCTCTCTGGGAATAGGATCTTTACATATACAAACCCTAGTGTTACAGAAATAGAAAACAAATTACCCAGATGGATCATTGAGAGTGAAGGTAAACAAAGTTACTCCTACTTACATGTCCAGGTTCCCGGAACCCTGTGTTCTTACCTTTTAGAGATACATTTATTTGACATTAAATGTCACTGATTTAGTTGTAAACTGCATCTCCTTGAGGGTAAAATCCAATCTAGAGGATATCATTTCTAGGCTGAAGCCTCTGTTTGCCCTTCAAAAGTTTCCCCATCATTATGTTTGGAAGCTGCTGGGTGGTGTTGTATGTAACAGGACAAGTGAGTTCCATGATCCTATGTGCATCATTAAAGTTCAATTGCAGGAATGTGTGCTCCTTTATCTTATGTGATATTTTGCAGAGTCATGTGTCAGTTGATCATATGTTCTGAAGACCATTAGAAATAGTGGACTCTGAGGCTCAGTGGTCAAGGAAGGAAAATCCATACCTGTAACATATGCTGTCCAATAAAAATCCCTGCACCTTTTAGAGATGAATGGTTTCAATGTATTTATGTATTTAACTTGTCAACAAGGGGCTGATTGCTCTCTTTGAGTACTGGTGTGGTTTTGACAGCTCAGTGTTGGGGTCTTTTGCTTTGCTAATCAGCAGCAACACTAATTTAATTTTCATTGATGAATGGGAGCTCATGCTATTGAGTTTATTTACAGATTCCATCTTTGTTAACATGGTTGTTCCACTTGTGAGCCCAGTATATTACCACTGGGGGTGGCCAATGAAAGAAAGTGACTGATGTTAATTTGCCAAGTCATTCCATCTACTTGGGTTTTGTTGTTATTTGTGAGGTTTTTTTTGTTTGTTTGTTTTATATTTTATTTATATAGATAGATAGATAGATAGATAGATAGATAGATAGATAGATATAGATATATATATAGAGAGAGAGCACAGAGGGAGAGGGTGAGGGAGAAGCAGACTCCCCGCTGAGCAGAGAGCTAGACACAGAGCTCAATCCCAGGTCCCCGAGATCATGACCTGAGCTGAAGGCAGACGCTTAACCAACTGAGCCACCCAGGCAAGCCTCTTGGTTGGTTTAATGCCTTTTCCTTTTATGACATCTCTGATGGGCTTTAGTATACAATACAAAGACCTTGACAATTCATGTTCACTTCCAAAAGTCTTTGCACATACTTCTACAGAATTTTTTGTCCTTTATCTTCTAATCCTTTTTCCTTTAAAAGTCTGATCACAGAGCCCAGCAGCTTGATACTACCCATAAATCTGTGTACCACTTTTCTACACATATACTCAAAGTCAGTGTGCATGGCTTAAACCTCTAATCATTGGGATGGTTTCCACCCACTGCTATCTTTCAGGGCCACCTTTGAGTGGGACAGTAACATAATAATAGGCCATTTTCAACTTGCATCCAAATACCTAGACAACTAATCTCTGAACCAAGCCATGCCATTATTTGTTTCCATCTGCTGGTATTAACTTTCTTTCTCCTACGTACCAGGTAAGTGTAAGTGTGAGCTAGAGAAGAAATGTTTTTACTATACTATTTTTTTTTTTTTAGTGATGAGACATGAGACATATTAATTTGATAATTTATCATTTACTTTGATGAGAATTGTATTGTCCAAACATGCCCAGACAACAAGACCTATTTGAAAATTCATTAATCTAGTAGGTCCTGAATTTTTGAAGAATTTAACACCCATCCTCATCAAGGCCTTTTTTTTTTTTTAAGATTTCTTTTATTTATTTATTTGAGAGAAAGGATGAGAGGAGAGAGAGAGCACATGAGAGGGGGGAGGGTCAGAGGGAGAAGCAGACTCCCCGCCGAGCAGAGAGCCCGACGTGGGACTCGATCCAGGGACTCCAGGATCATGACCTGAGCCAAAGGCAGTCGCTTAACCAACTGAGCCACCCAGGCGCCCCCTCATCAAGGCCTTTAATGTTCTTCTCACTTTGTACTCATATGGTCTAATGAACACAATTTAATCAATAGAAAGAAATAATGTGCTATTATGCAGGGTGTACAGATATTATAGGTCTTTTTGAGCTATATTATGGGAGTGAGCAAGAGGGTTAGTATAATTCTTGGATGAGAATGAAATATATTCTGTTGTTTATTCCACATCAGTGAGAACTGCTTCTAGTCCCTTCCCTCAAAGAAACGAAAAACAAACAAAGCAAAGCAAAGCAAAGCAAAACAGAACATTTTCCGGATCAATGGTGATAGAGCACATGTGTGGGGAGATGTTAACATGCTGTAGCAAAGATCTATCTGACCATTACTTAGGCCACTGCCATTGTCCAGGGCCCATATGGTTATTGTAAAGACCAGATTTGTAATTTAAAAGGGGATATGATGAGGATCAACATACTCTAAATTTTTAAGAATGGCAGTGATTTCTCCCATTTCTCTTAAGTTGCAACATTGCTTTTGCCTTACTATCTTGGTAGGGTTGGGACCAGTTTCAACAGCCTCAATTTGGCCTTCACAACTACGATAGCTCTTACTTCACAGGCTAGTGATGATATTCTGAAAACTACCTAGAACCTTTATTGTAATTATAATTTGAGAGATCAGGGAAATCACTATTGAGGAGTTCATGGACATACTCAATACTATAAGCTAAACCTGGATCAAAACTCTATTTTCATAAGGTCTCCACTAACAACAGGCTTATAGAAATGCTTTGCATGTCCAAGTACTAATGTCAAATTGAATCTCTATCAAAGAGTTCTTGAAACGTCTAGTATCCCTCTTTTGTCAGTATACAGTTGTCAGACAAATGACCACATGCTTTACTGGGAAAAACATTAGTGATAGTTTCCGTATAAACTTTCCCTGGTATTGAAGGTTCTTTCCTCATGGGAAACTGCCCTTTTCTTCAGTAAATGGGTTCTGGATTTTAAAGCTGGCACGTGTCTGCAAACTATGTAGGAAATTATGATGTTTTATCTGGTTGGCTGCCCTTCATATCCTAATCATCCATGCTTCATTTCTTTTGATTGCACAAATTGAAAAATACTCTTAAAAGTTGCCTTCTATCTTGTCCCTAGGGACACTGTATTCGATTAACAATCACCATAGCTCTCTGACTGTCTGGCTCCTAGTTTGCACTCTATTTTTTTCTGCTCATTTCTACAATTGTGCCCATTATTTTTTCTAACAGATATGTACTGTTACCTGGACTCTATTATTCTGAGATCTTATTACCCCTATTTCTAAAAAGCAACTGCTATCAGCCATGGCCTATATAAGGAGTCACCATTGATCCTATGACCCTGGTGACCCTATCACAGTGTTTTCCTTACCATGTTGGTAAATGTGGACTTCTGGGGGGGAAATAGTCAGCTGGTAGATTTTCCAATCTTACATAGTATATCTGCTTTAGCCTGTTGTCTTTACTGAGGTTTTTATTTCTATTCCCCCCACCCCACGTAGAAATTCTGGCATTTCTACTGAACTTTGTGTGGACCATAATTTTTCCCAGTTTTCCAAATGCCATCCAACAGGATCCTAACCCTGTATTTCAGGGTCTTTGTAGGGTATGAAGTCCTTAATCAGAAAGAGTGCTCCCAGACTAATAGACTCTTTTTATCCAACTTCATATTTAACCACTTTTGTCGACTCTCTTTTGGACCTTGTCCCATGAATATGCTTCTGGTTCTTGACAGTGCACATAGGCTAGGCCCTACATTTTCATTGCAGTATAGTCTCATTCATCTCTTAGCAGGAACACTTATTAGTAACATCTTTCTGAATAATATATATTGAGGCTTATCTTTACTTATTTGTTTAGTGGGCATGAGGGAGGTTAGGGTACATCTTGAGGAAGTGTAAGTCATCTTAAAAGATAAAAGTCTCTGCATCATCTTCAAACAAGGGACAAGCACTAGCCTTTAACAAGAAAAGCCATATTTGTAGGCTCAGAGTGTTAAAAAAAATCTGGGGATTTGGGATTTCTGACCCAGATTCTCCATCCTATGTTTCGTCATAAGCTTCTTACCCTTGGCATAACACTCTGGATTGAGGATTTAATTTTTCTGCATTTCTGTTATCATATGCTCTGTTTCTGTTTGTTATCCTTCTAGTTAAGTTCCAGGCCTGAATGTTAATATTTTCTGCCCTCTGGATGTGGGAGATGATTATATTTTATATTTATGGTCTGTGTTGCCTTAAGTTAGTGATTAATCACTCTAATGCTTTCATGTCCTTTTCCTCCAGTGTATTAATGGCCTCAGCAGTATCCCATTCCATAGTCCTCATATTACTCTTCCTCTTGAATTTTTCTAATAGCAGAGATATGGGATATTTCACCAACCAATGCCTCCCCCACCACCCCATAGTATCCCATCCCGGTTTATTATCATGGAAGTTTTAATAACTGTACCATTACTACATGTCAGGGACTCTCAGTACCCCATCTACCACCAGTGATGGGGTTCCTATTGCCAACTGGCTAGCAGATGCTTTTATTCCAAAAATTTCATTTTAGCATCTGCTTTTTTTGGACCATAATTTTTACCAATTGACATAGATAAGGTTCCCTGGAAAACAGGCTGAGACTGTTATTCAAATGAAAGCAATTTACTGAGAAGAATTCAATGAAATAACACCTATCTGAGAGTTAGAGATAGGTAAGATTGAGTAGGGATCTCTAGCATGGTCTTTTAGATAAGGCAACCAGATTTAGCAAATATAAATCCAGGATGTCCAGTTAAATTTGAACTTCTGATAAACAATGAATAAATTTCTATTGTAAGTATACACTAATATACTTTAGTGTAATTATGCTACAAATATTGCATGGGACACATACAAAAATGTACTTATTGCTTATTTGAGATTAAAATTTAACTGAGTGTCTCATATTTTTTCTGGCAACCCTACCTTCCTAGTTGTCATGAATTGAGACAACAGGCCAGGCCTTTTTTTTCTCCCTGAGTTAAAAAGTCTGTGGATTGCTGGAGTGGTGGGGGGTGGGAGGGATGGGGTGGCTGGGTGATAGACACTGGGGAGGGTGTGTGCTATGGTGAGCGCTGTGAATTGTGTGAGACTGTTGAATCACAGACCTGTACCTCTGAAACAATAATACATTATATGTTAAAAAAAAAGAAGAAGAAGAAGATAGCAGGAGGGGAAGAATGAAGGGGGGAAATCGGAGGGAGAGATGAACCATGAGAGACGATGGACTCTGAAAAACAAACTGAGGGTTCTGGCGGGGGTGGAAGGATGGGTTAGCCTGGTGATGGGTATTAAAGAGGGCACATTCTGCATGGAGCACTGGGTGTTATGCCCAAACAATGAATCATGGAACACTACATCTAAAACTAATGATGTAATGTATGGTGATTAACATAACATAATAAAATAAAATTTAAAAAAAAGTCTTTAGAAGCAGGTCCCCTATAGAAGAAGGGCAAACTAATGTGAGGCAGCATTTTTCATCCAAAGACAGCTCTTAGAGGTGGTTAGTTGTTAGAAGCCATCATTCCTGAAATAAGTCCTTCCGTATTGGACAGAAAGACTGGGCAGTTCTTCATGGTCTTTGTATGTGGGAGGGGAAGAGGAGGAAGGGGATAAGAAGAGAGAGAGAAGAAGGGAGAAAAGAATGGATAAGTGGCAGGAGTCCTTTCTATCTCATCTGGGAAGATACACATAATTAACTCAGCATTTTACAGTATATAGTAAGACTATAATGAAAAGTGTAATAAAACAAACAGGCTTAAGTTCAGGCTTCATTAAGAACTCTTGGTCTCGGGCGCCTGGGTGGCTCAGTTGGTTAAGCGACTGCCTTCAGCTCAGGTCATGATCCTGGAGTCCTGGGATCGAGTCCCACATCGGACTCCCCTCTTAGTGGGGAGTCTGCTTCTCCCTCTGACCCTCCCCCCTCTCATGTGCTCTCTCTCATTCTCTCTCTCTCAAATAAATAAATAAAATCTTAAAAAAAAAAAAAAAAAGAACTCTTGGTCTCACCAGATCAGTGAATCTTCCTCAGGTTACCACAGTTCTGGTCTTAAAGCTGTGGAACTAGACCAAGCTTATTACCTAAATGCTCTGAAAGCCATGCAAACAGCCTCCTAGGTTAGCCATACTGCTAGGTGTACTACAACTTGGTATCTAAAGCAACCTATAGGTTTAATGTTTTTCTCTCTAGAGCACCTGAAAGTCATTGGGAAAATTGTGACTTCGAAGACCATTGCCTATGTTCTCATTATACAAAAAGCTATTTAAGCAACAAAAATTAAAGATGTTACTGTACTCTGCTTATTCCCATTATGCAGATGTCGGAAGTGGAAAGGCATAGTTACTGCCCAAATGAGGTAGAAATAACAATATATTTCATAACAAAAGCATGCCTATGAGCTTACTAATCACAGTAACTCACTGAAATATATTAACAATGAAACTGATGTAGGATATTCTGTGAGATTGCTAAAACTAGAGTAGATAAAAAATTAAAAATTAAAAAATTGCCCAACATATTTATACATCTTGTACAGCATGGCAAATATAGATAATAATACTGTATTATATATTTAAAATTTCTTAAGAGAGAATGGATCTAAAAGTTCTTATTATAAAAAAATATAACTATGTGAGATGATGAATGTTAGCTAGATTTATTGTGGTGGTCATTTACAATATATACATATATCAAGTCATTATGTTGTACACCTGAAACTAATAAAATTTTATATGTCAACTATATCTCAATTAAAAAAAAAAGAGGAAGAGTTTCAAATCAATAATCTTTGCTCCTGTCTCAAGAAACTAGAAACATAAGAGCAAAATAAACCCATAGCAAGCTGAAGTGATGATTTTTTTTAAATATGCTTAACAAATAATAATTATGGAATATTAACTTCCTTTTGCATAGACACACAGGTTTATTAAATAATTATTATTTACATATTAAATAGTTATGAAGAAGCTGATCATAATCATCTCATTTGAACCTTTTATTTATAAATCAAAGTATTAGAAGAAAAAAACATAAATAACTATCTAATTGATTCCTAATCATAAGCAAATCCAACAATAGCTTGTGATTAGAAATCAATTCTATTAGAATTTGAAAACAAACAAATGAATCAGAGGTTTTTCCTCCTTAATTCCATATTCTGTTTAGCTGTTATGAGAATTAATGAGAAATCATCCCAGAGCAGTGGTTTTCAATTGGATATGATTTTGTCCCCCTGGAAAATGTTTGGCATTGTCTGGAGACTTTTTTGATTGCTACAGCTGGGAAAGAGGAGGGGTTGCTACTGATATCTAGTGGGTGAAGGCCAGACATACTGCTAACCATCCCGCAAACTACAAGATAACCACCACACTAAGAATTATATGCCTTTAAATGTCAATAATGCTGGGACTGGAAAACCTTATTCACTTTATTCAAAATGATAAGTAAACATTCATATTTGAGAATAACTACTCATTTACAAATATTTATTGAGGATCTATTACATATTAAGTACAAAGCTACATATTAAGTACAATGTTGGTGATTCAGTAGGATGAAGAAAATGGTATATATATTGTTATGTTCTTTTAAGCTTTATAGTGCTTCTTCTCTGTTGATTAATTATCAGGGATTGGTACACCAACTAATAAATACAAATATGCCTTTCTGGACTAATGGTGTCGCTAGGCAATTTGTACTGGAAACTACAGTAAGAAACATATTTTAAATACCATTCTAACTAGAGATTTATATTTCATCTCTAAGTCATCAAATTCTAGAAAAAAATGAGCAAAATTTAAAATATGTTTTCATTTAAGGAAGAAGAGTATCATTCTGATTTGAGCATTTGTAATTATGACCAAAATATATCAGAAGTAAAGAATTTTAAAATGTTTAAGATAGTAATTCTGTTAGTCCTCAGACATAGTAAGTGTACAGTAAATATGTGGTAAGTAAATAAAAGAATATGTAGGAATAATACTTGTAAAATATATTATACATGGCTTTGTCTTTTTTAATATGTATCACATAACCAAAGTTCTATAAGATATTTGTGTATTTTCTTATTTAAGTTATAAATGGGAGAATTAATCCTTGATTCCTTTCTCATGTCATAACTGGAAAGTGTATTTTAGATTTAAGTTTTCAAAATTAATATAATTCATAGGAGATGAAGAATAATTTTTCTAATTCATCCACTGCATGTGAATGAAAAAGGAAAATAAGGATGATAGTCTATTCACTGCTTACCACCTTTGCCTAGGAGGAAAGAAGAGCTATGAAATGAAGAGTATATAGATTCAAGAGGGGTCAGCCTATTGTTAGAGGTTAATTGGACACTTAGGTAGTCAGGGCCAGGGTCCCCAACAAGAAAACAGGGAGCTGGAACAGCGAAGATAAAACCATATTGGCATCCAGTTTTACAACTTAGACAAGGCCACAATCGCATCTTGTCTAGCAGCTTCTGTAGGAGTGACTTTTGCAAAACATCCTGAAACAAAACAATTAACCATAAAACATGGGTCACTATCACAAGTTGAGGCAGTTAGTCTCCAGATGTCAGCCCAAAAGACCAGCAACACATGAACAATAACCCAATAGATAGACAGGTGCATGATCAAAGCCTTGATTGGCACATCTTAGCAGCCAATCCTCAGGGCTCCACACTCAGAACGCTTAAGATAGTTTCTTAAAAGAGCTTATAAAAACCCCTAGATTTGAAAGCCAAAATGGCAACCCTCTCAGGCCCCCTCCCTCTCTGGGAGCTTTATACTATCCCTCAATAAACTTTGCTTTGCTGTCCCTCACTCTTCATCTGGTCTACTTCTTCATTCTTTGAAGTGGTGTGACCAAGAACCACAGGCACTAAGGAACAAAAATCCTGTAACACTATCACTGCTTAGGATTTAAAAAAGGATTATAAAGATTGTGGGTGTTGTTGTATTTTGTGATGTCTTTTCCAAAGCCAATTTCCTAATAACAGTGTTGAAATATAATGAAAGAAACCAAAGCCCTTTTGATCCCCCTCACTCAGGATATTTCCATGCTGGTGTAAATATTCATATTCTGTCAATTTAAGTAATATTTTGATGATGGATAGTCCTAATATACTATGGCCTATATATCAACTCCAGAATCCCCTAGTGCTCACATCTATTGATAAATTCTGGACAGTTCATAAGGTTTGGTTGGTAATTCTTGTCAAAGCACTCATATCAGTAAATTTCCTTATTACTATTTTGATATTTGTATTATTTGTTCCAGCAATTATCAGTGACATCTAGGGAAATAAGGGGTATAATCTAACCCTGGGTAGTCCCTCAGTTAAGTTATTCTACTTATAATTAGTTTTGGATTTCTATCTCTTTGACCCAAGAAACAAGTAAAATTTATGTGAAACATCAAAGCTTAATATGATTCTATCTAATCATCTTTAGGTGTTTAGATTGTATCAGGAGTGCTATGGAAGTTTTGTTTTCTTTTCCAAAAGGATAATACTTTATAATATTATTAGAAAAATGTTCTAAAATGATATATTTTACTAGTTAGCAAAGCAAAACTATGACTATATTTTTGGATAGTTGATGTATTACACTTGATGACAAAAAAAATATAGGAATATTTTGGGAGAGTTACTAAGTATACAAATCTACCATGTGTCATTCAGATCTTCTTTGGGGTTATAAAATTATTTATTCAGTCTGTATTATAGAATGTATTTTACAAGGTTTTCAAATAACAAAGGAAAATAGTGAAATTTACATGCAAAGGGGACTTAGAAAAGACCCCATGAATAATGACAAAAAGAACACAAAATTGTAACTGCTCTGCTAAAAGCAAATAGAAACAGACCTAGCTTCTGACTAGAATAGATCTAGTTAGATCTGACAAAAGATAAAATATCAATTCAAGGGACTATTAAAAAACAAAAAAACAATAAAACCTAGAGACAGCAATCAGAGACACAGACCTTCATTCAGAATGAATTCAGATTCTGCCAGGAAAGGTAAATCAATACCAACGTGCTCACTCTTGCAGCATTGTTCAAATATGTCAGTCACTTTATCTGAGTCAAGAAAAAATATATTAAATGATTCATGTGTATAGAAAAAATAGTTTAGCTACTTTCTACCTAATAGAAGTTTGAATTTCTCAAAATTATTCTGACTCTAAATCAGAAGAATGGGTCCATTCAAAATGTACACATATCTCTTTGTAGACTTGGTGAAAAGGATTATAACCATAGTAAATTGTGACATAACTATTGCAATATATTTTATGGTAATACTATTAGTTGTCCCTAATACATGTCAAGACTTGGAGATATGAAATAAACAAATGTTTAAAAAAATTGGAGGATGGAGGGTAGAAAGCAATATCATGGAAAAGAGAAACATAAATTGCTCTTTGTGATAGATTTCAAACAGCTGAAAATGAAATACTGAAAAGATCAATGAACCACATTGCATGAGAGTGTAGTGATAGCTACAGCATAACAGGGAAAATCCCTTTAAGGAAGTAACATTTATGTAATACATCAGAGATGCCATTGCAAGATGTTACAAAAATTCAAATAATGAATACAATTACTCTAAGGACTTGAAACATTGGCTTCTGCCTATAAAAATGATATTATCAAAAGAGTGTTTTGTATCCAAATTGGCACATCAGAAAAAAAGGTTTAGCATGGTTTTGTTTAATATATATATATAATGTTTCAGTCAATCTGATCCTTTTCCCAATAGGTTAACTGAGACCAACTTTAAATGAACGTTTTCCCTATACCTTGAAATTTGTGTCAAACAATCATTAGTTTGGACAGATTATAGCAAGGTTTCTCAGCCTCAGCACTGTAGATATTTTGAACTGCATAATTTTCTCTTAGGAGGTGAGGTGGGGCTATTATGTGCATTGTAAAATTTGTAGGAGCATCGCTGGTCTCTACCCACTAGATGCTAGTAGTACTTTCCTACATTTATGATCCCCCAAAAAGCTCTATGCTTTGTCAAATGTCACAAGTTAGGAATATTGATACAAACGTATTAACGTATTAAATAAATGTATTGTTTGTTAAGTGTTAAGAATGTTGGAGAAATAAACATATCTAAACAAGTCTAGATAATGCACATTATAGGTAGATTGGAAAAGACTGGATAAAAATACCAAGATTGGCTTACTAAATTGATCACTTAATTGTTTTGGTGTGTTTATATAGAAACAGGCAGAGTACAGAGGTAAAATAGAATACATAAATTAGTGAAAAGAGTATAAATTTATAAATGTGTTTAACACTGTAGCATTATCGCATTTGTTAATATTAAAATGAATACAAAAGACTGAAAATACCTAAATACGAAATAATATTTAATTTTGGAATTATCTAGCAGTCTTCACATCATGTCATAACAATTTTCATTTCTTTCCATGGAAAATGTGAGGAGTAGCATTTCCCTAAGAAAACCATGGTCATACAGTAGTATTCCAACTGTAGACATTCTGGAAAAAAACAAACTATGGAGAAAATAACAAGATTAGTAGTTGCCAGTGGTAAGCAAGGGGAAAGATAGAGGAAAGAAAAAAAAAAAGTCACTGAAGGACTTGAAATTTCAACTCTGATGTGTAAAGAGCTTGAAAGTCACCACTCCCCTCTTTACAAGAAGGAAAATTAAACAAACTGAAAATCAACATCCTTTGTGAATATAATCACAGCCAAAATCTGCCTACCAGAAGCAGAGCCTGATGAAGCCATATCTGATCGAAACACATTAATGATATTGTTGATGAATTATTGGAGGTTAAGTATAGAATAGCATAAAAATGAGAATTCTGTGGGCAAGTCCTATGGGAAAGTATCCAAATGGCCATGAGTTTTCCCTCCCCTAACCCTACCAGGCTCTCATAATGGTGAAAATTTGAGAAAGATACCTTCATGGCCCTGGCAGATGGAGAGGAAACATAGATCTTTGTGAAAGATACCTACAGCCTTCCCCATAACAAAGGCTTACCAGGAAAAATATGGTTAATCCTCATCCAAACTGGAAGAAGGGATTTCCTTCCACTCCAATACCTTCTACTGTTCCAGTTCCTCCTAAGGAAAAGAAAAGAAGAAAAAAAACAAAAAACCAAAAACATAGTCAACAGGTGTCAGAGATTTAAGGAAATTGATTGGGAACACTGAAGGTTGGGAAGAGAGTGAGGAGCAGAGAGGGAAAAAGCTATACCACTGGAGAAAATTTGCCCATTAAATATAGCCCCATTGGAAGACGTATTCAACTGAAGGATTATAGACTGCCCCTTCCCCATATTTTATCACAAACAGGGCTTCAGTGTAATAACAGTGGATTGTTAAAGATAAACACAGCCAGACATTAGTTAAAGTGGTGAAAACAGATATTATTCAGTAACTACAGAGAGTAGGGGAAAAACCTGAGCATCATTCCAATTTGTGCAGAGGTGGTTTGGTATTTTTAAAGGAGAATGTGGGAAGGGAATAAGTGGAGGCTCAGAAGAATCAGAAATGTAAAAATTATGGGTTGGTAAATATAAATGTGATTGGTCCAGCTGTGTTTGCTAGCTGGCAATTACCTAAGTTAGAACCCTAACCTCCCACAGAGACTAGGAAAAAGAGGCCCGTACTTCCTGGTGACCACATTTCAAAAGAATGGTTCTCAGTTCCTAAAGAAAGATATTTCTGAATTGTAAAAGATACATATTCACAGTTGTAAGCCATTTTTGGTAAATGCAATAAAAGAAGGAGGCCAGGGACCTAAAAGATGTTGGCTAGAATAAATGGTAAATTCTCATGTCAGCTTTGATCTTTTCAGGCAACATTTTGGATGGGAGAACTGAAGCCATCTTAGGGTAACAGCTTCATGCCACTGAGAAGCCAGGTTAGATTTTGGTCATCTGTTAGTTCAAAGGTTTGGATAAAATTCTTATGTGCCAAGAGTTCTCAAGATTACAGCTTTTCAAGATTATAGCTGAAAGAGCTGCTCCTCTTTGAGGAGGAGTAAAGAAGCTCAAAGTCAAGAGGGAGACAAAAACAAAGACAATGAAGGACTTTGAAGCCTTTGGTACTTATGGCTATAGAAAACCTTAAACACACTTCAACCTCTAGCCAGGTTGGGGTAAAACCCCACACTAGAGGCCTGTTACCTCATTTCCTATTACCCAATAAAACATGCTTGGCTTTTAACCAATAAATCAGTGCATGCTGAAAGGCAAGAAAAACCACTGTGAAGAGGAAAAGCAATCATCACAACCAGACTTACATAGGACAAAGATGTTGAGTTGTCAGCCTGATAATTTAAAATAACTATGATTAATATATCAAATGCCCCAATGGAGAAAGTAGGGAACATGCAAAAGATAGATGAGTAATATAAGTAGAGAGATGACAATTCTGAGGCAGAATCAGAAGATAATGCTAGAAATAATAATTTTAAAAACTCACTTTACCAAAAATTAAGAATGTTTTGATGAGCTTATTGGTAGATTTGACACAGCTGAAGAAAGAATCAAGGAGGTTGAAGATATGTCAATAGAAACTTCCTAAACTGAAATTCAAAGAGAAAAAAAAAAAAAAGATAGAAAACAAAAGGAATAAAACATCCATGAAGAGTGAGACAAATGCATAAAAGTTTAACACATGTATAATTGGAATAAAAGAAGAAGAAAAGGGAGATAAGGTGCAGAATAAATACTTTTAGCAGTAATGGTCAAAAACATTGAAAACATTATGGTAAGAGAAAGCAGACAGTTACAAAAGAACACATACTATACATGCCAGTGATATGAATGTCAGAAAAGAGAAATCCGAAATAAGGACAGAAAGAAAGTTAGTGTTACCTAGGGCAGGGGGGAGAGGATGGAGGCTAGCAGCCAATGTCTAAAGAACACAGGGTTTCTTTATGAAATGTTAGAAATGCTCTAAAATTAACTTTGTGATGGTAGAACATACCTGCAAATAGGCTAAAAACCATTGAATTGCATACTTTAAATGAATGAATTTTATACTATAGAAACTCTATATCAATAAAACTATTAAAAATAAAAGTAAAATTTTAAAGTTAATGATCCAAAACCTTCCAAATTAGTGGCAAAACACCAAACCACAGATTTGGAACTTCAGGAAGGCTAGACAAGATAAACACCACAATAAAATAAAACAGAGGGGGAAGAAAGAAAAGATAAATCATAATCAAGCTGTAGAAAATCAAAGACAGTGAGGAAATTTTGAAAGAAGCCAGAGAGGAGGCAGTCACCTTGCATATCAAGGAATAAGCTCAAGAATTACAGCTGACTTCTCATCAGAAATAATACAAATAAGGGAACATATTGAAAGGACAAAACCATCAACCTATAATTCTATATCCATTGAAATTATGCATCCAAAAGTGAAGGACAAATAGACTTTCTTAGACAAACAAAAATTGACAAAATTCAGTCTTTCACTGCAAGTAACATTTAAAATTCTTGAGGCAGAAAAAAAATATTGTAAGTCAGAAACTTGGATGTACATATAGAAAGGAAAAGCATCAGAGGAGAAATAAATGAAGATAACATAAAATATTTATTTCTTATTTTTATTGATTTAAAAGAAAATTATTTAAAATAACAATAGTAACAATGTATTTTAGGGTGATTCAAGCAAATGGAGAAGTGAAATGAATGACAGCAATGTCACAAGGGATGGGATGCAGGAATTAGGAATATGATGCTTTATCTGCCCTATACATGACAGGGCATTTTGTTATTTGAAGCTGCACTTAAATTAGTTAAAAATGTGTATTATAAACTCTAGAATAATTACTTAAATCTGTTTTAAAAAGAAATATAATCAATAGCCTAAGAGAATTGATAAAAATGGAAATATAAAATTATAAAAGGCTCAATTAAAACCAGAGGTGGCAAAATGATAGAAGGGAAAAAATAGCAAATGTAATAAATAGAAAAAAGTTACATACATGGTAGGTATTAATCCAGTTATATAAATAATCACTTAAAGTGTCTAAATGCACATATTTAAAAAGGAGTGATTGTCAGAGTGGGTAAAAATGACAAAACCCAAATGTATATTGACTACAAGAAACTCATTTTATTTTATTTTATTTTTTTAAAGATTTTATTTATTTATTTGACAGAGAGAGAGATAGCGAGAGCAGGAACACAAGCAGGGGGAGTGGGAGAGGGAGAAGCAGGCTTCCTGCCTAACAGAGAGCCCAATGCGGGACTCGATCCCAGGACCCTGGGATCATGACCTGAGCCGAAGGCAGACGCTTAACGACTGAGCCACCCAGGCGCCCGAAACTCATTTTAAATATAAAGATTTATATATGCTAAAAGTAAAATATTGGTGAAAGATATACCAGGCTAATAATAATAAAAAGAAAGTTGACAAAACTATGTTAATTATAGATAAATCAATCTTTAAACCAAGGAATGTTATCAGGAATAAAAAAAGCATTACATTATGATAAAAAAGTCAATTCTTCGAGAAAACACAACAATCCTAAATATTTATATACCTAATAGCAGTCAAAAAACCTGAGACAAAAACTTACAGTTGTGAAAGGAGAAACAGACAAAGCCACTATTATAATTTGAGAATTCAATATCCTTTTGTCAATAAATAGTAGATCAAGCAGGCCAAAAATAAGTGAGAATACAGAAGACCTAAAAGAACTATTTATCAAGTTGATCTAATTAACAGTTACAGAATACTGTAGCCAACACCAAATTACAAATTTTTCTCAAACTCACATGGAACATTAACTGAGAGAGTCCACATTCTGGGCCATAAAATACACCTGAGCAAATTTATAAGGAATAGAAATCATGCAAAGTATATTCTCAGGCCATGATGAAATTATTAGAAATCAATAGCAGAAAGATACTTGAAAAATTCCAAAATATTTGGAGAATAAACAGTACACTTAGAAATAACTCATAAGTCAAAGAAGTCTTAAGAGAAATTAAGACAGTGGTCTGAACTACATGAATGTGAAAATAGAATTTATCAAAATCTGTGGGATTCAAGGGAGGAAACAGTGCTCAGAAGGAAATTTATGACATGAATGCTTATATTAAACAATATTTAAAATAAATAATCTAATCTCTCACTTTAGGAGACTAGAAAAAAGAGAGTCATGTTAAGACCAAGGTAAACAGAATAAACAGAATAATAAAAATTTGAGAAAAAGGTCAATTAAATTGCAAATAAGGAAACAATAGAAAAAAATCAATGTAATGAGAAGCTGATTCTTTGAAAATATAAATTAAATTGAAAAACAAAAGTTACTTTGTTAGCATTTTTCCATCCTGTTAATTTAAACTAAAATAGTATATAAGACCATATTGCATGATACATCAATGTGTTAAAGATTGTACTCTGTGTAAATATTTAAGATCGTATCTGTTTGGGGGGCGCCTGGGTGGCTCAGTCGTTAAGCATCTGCCTCCGGCTCAGGTCATGATCCCAGGGTCCTGGGATCGAGCCCCGCATCGGGCTCCCTGCTCGGCGGGAGGCCTGCTTCTCCCTTTTCCACTCCCCCGCTGTGTTCCCTCTCTCGCTGTGTCCTTCTCTGTCAAAAAATAAATAAAAATGTTAAAAAAAAAAAAAAATCGTATCTGTTTGGGCTCCTGTGTGGCTCAGTTATTAAGTGTCTGCCTTTGGCTAAGGTCATGATCCCAGGCTCCTGGGATCGAGACCCACATGGGGCTCCCTGCTCAGCAGAAGCCTGCTTCTCCCTCTCCCACTCCCCCTGCTTGTGTTCCTGCTCCCGCTCTCTCTCTCTCTGTCAAATAAATAAATAAAATCTTTTAAATAAAAAAAAAATCATATCTGTTTAAGCATACACCTTATAATAGAATCATTCATCTCCTAGATGACTATATTTTTTACCCTAATGACATGCATATTGTTAATTTTGTATTGATGTTATACTTTTCTTTTAGCTTGAAAATAGATAATACATTTAATATGAGGAAACTAAAATTTAATATTACCCAAAGTAGCTTTTCCTTGTTCACTAAGGATATGTATTTTTGTTTTGTTTTTTTTTCATTTTGTTTTTTTTGTATCTTTATGGCCTATGTTGTCAATTATCTGCAGATTTAGGAAAGCCACTATTAATACTACAAGATATTATTTTAATAAATGTCATGATCTTTTTTTTTTTAGATTTTATTTATTTGTCAGAGAGAGAGAAAGAGCACAAGCAGGGGGAGCGGCAGACAGAGGGAGAAGCAGGCTTCCCACTGAGCAGGGAGTCTGATGTGGGGCTCGATCCCAGGACGCCGGGATCATGACCTGAGCGGAAGGAAGATGCTTAACCAGCTCAGCCACCCAGGGATTCCTAAATGTCATGATCTTAACAGAGAAAGACTATATGAAAAAAAATATTAAAAGCACAATATCAAAAAGATCATCTGGAGAGTAAGAAAACTCTTGTCTTTGATCTCTAACATGACAAAAAGGCCTGAATGATTTAATAACATTTATTTAAATTGTTTTTGTGTAAACTATTTTTATTTAATTTATTTATTTTTTTAAGATTTTATTTATTTGACACAGAGAGACATAGCGAGAGAGGGAACACAAGCCGGGGGAGCGGCAGAGGGAGAAGCAGACTCTCCTCTGAGCAGGGAGCCCGATGCGGGGCTCGATCCCAGGACTCTGGGATCATGACCTGAGCTGAAGGCAGACGCTTAATGACTGAGCCACCCAGGCGCCCCAGGTGTAATCTATTTTTAAAAGAAATATAAGACCCTCTTATTTTCATAAAGTGAAATTTCATGTGGATCAAAGATATTTGTACATTTGAGCCTACAGAAAAGTACACAATTGATATGTTTGCATCTGGACATTTCACAAAGTGAGTCCTCATCTTCTTATATATAGAGAAAAATGAGGACTCTTAAAATTTGTGAAATGTAGGGGCGCCTCGGTGGCTCAGTCGTTAAGCGTCTGCCTTTGGCTCAGGTCATGATCCCAGGGCACTGGGATCGAGCCCCGCATCCGGCTCCCTGCTCGGTGGGAAACCTGCTTCTCCCTCTCCCATTCCCCCTGCTTGCATTCCCTCTCTCACTGTGTCTCTCTCTGTCAAATATATAAATAAAATCTTCAAAAAAAATTTGTGAAATGTATTTCTATTTATACATGAAAGATGAATCAGAAATAAGGGGTTCACATTCTTTTTGTTTAGAACATACAGTTAATACACAATCAGATGTGAAGACGTTGTAGAGTCCAGGACAAGAATTATGAACCCATAAGTGTTGAATCTCTTATTTATCTTATTTTTATTGAAAAAGAGAGACTTCTATATCATGACACAAATCTAAGGGAGCCTCATTCTTGCTGACTGATTCAAATAGTCTCCTGGAGGAATCTCTAGAGCATTGAGAGAAAACTACAGTTGCATATATTCTGCTAGTATCTATCAGACCTGTTCTGCATTAGAAAGCACATTCCCACAGTTAGATCTTAGCAACAACAACCCTGCCAGTAGCCTCAGTGCTCATACTTGCAGGCATCCCTGTGACTAGCACTAGACATCTAGCTCATAGAAGTGTCTCTCCTTCTTTTCCCAGGCTTTTTTTGTTATTTCTATCGATGGTTGCTTTTAACATTCTAGTTCTAGTTTCATCAGTTAAAGGCTACTTTAATTAAGCTTGTAATTTTGCCCACACCCTAAATAGCTCTTTAGTAGAACAAGACAGTTGACCTCAACTCAGTCTTAACATTTTATTAATTCTTCAGTTTATAGATTATCTTATTTTAAGCTCAAATATAAAATACACTTAAATGCTATTAACATATGAATCTGTGAATAGAGAAAACTCAGCAAAAATGTAAAACCAGTTTAAAACTTTCTACAGTTGAACTTTGCTAGAGGATATGCAAAACGCCTAATGTTTTTAATATTAATGAAAATAAAATATTTCAGGTAATTATCAGCAGAGATAATAGATATAAATCTTAACCAAAAATTGTGAGATAAATCTCTTCAAGTGACTCTCATATAATTTTGAAAACAGAAAACTACTGTGTATGTTGCCATTTGTTTTTAAGCAGAGAAACTCAAGTCTTTGTGCCTACCAAACTAAAGCACAAATTATAAATAAGTAAGTAGACACTTTCACAATTGAAGAAACCTGTAGCTATTATATTTTCTTCAGTCCTTACTCAACAAGCATTCATATGATTAATTACCATTTAGTTTTCATTAGTAAGAATGATTCTAAATTACACGTAATAGGGAAGAGACACAATTTAAGATTGGTAATTGGAAGTGTTATTTTCCAGATTCAACTGATTATAAACACATAAAAACTCATTCTTCACAGAGTTTTGGTTTTAGTGCTCCATGCCTTATGTATTATAGTCCCTTAATTATGAAAACATACACTTGACTTAAAATTCTGGCATACAAAGGAATTTTTATGCATATCATAAAGATAAATACCACAATTAGGTTATGATGATGGTAAAGATATTAAATGAGTTTATGAAATGTGCATTGTGTGTGAGAAGTAAAAGTACTCTTTAGGAACAAAGGATAAAGTTTGTGTTGTTTAAAGAAAAAAAATGCATAGATTGGGATTAGTGGGGTTAGCAAGCAAATTGCTGTTAGAGAAAATTGCTGAACAAGCAAAAACTGTAACTAGATTTTTTTGAATTTCAGAGAAATAAAGATTTCTTTAGTTGTCTTTCTTTGGATTCTCAAGACATCTTTAGGGCTGTAAACTACTTCAACAATCAAATAATTTTAATTGTATATACTAAACAATACATTCTTTGTAACAGGTAAATTGAAAAGGTTATTACATTGTCCTTAATCTATATTTGTTAATGCATCTTGCACACTTTCAAAATTTTACCTAAATATATTCAAATATATACCGACTGAAAATTTAAAAATTATCCTGATTGAATAAAAAAAAAAAAACAACCCTTTTTATTATCAAATCCAGGATAAAGTAAAGATAAATGTTAAATTCACTTGGAATTTCATATGCAAGAATGCTAGAAATAAGCACATGTAAAGTATTTAATATCTACAAGACACTGTTCAAAGTAGTTTGTAAATAACATCTCATTCAATTCTCACAAAAATGCTGTAAGTTTGATCCTGATATCTCAAGATTGCAGAACAGCTAAGCATCTTATCCAAGATTACCTAGCTAGTAGTAGTGGATCTTGCCTTTGAATCCAGACAATGGATCAAGAGTTTGGTTCTTCCTCAACAGGAAATATTGCCTCTCAAAAGGAATTATGCTGTACTGCATCTTAAAAAAAATTAAAGTCCGGGCGCCTGGGTGGCTCAGATGGTTAAGCGTCTGCCTTCGGCTCAGGTCATGATCTCAGGGTCCTGGGATCGAGTCCCGCATCGGGCTCCCTGCTCCTTGGGAGCCTGCTTCTCCCTCTGCCTCTCTCTCTCTGTCTCTAATGAATAAATAAATAAAATCTTTAAAAAAAATTAAAGTCCAAAATTAAATTAGCTTGCCCTTTTGAGATAAGGCTCACATTCTAAAATTCTTAAGTTATATCAAAATCTAAGAAATAATCCTCCCCACTTTCATTTTCTGGTCATTATGGAAGTGACAGAAGAAGACATTGTGAATTCTTAAACCTATAGCAGTTGAAATGGTCAAGTGTCAAGTGTCTCATTTTATAGAGATCAGAAATAAGAAAAGGAAAGATCACCATTATCCTCTCCTAATACCCTTAAGATTTAGAAAAGTAGCCTACCACCCAGTCACCAAGCCCTATCATAGTTATCCCAGGTGAAATAACGTTCCCAAAGCTATTAAAATATTGCAACAGACCACAGCAGATCATGAGCATGATAATCAATGGATAGAAGTGTCAGGAATATAAAACCTCTAAATTTAAACTTATTTTGATAAATCTCTCAACATCATGCTAACTTTGTACTAGGTGCGTGCAATATCTGTGGGGTGATTCCACTTACGCGGATGAATCATAGCTGCCTTTTTTTGCAAAGCTTAAAAATTTGTCATGTTGATGAAGCCTCAGTTAACAGAAAAAATTCAAGGTGCCTTTATTTTATATTCAGTATATTCAGAACATCTTAATTTCTGTTTCATCTTGAGTCCCATGTTTCTGGAACTTTATATGTATTGCACTGAGGATGGTACCAACCTAGCATCTTAGCCTCCACACTCTTGTAAGCTTTTTTTTTTTTTTTCCTTAATCCTGAGGCACAGTGGCTGTTTTCTCTGCCATTTATTATGCAATTATTTAGACCTTTGAAACCCATCTCCAACAGAGATTTCATCCTAATCCTCAGCTTTGATCAACTGAAGAATTTCTCCTCAGAAACTTCCTAGTTAAGTTTGCTCTCATGGCTTCTATAGAATACAAACTACCACCCATATCACGGCCATGTACATCTCAAAACTGTGATTCTTCCAGTTTTTAATGTTTAACATTACTTTCTGGTATGTCATTTTCTAAACTAATGAGACAAACCTTGTGGGATAGATTTTATTTCTATTACACTTAGTACCTTTCTGAAAAATTCAGTTAAATTAGGTTTATCCTGTTGTATAAGTCCATTTATTTCCTTTTGTCAGGATATAGGACTGATACAGTTTGCTGTAACTGAATATAACCTTCATTTTGCTTTTCATTGTCTTTTGGGGGGAGACAATACATTTGCATGTCTATATACTCTCGATGATTTTTAACTTGTTAGATCTCTCTCTCTCTCTTTTTTTTCTTTTTTTTTTTACTTGTTAGATCTCTTTAACAAAATATTCACTTTAACATATCGCCTACAGAGGAGATACGCTCCCAATAGGCTCCCTATTGAACCCAGGTGAGGACACAACCTGCCTATTTTGCTGATTTCATTTCAATATGTCTCACCTACCTTTCTGTGGGGTCCTAATTCCACACATTTCTGGGCATGTTTCTTTCTAGTCAAAGGCAATAATTCTATTCTCACAATAACTGTACAGTCTTGAAAGGCATAGAGAAATTCAATACCTTTCCAATGTCTCTGCATATTATATATTTATTTAATAAAACTGTCACAAAATTTAAGGGACATTTCCCCAGTTATTGTTACTATGGATTCTCTACTTTCAGTTACAAGATATTGTCTCTCAATATTTTTCTGGTTGTTGAATATCAATTCTTACCTCTTGGCTGTTGGTTTTGGCTCTGGCACAAAGGTATTTCATGCTGCACTTTGAAATCAGTGCCCTGGCCTTAAAATACTCTTTAGCCTATCAAGGCCTAAAAAATAACCAAGACTTTATATTCTTTTTTAAAAAAATATTTTATTTATTTATTTGACACAGACACAACAAGAGAGGGAACACAAGCAGGGGGAGTGGGAGAGGGAGAAGCAGGCTTCCCGCCGAGCAGGGAGCCCGACATGGGGCTGGATCCCAGGACCCTGGGATCATGACCTGAGCCGAAGGCAGACGCTTAATGACTGAGCCACCCAGGCGCCCCCAAGACTTTATATTCTACACAGTTAAAATTTTTCCAGATCATTGTACTGAGGAAAAGTGTACCCAACACCCTGGCCCTGCCTGCATCTAGGCGGGTCCATATCTTGTAAATGTCCCATACTGTTGCTTGGGGTCTGCTTGCGAGGTACCATAGTACATGGAGCCACTCAACGTTAGGCTTAGAAAAACTGAACCTGACGGTTATTACTTAAATTGGCCTCTCCTTGCTTATAGTAGGTACCTTTTCTCTTCCTAAAGCTACTCATTTGCTTTGTCAATGTAACTCCCCCTCTTTTCTAAAGCAGAGCTGGGCGAGGCCCGGAGTATATCCCTGAAGCTTTTATCAACTCTTCTATACAGAGCCACCATAAGCTGCTGTTACTACAAATCTAAGACTCATACCCAGGCCACAGGCCTAAAAAAACAACTGCAGAACTGAAAAACTCATCTGGTCTGTAGACTCACAATATGCAAAGTAGAAAGCAGGCTTCAGATATATAAATCCAAGTCCCAAGTCGTGAATGCTGACTCTACTAAATTTTTTTCTGTTTATGCATGTTTAGCTCCCCAAATTCCATTCTTGATTTTATCTCTCAGTATTTCAAATAAACACAATTAAGTAATAGTCACTGAGAAAGTCTCCAATAAATGGTTACCTTTTTTTTTGTTTTAGCTTCAGTTTTGAACAGTTTGAGAAATGAAATGAAGAAGATGAAAGCCAAAATTTATTTAATCTTATTTATTTTATTAAAATATAGGTTTATTTATTACTGACAGAGGCTTGTTTATTACTTACCGATAAAAGCGGAAATATGGAGCTGATCTCTTCCCCTCCTTCCCAAATTCACCAATTGCTTAACATCCCTCAGAGAGGAACAAGGAAAGAGATGAGGAATCTGTTTAGGAACATTCAGGGAGTAGACATTTATTTCTCAAAATTTAGTTCTTCTTTTCTATTCATTTTTCACCATATACAAAGCAGGCATTTGAGTTGTTTACTTATAAAAGATATTAGGAGGTTTTCAGTCCTCAAATCCTTGCACATCATTTCAAGAAAAATTTTATATTGCATTCACACTCTTGTTATACTTAAATACGCATTGAACTCTTGAGACATATCTTTTTTGTTTAAACATAATCTTCATTGATGAACTTTCCCTTTTACTTGTACTTTTATTGTATCATATATTCATTTGAGTTTTTTTTTTTTTTTTTTTAGAGAGAGAGAGAGAGAGAGATAGAGCATGAGCAGGGGGTGGAGGGATAAGAGAGGGAGAGAAAGAATCTTAAGCAGGCTCCATGCCGAGCATGAAGCTCGACGTGGGGGTCGATCTCATGACCTGAGCCAAAACCAAGAGTTGGATACATAACTGACTGAGCCACCCATACACCACCTTTTAAGTACTTTCTTTAACATTTTACAGTTGGAATATGGTACCAGAATATATCTAATAGTGGTTCTCTATTCACAAAGTTTTCCTATAAAATATTACAAAAATCTCAAATTTCAGACAAAAAAAATTTCAGAATTTTTGGGTAACTTTTCTTTAATTGTTTTCATTCTATCTGTTCTTATATATATATTCTCTGTAAGTCCTATCATGTAAATCAGATCAATGGAATAGTATATGCAGCCTCAGATTTCTTTAAGAATTTTATGAATTCACTAGGCATTCTTTGCCTCAGGATTTTACACTGGCTGTTGCTTCTGCCTGAGATGTTCATGTAACCATTTGGATCAATCCCTTTCCTCTGAACTAAGTTTTTTTTTATTATTATTGTTATGTTAATCCCCATACATTACATCATTAGTTTTAGATGTAGTGTTCCATGATTCATTGTTTGTGCATAACACCCAGTGCTCCATGCAGAACATGCCCTCCTCAATACCCATCACCAGGTTAACCCATCCTCCCACCCCCCTCCCCTCTAGAACCCTCAGTTTGTTTTTCAGAGTCCATCGTCTCTCATGGTTCGTCTACCCCACCGATTTCCCCCCCTTCATTCTTCCCCTCCTGCTATCTTCTTTTTTTTTTTCCTTAACATATATTGCATTATTTGTTTCAGAGGTACAGATCTGAGATTCAACAGTCTTGCACAATTCACAGCACTTACCAGAGCACATACCCTCCCCAGTGTCTATCACCCAGTCACCCCATCCCTTAAGATCTTTCTACATGAATACAACTCTCTGTTCTCTCTGGGATTGCAGATCTACTTACTCAGCTCTTATTTTTTTTAAATAACATTTATTTATGATATAGTTGATTTATTATATCTAATGTTTATTTTCTTTCTTCTGTTTTAATGTGTCAAGGCAGATATCGTTTCTTTCTCTGATGTAACCCAAATGCCAGATGGATGTCTTGACCAAAGAAGTGCTAAAAAAAAAAAGTTAAATGAATGATTTTTCATTAATGTCTGTATTATTTTCATACATTTTAGTTAGTAATATAAATATTAGTAAAATTAGTAAAAATTAATGCATTTAAAAATCATTTTTCCATAGTTGCACTACAAGACACAAAAATATCTATATTTTTATTTGCGTAGGTGTTGAAAAATTTCCCTTCAAACAGTTTGTACCACTTTATATTTCTTCCAACGTGCCTTTTCTTCAATTTTCTCATTAACAGTGATCATTATATTTTCATATCTGCAATGTGATAGGCAAAACATTTCCATTTATTCATTCATTTTTTTCAACTTTCATTTATTCTTTCAACTTTGATTGAGCATCCTACTATGTGCCAAGTTGTGTTGCACATGCTAGAGAATAATATTCAGCCTGCCAAATAATGCCTTCAATACTCATGAATCTTTGTAGGGCACAAGTTTAAGAAAAATTAATCAGTACAATGTCAACTAAATAGAAATAATCAGGATAATTAATGGTGATGATAGCAGTGACTGGGGAGGTATTTTGCTGACATGGACAGGGAAATATTTCAATAAAAACTTGGAAAGCAGAGTGACAAGAAAGAACCACCCATGCAAAGATGGACAGAAACGGGAGGGAAAAACACTCTAGCAGTCGGGGCAATTAGAACAAAGGCAAGAGGCAATTTTGGCATGTTTGAGGAATTTAAATAACAAGTCAAATAACTGTGGGAAAAAGGTGAGTTTAAAGAGGGAGAAAAATATGAGATCTGAAATTCAAATGATTGTTGGAGAGTAGGGAACGATTCAGCAAGAGAGAAGAGAAGAAACAGATAATGTTTTAAGAAGCTTTTTCATTTGTTAAATAGCTAACGATGGCTAGCCTAGTATTCAAATACAATTATTTCCAACGATTTATCCAGAACTAAGTTCAGCAAATAAATAATGCCATGTCAATTTTAGAACAAGTTCTACTACTTTATTCAAGGTTTGAAAGATCAAAACTTTCAATTCCAGTATCAGTAGACTTTAATGTATTGTTTCACTTATTTTATTTATTGGAAGTTAGAGGTAACTACACATTAGAGTAAAATAGGCCTCTTCTAAATTATACTGATTGTTTACCTTGCTTTGAATAATCTTAACTGATTAACTTATTAAGATAACATTTACAATGAAACACATATAGCATTTGAATATATACTGTATTCTACAAAATTTAACATGCTTCTCTAGAAAAAAATCCTTTAAAACATCTATTTCTGTTTACCTTTTAGTATTTCCTAAGGAAAACATGGCTCTAGTAAAAGTACCTTGGGCGCCTGGGTGGCTCAGTCGGTTAAGTGACTGCCTTCGGCTCAGGTCATGATCCTGGAGTCCCGGGATTGAGTCCCACATTGGGCTCCCTGCTCGGCGGGGAGTCTGCTTCTCCCTCTGACCCTCCTCCCTCTCGTGCTCTCTGTCTCTCATTCTCTCTCTCGCAAATAAATAAATAAAATCTTTAAAAAAAAAAAAAAAAGTACCGTATAGGTCAAAATATATGTATCCCTTTCACTTGTTTGGAATAACCAGTTAAGATTTGTACCACAAAGGAAGGGATGAGATCAGTGAACTAAAAGCAGGAAACATCAATGTGATAAGTAATGACTTAAGTTCTTCCTTTCAGATTTTTTGTTTTGCTCAAATAGAAATATTTTTTCCCAACTGAAATGTAGTAGAGAAAATCTGTACTGAATAAAATCTCAAAAATCAACTGACAGATAATATTTACACTCTTAGAGAAGTTTAAGAAAATAAATGGGCAATAGAAGTGTATATCAGCTAAATGCTGGTATATTAAAATCTCAATATGCTTGACACACATACTCATGATAAAAAATTATCAATGTATGTGTGTTTACAAGAAAATATTTCAAGAAAGCTATTAGAAGACCTTGTTTTAGAGGAAAAGTCCTAGTTATTTTTTAAAGATTTTTTATTTATTTATTTGAGAGAGAAGGGAGAGAACACAAGTGGGGAAGGGGGACAGAGGGAGATGGAGAAGCAGATCCCCTGCTGAGCAGGGAGCCTGATGTGGGGCCAGATCCTAGGACCTGGGATCATGCCCTGAACTGAAGGCAGACACTTAACCGACTGAGACACCATGCGCCCCGAAAATTTCTAGTTATGAAACTGATTCCAAACTTATATCTTAGAAGGATGAGGAATACAAAGATAAAACTTACCGTGTGAGCGATATATTCCTAAGAAAACACAGGAATCTTATGATAATTCTATCTCAATATGTCAATCATCACTGAAAGATGCTTTTACTAAGATATTAATGATATTGCCCTTTAGCCTGAAAGATGGTGGTGTTGTCTTTGTTTCCTAAAAGATTTTATAGTGGTTTATAGAATATGTTGCTTCATAGTATTAAATAGTCAGTCAACAACAATTATGTAAAAGTTTATGTAAATTTTATGTAAAAATAAGTTCTATATGATGTTTTAACTAAAAATGAAAATATCTAGTCGAAAAATGTTCTAGGTTCTATTGTTTTTATAGACCAGTATAAACTCAGTTACAGTTTTGTATCACTATTTTTCCACTGTATTTTTCAAAAGAAAATAAAAATAAACCAATAATATACTGATTAGATGAAGAGTATTATGCATGCATAACTACTTAACTCCCACATACGTTCTGAATAAACAAAATGATAACCTGTGCCTCCAGTTGAAGGTGTAATGAAGCCTACTAAAATAGTGGATTAAAATACATGCAGGACTCTTAAAGGAGTTTTTCCAAGGACATTTCATAATGCCAAGAGTCCAGATATTTTATTAAAATGTACACTGAGTTGAATTTCAGAAGAAAGATATTGACATTCTGGAGTCACTTTACTACTAATTTACTCACTGTAGATTTTTAAGCATGTCATAGGCTTTTACATTCTCTCACTGAATTTCAATTTGTGTTAAATAGTATAAAGATTTTTAAATGCTCTGATCATTTAAGAAGAAAGGGACCATATAATCTAAGAAGCTGTATGACAGCTATCACTGCTGTTATTGCTAATTTTATATTCCTGTGCTCTCATTGCTTAAATCATAAAAGTTTTGGTTCACATGAGATCAAGCTCAAGGTTCTCACCAGTATTTTACAGATCTCTTTAGCCTTCATAACATGTTTTAAAAGTGGGTCAAATATGTCCAGATTTACTCCATTTCACAATACTTTTTACTTCTATTAACGTGACCCAAAATTGAGCCCCAGATATAGGACATTTTTACCAATAGAAAAGGACATTTTTACCAGTATTTGATGAAATTACATAATTTAACCAGGGTCTCTTAAGTAGGAGATGGCAAAACTGAGACTGGAGCATCAGGATCTTATTCTTATGAATGAAAGTAACAAAATATCTCCAAACTTATCTTATAACTATGAACATGGTTTCAGATATCTCAATTACTCATGGTCAAAGAAGATGTTTAATTAATTTTTAAATGAAAAATATGGATGGTATTTGGTTTTCTGTTTCAGATATTCGTTTATTTCACTATGATGTTACAAACTACTATAATGGTCTTTATGTCTTGAATAACAATTATTTTATTTATTTGAAAATTATTCTGTATAATATAATTCATTATAAAATTATTTCTATAATAGTTACTTTTAGGTGAAAATAATAGTAAATTTAAAAAATTATAGTGGTATTATAAAATATTAAGTTTAAAAAGTACTCTGTTTTTCTTAAAATTCCACATTTCAAATAATAACTATTAAAATTTTTCAAAATGCAATTATTTTATGACTTTTTGGACAATATTCCAACACTAATATCCTAATGCAGATGATACAATGATTCAGTATGTGCAATAAAATTAGTGGTGTGGGTTAAATAGTTTCACAATTTCTTGATCTCAAAATCCAGGCTTATATAATTTGACTTATGTGTCTGCTCAAAAAAGATCTATATATTTTATTTTGCAATGTAAGTCCCAAGGGAGAAGAATTCATAATTTATATCAAAAGCAAGTAAATGCCTTTAAACTCATAAAACAGCACTTTTAGTTATATGGTTTATTGTGTGTTGACTCTAAGACCACTTGGAACTTCAAAGCTGAAATGTCTTATGCCCAAGTTCTAACTTTAGGAAGACTAAAATGTAAGAAATGGTCCTTCACTTCAGGTTTTAAAAATGACAGTGCAAAGATAAAAGCAAGTGATCGCAGTGATGTGGAAGAAGTATGTGCTTATAGAGATTTTATGGTGTGTACTACCAACGGCTAAGATAGAAACTTCTCAATTTAGACCACTGTGTAGCTCCAGCTTGGATGATTCAGTTTTAGGATTTCTGTCTTTTATGAAATACAGAAAGAAAAGTGTAAAAAATCTTCATTTTCCTTCATACAAACACCTTTTTTATTTGTTAAAAATTACTATAAATAATAGTACCTTTATTTATTAAATTTAATTTACTTAATTCTACTCTAATTCATACCATCTCTTTCATTCCTCTTCAATAGAAAATATAAACACTTCCATGTAAATAATTTTACTGGAGGAAATATTCAACATAAGCTCTTATGTTGGTTTATAGAATATGTTGCTTCATAGTATTCAACATAAGCTATTATGCTGGTTTATAGAATATGACACTAAAACAGACAAACACAAAATTTTAAATTTAATTCTGTAGCACTGTAATGTTAGCTTATGAGCATCATGGCTTCTCAGAAGTTCAAGTGCAAGCACAAATGTCTAAAGAGTAAGTGGGAACAAGAAAGCTTTGGAAAGCTAGGGATGAAAATAATAGCTAACATTTATTAAGTGTCAGCTACCCATCTAGATGAACACTTACATGTATAGCTACTTAATATTCAATTAAACTCTCAGAAGTAGTATACTGATTCTAACTCCCTTCTTCCACAATTGCCTTTTCTTTATGGGTGAGATAATGCAAATACTGATAATCTACCAGGTTGCTAAGGTTACTAATTCTAGCTATATATAACCAGGAAATTGTCATGAACAGTAGATGGATTTGGGGTCCTACTAGACCAAACATGAAGTTTTCCATTGTGGCATCTCAAACACCTGAAAAAATGTACTTGATTAAATAACAAAGGTAGCCAAACTTTTAATAAAGAGCCAGAGAATAAATATTTTAAACTTTGCAACCCACAAATGATCTATGTAACATATCCGGAAGTCAGGTAAAAGGGTCTCCCACTGGCCAAATATGGGACAGTTGGGCATAACAGACTTATTTTACTCAATACAATTAATTCAGTCAAGACAAAATAATAAATGGTAAAATGAGTGAGTCACAGTTTAATGAGAAATAGGCCATTTACATAATCTCAACATATCTCCTATAAAATAATTATTAATTACAAAGGGAAAATGGGTAATTTTATAGTAGAAAAAATTGGCAGCCACTACCTTAGTCTGGCTAACAAAGATTACATAATTGGACACATAGAACTTGCAAAGCACCTGATAAAATGCAATTAGAAAACAATAAATGAACTAGGATCGTTTCTGTGATATTTCTGCCAAAAAATTAATAACCTGGATTTATTCATGAGGAAACATCAGACAAATCCAAACTGATAAACATTCTACAATTGGTTTTGCAATGTTTCTGTTAAGATTGAAGTCATATTGAAATAAACAAATAAATAGGAAATTCCTGAAATGGTACCCAGAAATGGTATATTTAAAAATCTCTTCTAGATGGGGGTGCCTGGCTGGCTCAGTGAGAATAGCATGTGACTTGATCTTGAGGTTGTGAGTTGGTGTAGAGATTACTAAAAAAATAAAATAAAATAAATAAATAAAAATTCTTCTCTGGATGATGCTAATTTCCAGCCAGCTTTGATAACTACAGATCTACATGAGGTAGAGAATAGTAATTAGCAGAATCAAGTGTCATGTTCTAGGTGGCAACACCAATAAGAAAAAAAAACGTGAGTCAACCATATTGAGTACAAGACCTATTATGTTAAATGCAGAGTTTCATGAAGTATATCTAGTTCAGATTTCTACAAACTACAACCATACTTCCTTTCTCAGTCAAGTGTCCTGAGACTTCATTACCAGAACCATTTCCCAGAAAAATGCTGATAGATAGTTAAGAGTTTTATTTTGTACTTGCTCCCTTGGTACATGCTAGGGTCCAAATTTAGTTATCTCTCTTGTAATAAATGTGAGGAAAGTTAATTATTATTATTATTTTTATTATTATTAATTTTCATGGGAAGGAGAGCCAAAGACTTGCAATCCATGTAGAAACAGCTTCTAAAGACAGGTCATTGAAAGCCATTCTTGGGACATTAAGGCTTGAGAAACTTTCAGATTCCTACAAATAATACTATCTCAATGATCGAGGACTTAGTCTTCCTCCAAATAATGCCCTAATATTCACATGAGTGAGCAAGAGAGATTATGAATTCTACTGACATTCACCATCTGTAGAATCAAATTTACAATTTTTTTTCAGTACTCAAACATGAATCTGCATAAATAAGATGTAATCAGGACCATCACAGAATGTTGGAGAGTTTCAGATTACACACCCAAAAACAAACATATAAATGTAATATTCAGGTAAAAAAAAAAAATTGTTCTAAAGATGCCATTGGCCTATGATAGGCATAGACTATGGAGTTAGATTTCATGGACACAGGCCTTGCACCTTCTATTATCCAGAGGCTTAGAGTTCTTTTCCCTCTTATTTTCTCACCTTCTTATTGAGACTGGCTCCTCAGCACCATTACAGCTTAACATGGTCAACAGGGCACCATCTACATGAATTCTCAGCTCCAATAGGACAAAATTTGACTGTATTCCTCATCATTCATTCCAAACTCAAGGGAATCTGCCTTGTGATCAATTATCTAATCTTGAGTCAAGTGGACCAACTAATTTGACCCAATTATTTATAGTCCATTCTAGAGATTATAAGATCAAATTTGAGATGACAAATTAAACATTTGAGTTTGTCAGTCTCTTGTGTTAAACTATGACAGATTGTCAGATGCAACCACTTCATATGATCTTAGATATAGTATTTTATTTTAATTTTGCCTGTTTTGCCAAAAGACATGCCCCCTGTTTCCATGTGGTCAGAAACTCTAACTAATTTTGGTATTTCACCATAGTTCTCTGTAGGTCCCATCCTGGAATTTGAATGCTTTCTTCTCCTTCTTGACTAGGTAACTAATTCCAAATACTATTTTCCCCTGAGTTCATAGTCTGCAAGCCATTTTAAGTAGCAAATTTTTATTAGTATTTTTGGTTCAAAACCAGCAAAAATAAACCTGAATATTGTTGGCAAAAATAAAATTTATTATAAGAATATTTGGAGCTTATACAAATGAAATGATGGCAAGATTGGAATGGGGGCAGAATAGAGGGAGTTCCGGGCTGCTATTCAATTTCAACTCCAGGAGTAGTCTTGATAGCAGCATCAGTGGGTCTATTGGGATGAATGAATAACTACTCCTTCTGGTCTTGAACCGTTTGTTTAAGATTCCAAGTCTGAGGATAAGTCATCTGACTGCTAGAGTTTAAAATATGTTCGTACTCAGTGGTTCTTTTGGCACAACCATTAAATCAATAGTGCCAAAATGCTTTCAGGAAATATAAATCTTCTTCAGGGGAATGACAGGCACTGGGCTGTAATCTCTCTCTCACACACACAAAATAAATAATGGGATAGTTTTTGGTTTTTGTTTTTTTACAAAAAGAAATGCAAAAACACTAGAGTAGTCCTTGAGAATGTTGTTAAGAGAAGCAATAACAATAAAAAATTAAAATAAAATAAAAATAAAATTAAAAAATAAAAAAAAAAGAATGATATGATTACCTTGAAAATAATCCAACACACTGACTCTAAGGATTGATATAATCAAAGATAATTTTAGGTAATTAGGAGTTAAAATAATTGATTTTTCCTTAGTATTGTTCTCAAATATAATTTAGTTAGAGTATATATTTGTCCAAGGCTTTTCCTCTTTTATTCTGCCTTCTCTAGATTCTTTTTTTTTTATTTAATTTATGTCACCACAATTTAAAAACAAGATTACATTTATTATCACTCACAAGCCGGGAAACAATATACATAGACATATAGATACAGAAATAGCATATAATTTCAGAAATTTTATGAGTTACCCTCAGAACTCACTAATTAAAACTTAGAAGGTCTGTGGCACATTTTAAGAAACCCCTTCTAACAGATGACCCATGGATATAATTCAACTCCAAGGTAACTCCCCAGTAATATCATCACTGCTTCTGTAATTTTCAACTTCATAAATATTTATCATAATTGCTATTTGTAAAGATTATATATGGAGTGCCAAAAGATTTTATTTTTCAATGTTATTTTTATGATTTAAAAAATAATACATAATGATTAGAGAACATTTAACCCACCTTAAAAGCTATAATATAAAGGAAAAAAAAAAAAGTTTTAGTCCTATCACCCAAAGCTAATAATATATATATTTTTTTTTTGAGCAGGAGATAGGGTGGGGTGGGAAGGGTCAGAGGGAGAGGGAGAGAGAGAATCTTAAACAGTTTCCACATCTAGCATGGGGCCCGACACAGGGCTTGATCTCACGACCCTGAGATCATGACCTGAACTGAAAACAAGAGTTGGACGTTTAATCAACTGAGCCACTGAGGTGCCCCTCAGAGCTAATAACTATTAAATTATTAATATCATAATGTACTTTCCCTCTCTATTCCACTTACATTTTTTCTATCTGTGATTTAATATTTGATTCCTTGTATAATGTTTTTATTTTAATATTTTGTCATGCACATTTACTCTTACCACTAAAACTTATTTACCAATTTCAATTATCCATTCACTAGAAATAGATAAGCCATCAGCAGAATCCATTTCCGGACTGATAGACATCAAGGCCCTGTGTTCTTATTATTAGGGAGCAAAGACTATGAGGCAGAAAAGGACAAGATTTTAGTCATTTGGAATCAACTCTATACTTTTGAAGGGAATTGTTTTGGCTAAACTTCTGATGGTTAAAGTCTTTTAATTCGTGACTATGTTTAGGTATAACTTTATATGGGAAGTCAAATTCCTCTAAGATAAGGGATACATTGATGGTATCAGAATTAAAGTAAGTCACTTTCCATTTTCTTATGAGACTATGCCATTCTAAATAAGATTGCATTTATTCTTTAGAGAATAGATCCAGCCAAGGGGTAGTTGCATCCTATTTAAAAGTTTCACTGTGTAATACCAACTTCTTTCTATCTTCTTGATTCTCTAACAAATGAAAATGATAAGGAAACTTACACATTGTGAAAATCTTTTTTTATTTATTTTTTTTGTTATGTTCAGTTAGCCAGCATATAGTACATCATAAGTTTTTTTTTTTTTTTTTGAAGATTTTATTTATATATTTGACAGAGAGAGAGACAGCGAGAGAGGAAATACAAGCAGGGGGAGTGGGAGAGGGAGAAGCAGGCTTCCCGCAGAGCAGGGAGCCCGATGCAGGGCTCAATCCCAGGACCCTGAGATCATGCCCTGAGCCGAAGGCAGACGCTTAACAACTGAGCCACCCAGGCACGCCCCCATCATTAGTTTTCTATTTAGTGTTCAACAATTCATTAGTTGTATATAATACCCAGTGCTCATCACGACAGGTGTCCTCCTCAATACCCATCACCCAGTTACCCAACCCTCTCACCTCCCTCGCTTCTGTAACCCTCAGTTTGTTTCCCAGAGTCCAGAGTCTCATGGTTCGTCTCCCTCTCTGATTTTTCACCATTCAGTTTTCCCTCCCTTCCCCTGTGGTCCTCCACGCTATTCCTTATGTTCCACATATGAGTGAAACCATATGATAATTGTCTTTCTCTGCATGACTTATTTCACTTAGTATAATCCCCTCCAGTTCTGTAGATATTCATCCTTTCTGATGGCTGAGTAATATTCCATTGTATATAGGAACCACATCTTTTTTTTTATCCATTCATCTGTTGAAGGACATCTTGGCTCCTTACATAGTTTGGCTATTGTGGACATTGCTGCTATGAACATTGGGGTGCATGTGCCCCCTTCTCTTCACTACATCTGTATCTTTGGGATAAATGCCTAGTAGTGAAATTGCTGGGTTGTAGGGTAGCTCTATTTTTAACGTATTGAGGAACTTCCATATTTTTTTTCCAGAGTGGCTGAAGCAGCTTGCATTCCTACCAACAGTGTAAGAGGGTTCCCCTTTCTCCACATCCTTGCCAACATTTGTTGTTTCCTGTCTAGTTAATTTTTGCCATTCTAACTGGTGTAAGGTGGTATCTCATTGTGGTTTTGATTTGTATTTCCCTGATGGTTAGTCATGTCGAATATTTTTTCATGTGTCTATTAACCATTTGTATGTCTTCTTTGGAGATGTGTCTGTTCATGTCTTCTGCCCATTTCTTGACTGGATTACTTGTTTTTTGGGTGTTGAGTTTGAGAAGTTCTTTATAGATCTTTGATACCAGCCCTTTATCTAAAATGAAATTAAGGAATCAATTCCACTTACAATAGCACCAAAAACCATAAGATACCTGGGAACAAACCTAACCATAGAGGTAAAGTATCTATATTCTAGAAACTACAGAACACTTATGAAAGAAATGAAGGAAGACAAAAAGAAATGGAAAAACATTCCATGCTCATAGATTGGAAGAATAAACATTGTTAAAATGTCGATGCTGCCCAGAGCAATCTACACTTTCAAAGCAATCCCCATCAAAATACCATTGACATTTTTCACAGAGCTGGAACAAACAATCCTAAAATCTGTATGGAACCAGAAAAGACCCCAAATCACTAGGGGAATGTTGAAAAAGAAAATCAAAGCTAGGGGCATCAAAATACTTGACTTCAAGCTCTATTACAAAGCTGTGATCATCAAAATAGCATGGTATTGGCAAAAAACAGACTCATAGATCAATGGAACAGAATAGAGACCTCAGAAATAGACCCTCAACTCTATGGTCAACTAGTCTTCAACAAAGCAGGAAAGAAAATCCAATGGAAAAAAGACAGTCTCTTCAACACATTATGTTGGGAAAATTGGACAGCCACATGCAGAAGAATGAAACTGGACCATTCTCTTACACCATACACAAAGATAAACTCAAAATGGATGAAAGACCTCAATGTGAGACAGGAATCCTTCAAAATCCTAGAGAAGATCATAGGCAATAACCTCTTTGACATCGGCCACAGCAACTTCTTTCAAGACACGTTTCTAAAGGCAAGGGAAACAAAAGCAAACATGAACTTTTGGGACTTCATCAAGATAAAAAGCTTCTGCACAGCAAAGGAAACTGTCAACAAAACTAAGAGGCAACCCACAGAAAGGAGAAGATATTTGTGAAAATATTTTTTTTTTAAATCTTTTCTAGGTAGAAGAGTAAACAAATTGATTTTAGATAGATGTGAAGCAAGGTAGTATAAAAAATTCAAATATATATTTCTATTTTATTCTCTAACTAAAATGACTCACAAAAAGTCTTGCTCCTAGCTTCAGTATTACCTGATTCCTTATAAAAATCAGATCTGGGGGAGTAAGATTGAGATAGAATCTCCACCTCTCTACTTATGATATTGTATAATGATGTATCATCACAGCTTCCTTAAGCCTTAGTGATTGCATAAAGTATGAAATGTGGACTTTATTTTTAAAATACTAATAGGGATCTTGGATTTTAAAAGATGGGACAGCCCCA
Organism: Mirounga leonina; assembly: GCF_011800145.1. NCBI lineage: Eukaryota > Metazoa > Chordata > Mammalia > Carnivora > Phocidae > Mirounga > Mirounga leonina. Next base: position 25,793,610 of record NW_023270454.1, read on the forward strand.
ACAGTTTGCGTGATTCCTTTGAATATGTATTTAGTTTAATAATTTATTTTCATTTATTTATTTATTGTATCAATATGGTCAAACAACACTGTCTCAGATACCAGTAAGCTCTGAAATACAGAAATGTGGGGGATGATCATTTTTTTTTCAAAGCTTCTGCAGTCTGAAGGTTAATAATTACATTTACTGCAATGAGTGCAATAGCACTTAATAGAACAGGAATAAGTAAAATTGTGTGGGAATGCTTTCATAATTTAAGGAAGTTCAGAGATGTCTGAGCCTTATACAGTTAAAAGTCAGGGGGAGTTAGGTGATGAATTGGGGCTGGGGTGGAAGAGGAGTATTCCTGGCAGAAGACAAAGCCTGTGGAAAGGCATGAAGGCAAGCTGTTCTCTAGAACATACAAAAATTTGCAAGTAGTGTAGTAAGTTTTTTAACGAGACATAATTGGACAGGAGCTTTTCATAAACCAATTTGTATGCAATAGTTTGGAGTCTGAGTCTGAAAGATACAGAGAACTATGTAAAGTTGGAAGGGAGGGATTGGCATCATCAGTTTTTAATTTTAGCTTTTTTTTAACATTGTGGAGGCAGACTAAAATGTGCAAAGAGTCAGAACAAGTTATAATTCATTGTAAAGTTGCTAGAAAGAGGTCATGAGGGCCTGAGTTATATAAAACAGACAAGCAGATAGATATGGGAAAGATATTTAAAAGTATAATCTATGTAACTAACAATAAATTAGAGGAGATTTCTCTTCTTAGCAGTTCCAACTGAATGGTTACAAAATCACATACGAAAATTACCTCTGTCAAACTATTACGGCTGTATAACAGAAATACCATAGACTGAGTGGCTAAACAAGAAACATTTATTTTTCACACTTCTGGAGTTTGAGAAGTCCAACCTCAAGGAGCTGGTAGATTTAATGTCTGGTATTGGCCCTCTTTCTGGGTCATATATAACCATCTTCTTGCTGTGTCTTTACAGAAGGGCATGAGGGAGCTTTCTGGGATCTCCTTTATAAGGACATCAATCCCATTCATGAGGGCTCCACCCTCATAACCTAACCACCTTCCAAGGGCCCCTCCTTCAAATACTGTCACATTAAGCTTTTAACATACGAATTTTGGAAGGACATAAGCATTCAGTGCATAGAAACCTCCTTTGCTCTTTGGAAAATCTTTTTTTTAGGTTTTATGGATGTGATTAACTTTTCCCCTTACAATTAGATGTGTTTATCACTATATATGTTGAAGCACCCATTAAAATAGTGCCAGGATTTTTTGAATAAAATTCTGGTTCATTTGTGATGGAGGAATGTGTGTTGGACTCTCTCTAACACCGTAAACAATTAGGAAACAGGGAACAGTATGTGAAGCAATTGTTTTCTGGCATTGGAAAAGAGAGAGCACAAGGCCATGATCATTAAAAAGAAAGAAAACAAAGTAATAAGCCCCACCATCACCCTGAGCTTGTACCTAAGGGCAGTATCCAAACCTAAGCATAGAGAGATGAAATCCAAAATGAGAGTAGTGAAGATGATTTCTTTAGGGTGTTCCAGCTAATGACAGGGAAATAGGAACCTGATCACTCCTGAGTAATGCTGCATTCCACTAATGGAGAGGGGCTCTCCATTGACCTGGCCAAAACTTTCTCAGAACTCATTTCAGTTTGAGGTTCTTTCTTTTCTTTCTCTTTTTTTCATAGGTGTTAGATCCACATCATTAGTCTGAAATTCCTCCCTGATCACTCTTATGCTATCCTTCTTTATCATTCACAAGCATTTTCTCCAGAAAATCTCTTGCACACCATCTAATCCCATATTACCATTTTCTTCTCTGAGAACGCAAACATATACAGGGGGTACCAGGAGGGTTTAAAAAAACAGACATTTGAAAGGGTTTAGGGGCTGGTTACTCATTAACTAGCAGAGGATCTGAATGCTATGTGGGACATCAATAGATGCTGGAAAAAAAGAGTGGAGATTTACAGGAGCCTGGAAAAAATGGAGTCCTGGTTTACAGTGGTTTAATTGGATCCAGGGATCCACGCAATAGTCTTTCTACACACTTTGAAACCATAATTGGGGTTGACATCTTTGGAAGTTGGATTAATTCCAACACTGGGTCCTTGATGCGAGAGTTACAGAGTACCTAGGACAAAAGGCTAAGTAGAAACCTATGAAATTGCATCCTGCCCTAGCCAAGGTAGTAAATAAAAAATAACATTGCCTCCTGGAATGGAAATGTGATTAGTGCCATCCTTATAAAACTAAAGGAGACAGACAAGATAGTCTTATATCTTTGTTTAATTCTCCAGTTTGGCCCTGAAGTAATGGATGGATTCTGGGGAATTTCTGAAAGGTATTGCCAATTCAACAAGCAGTAGCATCAATGACAATTTCTGTACTGAATATGGTATCATTGCTAGAGGTGATTAGCAAGGCTTTAAGTGTGTGATATACAGGTATTGGTTTAGCAAAAACATTATTTTCTATAATGATCAGGAAAAGGTATAAGAAGCAGTTCATACTCACATGGAACAGATAAGAATATTCACTTAGAGTTTGACCCTTTGGCCATGTTTATTTTCCAACCCTTTGTCACAATAGAGTCTAAAGAGATTTTTATCTATGCATTGCACAGTACATTAGATTAATTAATTACATTGATGTCATCATGCTGGTCAGGCAGGACAGACAAATGATGGCTAGTATATGAGAAACATTGGTAAAACATGCACTTTAGAGAGTAGAAAGCAAACCCTATGAAGATTCAGGGACATGCCATTTACAAATATTTTTCCCACTAAATCTCTTGCCTATTTAATCTTGCTTGACTTCTGCTCCTCAGGAGTTTCAAATTAACATAGGCATTTACCAAAAAAGCAGCATCATACTTAATATTGAGAGTTGAGTGTATTTTCCTTCATGACTAGAGAAAGGATAATGATGGCTATACCTAACACTAGTATTCAGTGTGCAATCAGAGGTCATATATGGTACAAAAAAGCAAAAAAAAAAAAAAAAAATTAATACAGAGTACAAAGTTTGGAAAGGAAGAAATAAAAATGTTATTTATTTGCTCTCAATATGATTGCATATAGAATCTCCTAAAACCTCAATCATTTTTTTATTGGAATGACTATGATAACTTAGCAATTACAGAGTACAAATTCAGCATATAAAATTAAATTGTTTTATGTACTGGCAGTGAGCAACTAAAACTGTAATTTAAAAATACTATTTACAATGGTATCAAAAACTATAAAGTACTTAGTGGTTGATTTAATAAAGACAAGAAAGACTTCTATGCAGAATACAACAAAACTTACAACAACAAAAACAAAATAACAACAAAAAAGAGAATAAAAACAAACAAATGAATAGATATATAATGTTAATTGATGACAAGAAATATTAACATGTCTATTGTTCCAAAAATTTTCTGTAAATTTAATGCCAGTCTAATTGAAATCTTTATAAACTCCTTAGGAAAATTGAAATACTCAACTTAAAATGTTTATACAAAGAGCCTACAATAGCAAAAATAATATTTTAAATGATATACAAGACTTCTATTAGCTTATTTCAAGATATTCTACAAAGCTAGGATAATCAAAGCCTTGTGATATTGGCATAGAAATAGACATATAGGTCAGTGGGAAAAAATGAAAAACTCAGAAGCTTCAAATATAGTTATTCACAGATAAGGTCCATTGAGTTTTGACCATGAAGCTAAAGCATTTAATAGATAAAGGAAAATCTTTTCAACAAATAGTGCTAGAATGTCAAATATCTAAAGGAAAAAAAAAAAAGAACCTTGATATTTATCTCACACCATTCCCCAAATTAGGTAAAAATGGTTTAAAAACCTAAAACATAAAAGGTATGGAGTTAATGTTTTTAGGAGAGAGAGAGAGAGAATGACTTTGCCATTTGAGAGTAAGGAAAGATTTTTTTTTTTTTCTCCCTTCTGGGCACCCATCACACTTGTACTTGACAAATATCTGAATTCATTTTCACTAACTTATACATTTTCATTCTATTAACTTGCCCAGGAAAATGCCACCATCAATTTCTACCCTACTAATTTAACTTATTCTTCAAGATTCTACAAATACATATCTGTCCTTAAGTATTTTTGTCCCACATTCTTTTCAACTGTGTCCATCTCCTTCTCTGCTCTCATTGTAGTTTGTTCACTTTTATTATAGCATTATTTTTGCACAGAATGTATCTTATTCATTAATGTGTCACCTACACTTATTACCTAGAATGCAGTTTCATGCCAAAATATGACCTTCAAAAAGTCTGAGATGCCTGTATTTTGTTATTTTAGTCCACATGGTTTGATATTTTTCTTTTTAGAATTATTTTATTAAACCCTACTTTTTTGAAACCAGTCTAACAATAAAATGGTGAGTAAGTTGGAGATAGTTGTAAGAAAAGCCAATATGGTCAAGCAAGTAATGAAATCCCAGAGGTACACACTGGCATCAATAATGGGAGAAAATGTAGGAGCTGCAACATACTTAAAACATAATAGTAATTACTATAATTTCAAGGACATACCCTGTGTCAAAACCAAAATTTTAACATAAATATAGTGTGCCAAATTTCTAGTAAATAATAGGAAAACTGAAGCTATAGAGACTCATTACCAAAGCCATTCATTTATTCACTCATTTATGCATTTATTTCAAAAATATATACGTCCCAAATAAATGCCTGAGACTAAACTTTGAATTTAGGGAGATATATAGTTAAGTAAATGTAGGTAGACATTTTTCCCAGCTTTGTGAGAAATGATTGCTTATTACTGTGTAAGTTTAAGGTATACAGCATGATAGTTTGATTTACATATACTGTGAAGTGATCACCATAATGGATTCTGCTAACATCCATTTTCTCATATAGATACAGAAAAAAAAAAAAAGGGAAAAAACATTTTTTCCTTGTGATGAGAACTCTTAGTATATGCTCTCTTAAGAACTTTCTTATATACCATACAGTAGTGTTAGCTATATATATATGCCAAAACTTCTTTATCCACTCATCCATTGATGGGCACGTAGGTGTTTCTATGTCTTAGCTCTTTCGAATAATGTTTCTATGAACATGGGGTGCAGATATCTTTTTGAGTTAGTGCTGTTTTCATTTCTTTTGGATATATTCCCAGTAGTGGATTTGTTGGATCATATGGTAGTTCTATTTTTAATTTTTTGAGGATCCTCTATGCTTGTTTCTTTTTTTTTTAAGATTTTATTTATTTATTTGAGAGAGAGAGCAAGAGAAAGAGCATGAGAGGGGTGGGGGGGAAAGCAAAGGGAGAGAGAGAAGGAGACTCCCCTCTGAGCAGGAAGGTCGATGTGGGGCTTGATGTGTGGCTCAATCCAGGAATTCCAGAATCATGACCTGAGCCAAAGGCAGATGATTGATGGACTGAGCCACCCAAGCGCCCCCTCTATGCTGTTTCTTACAGTGGCTGAACCAATTCCCACCAACAGTGAACAGGGGTTCCCTTTTGTCCACATCCATGCCAGCATTTTTTATCTCTTCTCTCTTTTTCTTTTTATTCAGACAAATGTTTTTTAATTTTATTTTATTATGTTATGTTAATCACCATACATTATATCATTAGTTTTTGATGTAGTGTTCCATGATTCATTGTTTGCGTATAACACACAATGCTCCATTCAATAAGTGCCCTCTTTAATACCCATCACCAAGCTAACCCATCCCCCCACTCCCTCCCCTCTAGAACCCTCAGTTTGTTTCTCAGAGTCCATAGTCTCTTATGGTTCATCTCCCCCTCTGATTTCCCCCCCTTCATTTTTCCCTTCCTATCTTCTTCTTTTTTTTTTTTTTTTATTAACACATAATGTATTATTTGTTTCAGAGGTACAGGTCTGTGATTCATCAAGACAGTATGGCACTAGCACGAAAGCAGACACATAGATCAATGGAACAGAATAGAAAGCCCAGAAATGAACCCTCAACTCTACGGTCAATTCATCTTCGACAAAGCAGGAAAGAATGTCCAATGGAAAAAAGACAGTCTCTTCAACAAATGGTGTTGGGAAAATCGGACAGTCACATGCAGAAGAATGAAACTGGACCATTTCCTTACACCACACACAAAAATAGACTCGAAATGGATGAAAGACCTAAATGTGAGACAGCAGTCCTTCAAAATCCTAAAGGAGAACACAGGCAGCAACCTCTTCGACCTCAGCCGCAGCAACTTCTTCCTAGAAACATTGCCAAAGGCAAGGTAAGCAAGGGCAAAAATGAATTATTGGGACTTCATCAAGATAAAAAGCTTTTGCACAGCAAAGGTAACAGTCAACAAAACCAAAAGAGAACCAACAGAATGAGAGAAGATATTTGCAAATGACATATCAGATAAAGGGCTAGTATCCAAAATCTATAAAGAACTTATCAAACTCAACACCCAAAGAACAAATGATCTAATCTAGAAATGGGCAGAAGACATGAACAGACATTTTTCCAAAAAAGACATCCAAATGGCCAACAGACACATGAAAAAGTGCTCAGCATCACTTGGCGTCAGGGAAATCCAAATCAAAACCTCAGTGAGATACCACCTCACGCCAGTCAGAATGGCTAAAATTAACAAGTCAGGAAAAGACAGATGTAGGTGAGGATGTGGAGAAAGGGGAACCCTCCTACACTGTTGGTGGGAATGCAAGCTGGTGCAGGCAACTCTGGAAAACAGTATGGAGGTTCCTCAAAAAGTTGAAAATCTCTTCTCTTTTTTTTTTTTTTTGAAGATTTTATTTATTTATTTGACAGAGAGAGACACAGCGAGAGAGGGAACACAAGCAGGGGGAGTGGGAGAGGGAGAAGCAGGCTTCCCGCCGAGCAGGGAGCCCGATGCGGGGCTCAATCCCAGAACCCTGGGATCATGACCTGAGCCAAAGGCAGACGCTTAACAACTGAGCCACCCAGGTACCCCCCCCCTTTTCTTTAATCTCTTCTCTTTTTGATGATCTCCATTCTAACAGGCATGAAATGTTAGCTCACTATGGTTTTAATATGCATTTCCATAATGACTAGTGAAGTTGAGCATCTTTGTGTTCACTTTTTTGGACTCTTGTATGTCTTTTTTGGAGGAATGTCTATTCAGATCTTTTGCCCATTTTTAAATTGGGTTATTTGGGGGTATTTTTGCTATTACTAAAGTTTATATATCTTTAAGTTTATTTTACATAATTTGGATCTTAATACCTTATCATATATATGTCTTTCAAACATTTTTTCCCATTTCATAGGCTGCCTTTTCCCTTTGTTGATGGTTTCTCTTGCCATGCAGAAGTTTTTTAGTTTGATGTAGCTAGTCTCACTTGTTTATTTCTTATTTTGTAACCCGTGCATTAAGTGTCATATCCAAAAATTTACTATCAAGATCCATGTTAAGGAGCTTTATTCCTATATTTTCTTCTGGGAATTTTATTGTTTCAAATCTCACATTAGTCTTTAATCCATTTCAAGTTAATTTTTGTAAGTAGTATAAGATCGAGGTCCAGTTTCATTTTTTTACATATGAATATCTAATTATCCCAGCACCATTTATAAAAGAGACTGCCTTTTCTCCATTGAGTATTCATGGCTCTCTTGTCAAGTATTAGTTGACTATATAGGCTTAGGTACATTTCTGAGATCTCAGTTCTGTTCCATTGGTCTACTTGTCTGTTTTTATAACAGTACCATACTGTTTGATGAATATAGCTTTTTACTATAGCTTGAAATCAGGAAGTGTAATGTCTCCTGCTTTGTTCTTCTTTCTTAAGAATTCTTCAGTTATGTGCAGTCTTTGGTGATTACATATATTTATATATGATTATATGTGTGTGTGTGTATATATGTGTAACTATATATATAGTTACACATATATGCATAAATAAAATAGAAATATTATACATTATGTATGATGATACATGTAAATATATAACCCAAAAGAGAACAGAGACCATTTATTAAGATCTTATTATAGCAAGGGAGTGAGCCACAATCACTGTTTTAAAGAGAGTCAAAGAGAAGCAGAGGAGTGGGAAAGCTTTATAGTGAGTTAACAAACATATTTATTTCTCACTGGTTGACTCTGAGTTAGAAGTGGGGTAAAAAAAAATAGGGAAGCCAGTAGTCAGTGATCAAGTCCTGACTATTCTTGTGTAATCTCTATAGAGATTGTGGTTTGGCTTTCTGGACTAATTGTTACAGGGGTTATGGGTCAGAGGTCTATCATCATGTAAACTCTGGCAATTTCCCATTGGTGTCCCATCACACACAAGTGCATTTAGACTCTCAAAAAGAAAATGCAAATCACTAACATCATGACAATTATGATAAAAACAAAACAAGTAATATTCTTATTAAGATGCTTTGGCATATGGAACTCTAATTGTCCTACCCAGGTCAAGAGAACAAATCCCAAAGCCTATGAGGATCAGCCTTAGAGAGCCAAGTAGCTTTTTCCTTAAAGCTATGCACAGACCATTCTACTTTGCCTCTTTCATTGATTCTTGTAATCATGACCAGTTAACAAAAAAATCTAGAATGATGTGATTGCCTTTCACTACTCATGCCAATGAGTTAACTGATATATATTCCATCTATATAATCCAGAAATTGTATTGTTAATAACTTCTGTGAAGGTTGATGATAAGCTTTTTGTACTGTTTCTATTTGTATGTTTCTCACTGTTGGAGACATTATTCTGGTTATTCACATAAACAAGTAAGTAATTAATCAAGTAGAGTGCTTATATAATTAATGTGATCCCCTTTTGGAGCTTATATCTGAATTTGAATTTCCAGTCTGTGCAATTTGTAGAATTAGGGTCTTTGTATACATACAACTCTCAGCTTACTATTTTTTTTTTTTTTAAGATTTTATCTATTTATTTGACAGAGAGACACAGCGAGAGAGAGAACACAAGCTGGGGGAGTGGGAGAGAGAGAAGCAGGCTTCCCGCAGAGCAGAGAGCCCGATGTGGGACCCTGGGATCATGACCTGAGCCTAAGGCAGACACTTAACGACTGAGCCACCCAGGCGCCCCTCTCAGCTTACTATTCTTAAAGAGCATGAGGTTTTAGTCTGACAAACACAAGAATAGGCCTGACCACAAAGAAAGTAGTATGCAATAGGGGCACATGGAGATTCAGGAAAAAGGAGTTGCTTACCACATGATGTCCAAATCAAGTTCTTGCATTAGCTGAGTTACACATTTGGATCTACATTAGGTAAAAAGCAATTGGTTCATCACCCTATAAAGTTTTCTGAATTAAAATTTAGAATAACTTAACATCTGATTAATAAATAATAATAATTGTTTCTTTTTCTAAGAGAGAGTTATACCAGGCAAGTTCACAGGTTGGTTTGTTTAAGATCATCTGTCCAGATAGGCACCAGTGGAAATGGCACGGCTGTGATTCTTTTGGTATATATATATGTATATATATATATATACATATATATATATATAGCGTGTGTGTAAATATATATATATAATTTTTTATCATAGATACCTAATGATGGATGGTATGTGTAACAAGGAGCTTAAGAGCAGAGGCAATTGTCTAGCATAATCTATAAGTGGCATTAGAACAAGTATATTCTGAACTAATAATTTTTTGAGCATAGGTGACACACAATGTCACATAGTTTCCTAATAAATGGGAGAAGATATTTGCAAATGATATACCTGACAAGGGGTTAATATCCAAAATATATAAAGAACTTATACAACTCAACGCTAAAAAAAACCCAAACAATCCAGTTAAAAAATGGGCAGAGGACCTGAATAGACATTTTTCCAAGAAGACATACAGATGGCCAAGAGGTACATGAAAAGATGCTCAACATCACTGTACTAATACTTTTACTAAAGAAAAGATTAAAAGGGCAATTCAGATGGACCACAAGTGGAGATGTATAGACAAGGAGAAGAAGAATCACCATAAACAAACTGATGGAAAACATGACATGAATTACACAGAGGTCTTGGTCTTAAATCTTAAGTGGAAGCTATTCACTATCTGAGGCAACTACTCATTCAGAAAGTCTTAGTTCAACTGTCTATTTCTGAAGATCAATTGCTTCGAAAACTTTCTGAGGGTTGCCTGGGTGGCTCAGTCAGTTAAACATCTGACTCTTGGTTTTGGCTCAATTCATGATCTCAGGGCCCTGAGATTGAGCCCTGCATCTGGCTCTGCACTCATGTGGAGGCTCCTCGAGATTCTCTCCCTCTCCCTCTGCCCCTACTCCTGAGCACTCTCTCTTTCTCAAATAAATAAATAAATAAATATCTTTAAAAAAGAATTTCTGAAAATATTCAGTTTGAGGAGTCTTATTGGAGTAGCTTTCAAATTTTATGGAATTCTGGATTGCTTATTTAGTTGTGAAATGTGTACCCAAAGATCAGTTCCCTGGAGTTTCACTACTGTATTTCTTGTTAACAGCACTAGGTTCAAGAGAACTTTTTTCTCTGATGATTCTTCAAATTAAAAAAAAAAAAAATCTGTTGGTTGGAGAGCATGAAGAGACTGTTTAGGAAAATGTGGAAATGTGGCCTTAACCTTTTGATGGTAGGATAGAAACATGAGTTCCTTGAAATATTTTGTCATGTCTACTTATAGTGAGGCAGACTTAATTATTCCTAAATATATAGGCATCCCTGATTTTCAGTTACTAGGAAGATATGTCTACAAGAGAGTGCACCATATATGATCTTAAGAGTTAGTGGGAGTATCTTTGAGAGAGATATGGTCCAAATGATTTTTATTTGAAATTTTAGTGTATGGTTTATAAGATATTTTGCCCTATTTTCAAGCCTCTTTTTACCCTTAGGTTTATTGTATTTTCCAGGCTACTACAGTCTGGTCTTTTTAACACTAATGATTTAACATGCAACCAAGTGTATGAATAAAAAGAAAGGCCCTGGCATGACACATCTGGAAGTTGTTGGCAGGGAAAAGATGGAGGTAGGATAAGTAGAAATTGGGCATCCTATGTGATTGGTTTGGGGAGCATTTGGTTTTTCTGTTTTTTCCTGAGTTGGAAGTATGGGCAAAAACAGGAAAGCTTGCAGTCATTAAGCCAAGTCCTAAACAGCTTGGGATGATTAATGTAGAGGTTGTGTTTGGCTTCTGGACTGATCACTGCAGTCACAGAGTTTGTGGTTACTTCTTAAGCTGGTTTCTCAAGACACTGTAAGTCAGAGTTTTATTGTCATATGTACTCTGGAAATTGTCTTTTAGTATACCCAATTTCTCATATATCATACAGGATATTTATTATTTAACCCCAGCTTCTTTCTCTTTTTATCTATCTATTATCTATCTATCATCTATCTATCTATCATCTATCTATCTATCTATCATCTATCATCTACACACACAGAGACACTATCTTCTATCCAACTCCATGAGAAAGAACTCTCTCTCTCTCTCTCTCTCTATATATATATATATATATTTCTCTATATTCAAAAATATATAACCAAATTGTATAGATTATTTGAGAATTATAGAAGCATTTCTGAGAAAAAAAATTGAACTAAGTTTATATGTGTGGATTGATGAAAAAGGCAAAGCTTTGCTTAAACAGTAAAACAAAACAAAACAGTGTGTGGAATCTAATTAAAGAGAGAAAGGGAAAGGATATTTTCTAGTAGGATAAGGATGCATGGGCAAAGAAATCCATATTGTTAAATAAAATTGTGTGCAGGAACATAAAATCAGTGAAATGTGTTTAAACATAAAGAGAGGCTAGAGAATGGATGGACAAGTGGGCAATAGCTATACCATGGATTATCTGATTAAGGAGCTTATGATTTGATCTTCATATGTTGGAAAGATATTAAAGTTTTTAAAGGGAATAGTGGCTTAATATGAATATCCTATAAAGAAATTGCCTAGAGGACATTGGAGGATGGATTTCACTGGATCAATATACAATCAAAGAAAGCATGTTTTAAGTTAGTTTAAGGATACTCGAGTGATAAGTGGCTGTGGAAGGTAATAGAGATGAGAGTAAGAAGCAGAATCACGGATCAGTTAGGAAGTAAAGACAAAAGGACTTTGTGATTCAGAGTGGAGAGGGGCAGGGAAGAGTTATGGTTAGGACAAATCACTGATACAGATGCGGAGTGCAGGACAATGGAGTAACTAACGATGTTGCTTCATGTTGAATATGTTGAGTTTACCTTTCCTGTGAGAGAGCTAGACAAATATTTTCAATAAATATTTTGTGTAATCTCAAATTAAAGGAAGATGTAAGAGAAGAGGCTAGGAGTTTGCAGGAGAAAGCTGGCACCATTACAGAGTTAATGAGACTAGGTAAAGTGGAAAATGACAGTAGGTGTCCCGCATATGTTTATATAGAATTATTTCCTTCCTCCAAAATAGCACTTAGCACACAGCTCTAGATTTTTAAGTGGTTATTTGGATGCCTGGTGTATAAAATCCTGTTGGCATTTGACAAGAGAGAGTTTAATATCATGTTTACCATTCTAATTACAGTGCCTCGCATAGCCCTAGAAAACTTTAATAGCTTAATATTTTAAATAAATCAATAAACAGAGAAATGGATGACAATATAATCTTGAGGCAAGCACAAATTTAAAGAATATAGGAAAAGAGGGGGACACATAAAAATTACCATGAAAGAATGGATGAGAAAATGAGAAGAATCATGCAAGTGTGGTATCAACGAAGGTAATGGAAAAGAGAATTTAAAGAGGTAAGTAATAAACTCTGCAGTTCAAATGGAACAGAAAAGCCTCAGTAAGTAAGAGCCTAAAATCAATTGGCTTTGACAACAGGATATTTGCAGATAGTAGCTAGAATTATTTCCACAGAGTGAGAAAGGCAACATCAGAATGCAGTGGATTGCATAGAGAGCAAGTGGAAAAGAAAATTAAGACAGAGATTGTGGTATACTCTTTTAAGAACATGAGAGAAAAAGTACAGAAATTATAGGATTGTTATAGAAAGGCCAGGATCAAATAATGTATTTTGTTTGGAATGCTGAACCTAGGAAATTTGCACATTTTTTTTTAGTTAAGAGGAAGTGTAAGTAAAGAGAAAGAGAGATTGAAGATGCAAGAAAGAAAAAAAAAAAAAGGAGCAACTAATGAGGCCAATTTCCTGTTGGGAGGAAATGTCTTTAGAAAAGAAAATAAAGGAAATAAACAAGAGTGTGGATGAAAAAAAAATAAAACAATTTACAGATCCTTAGGAAGAGAATTGAGGATGAGAAGGCGGAGTAAAGAGACATCAGACCCTATAATCTCCAATATTTTATGGGCCAGGATTTGATTTCACATCATCTGGTTTCCAATTCATATTAAATCTCAGCATAAAACTAAACATACATGGATATTTGGGGATTGGGCCAGAATTAGAAAATAAGACAAGGCCAACTGTCCCCATACTTCAGGCATCTGTGGCAGGTCCTATTTATTATGGTGGCAACCACACATTCTCCCATCCCCCATCCTCTTGTTAACAATTTGCTGTTGATACTTTTCCCACTGAGAGATGGGACCTGTTTCCTGATCAAGTATCTGGGGGAAGATGTGACTACTCTTAAAGTAAGGTAATGTGAGGTAATGTCAACAAAAGTAATACAGCTGCCTGTTTTCCTGGGGCTTTCATCCTTGGAACCCAGCTACCACCATGTTTTGAGAGAGCCCTGGCCATTCAAAGAAGTCATGGATGGCATTGTGACTCACAATTCCAGCTGAGCTCCTACCCAACAATCAGCTCCATTTTGTGAGCCACATGAATGAGCTATTTGAAAGTAGATTTTCCAGCCCTTGTAGAGTTGCCCCAGCTGTGGCTGCATGAAGCAAAGATGAGCCTTCCCCTGTAAGCCCTGCCTACATTGCAGATACACAAACTAAATAAATAGCTGTTGTTGTTTTAAGCAACTGAAATGTGGATGAGTTATGCAGCAATATTTACTTGGAACAACAGCATTATATATGTTCTATTAAACAGTTTTATGCAGGATAAAGCCAAAAATCTCAAGGCTCATGAAGAAGTAGAAGTAGAACCCTGACCATCCATCTTTTAGAAAATACTTAATTTATATGTTCTGTTGACAAGTTAGCTAAAGGACATTACTGAAAAGCATTATATAGGGGTTTATTTAAATGTTTATAGCTATTAGACTTGAGAAAATAACTATATTAGAACATGAGATAAAAAAAAATTCCAAGAAGAAAGATAAGGAACAGAAAAGAAGTTACAATTATAACTTAACAAGTTCACTGAGCAGCAGATGGAGTTATTAGTGAAGGATGAAAGATAAAAGATAGGAAATAAAGAGACAAAGGTAGTGGGGTTAACAATCTGGAAAAACATCAAAGCATCAAAACTAAAAAGGAAGATGTGTCTATTCAAAAAGTGAATCTATTACTCAGATATTAGTAAGGCCAATTCTGTGGGTGTTTTGAAATCTACTAAAGTAGTTTCATTTAAACACCTAAAAATGGAGAAGAAAACCATGAAGAAAAATGTGAAGAACTGAGTTGAAAGGAAGTATCAGGATTGATATTTCAGCCTTTAGATATTTATTTATTTATTTATTTAAAGATTTTATTTATTTATTTGACAGAGAGAGACACAGCTAGAGAGGGAACACAAGCAGGGGGAGTGGGAGAAGGAGAAGCAGGCTCCCCACTGAGCAGGAACCCCGATGCGGTACTCGATCCCAGGACCCTGAGATCATGACCTGAGCCGAAGGCAGACGCTTAACCGACTGAGCCACCCAGGCGCCCCAGCCTTTAGATATTTAAAGAAAGCCATATAGAATAGTTTCAACACACTCTCAAAAGGTCTTAAAAAATATTTTTAAATAAAAATTATAACTTTGAAATGTGTCCTTTTATTCTGATGTCCTTGAGTTAGTAGTTAATTGCACAGAGAAATATCGAAAGAAATGTCTATTTCTATTATATCATATATAGAAGGAATTTTAGAGATTATAAAAAATATATAAAAGAAAAAGTAAGAGAAGCATTTTCCTGTGTACTATAGCATAAAAAGAAAGTAAATTTAAATAATTAACAAATTCAGGAGCAAAATTAATTTTATAGCAGTATATTAAAACAACAAAATAAGTTTTTTAAAATGTGATCAAATTAATCAATTTAATGAATATTCAGTAAGTAAGTGAGAATATCTGCCAGCTATTTGATTACTTATCAAAAGTTACTAAAAATGCACTTAAAGCAGATCTCTGGAGCAAATTTCAAATGATAAAATATTGTGCTATGGTGAGTGCTGTGTATTGTGTAAGACTGTTGAATCACAGACCTGTACCTCTGAAACAAATAATACATTATATGTTAAAAAAAAAAAAAAAGGTAGTAGGAAGGGAAAAATGAAGGGGGGGAATCAAAGGGGGAGATGAACCATGAGAGACGATGGAGTCTGAGAAACAAACTGAGGGTTCTAGAGGGGAGGAGGTGAGGGGATGGGTTAGTCTGGTGATGGGTATTAAGGAGGGCACATATTGCATGGAGCACTGGGTGTTACACAAAAACAGTGAATCGTGGATCCCTACATCAAAAACTAATGATGTAATGTATGGTGATTAACGTAACATAATAAAAATAAATAAATAAACAAAAATTAAAAATTAAAAAATATTTTATTTAAATAGGAAACAGTAGCATTTGCCTCGAACTGTGAGATTTCACAGGGTTTTGTTCTACTTAGAACACTATATTTTCAATATATTAGTGAACTAGAGGCTCAGTTACAAATTGGGAGAGATACAATAAATCAATGAAAGTAAATACATTTTCTAATTAGAAATGAGACTGACAACTTGTACATTTCATAAAATAATTGACTATTAGGAATCCAGTGAAGAACAAAACTTTGACATGCTATTGCATTAAATTCAAACCATTGGTAAGGATTCTAAAAGGATAAGAAGGTTGCTGGTTCTTACAAATATTCTTATTATTCTTACAATTATGATTATTCTTACATCATAAGTGTGATCGAATAGTCTTGAGGCATCAAACTTTTGGTTTTGGAGTCTCCCATGACACATATCAACTGAAATCTCAACTCGGGGTTTTGAAGTAAAAAAAGAAACAAAAGACAAAACCCTCAATAATAAGTATAATTAATTGAACAGTAAATTTCATAGAGCATGCCTACTACATCCACATCATATAGTGCCATAAACATAAAAAAAAAGCAATGCTTGCATAATATTGACTGTCATTGATCCAAAATTATTTAATTTAGTAATATTCTCTTCAAAGCCATGAAAACTGTGTTTTCCAAGTCATGATCAGTTGCTTCACTTTCAAAACAGACTGACTATTTTAGAACAGAAATATTTTGTACCTTAATATTAACAGTTCACATCTGTATTACACTGTGTAATTTGGTGGCCAAGTATTTGTTTCCTTCTCTAAAGTCACTATCCCTGCAATATGTATTTCCTGATTTCTAAGAGTGGCAAGCTTCCTTGGTCTTTATAACATCATTAGAAAACTTGCAGTTATTTGTACAACTAACTTACCATTTCTTTCCTATAAATTATCACCTTAAGGTCTTAAGCTAAACAAATGAAACACAGATTGAGGATCTAAGAACCAGGGTATCCCGTTATCATTACATACAAATAACAAAGAAATCACTGATTTTAAAAAATTGACATGATTCTATAAACTATCATGCTATTATATGTTTTTATGTATAAAACGCAGGTTACCTAAAGAGAAAGATAATCATTTAGCCAAGAAAATTCTTAAATGTATAGTCTCTAAAATGTTTAGAGAGCTTTTACTTTATATTAATTTAGGTATTTATCCACTTTTGTGAGGAGATAGCAGGGTTCATACAGAGGTGAGAAAGATAGTTTCCCTTTCTACTATTTTATATATTTATTATATGAATACATTAATTACGTAAAAATTAAATAAATAATTTGAAAAAGGTGACGATAGCCACAAAGCATTTTTAATGTCCAATACAGACCTGTTTTCCTGCCTTTCTGGGTCACACCGTAACTAAAAAGTAAAGACAAATCAAAGTGTTTGAGCTTGAAAGAGCAATAATAGGTGATTCAAGAAACATAATATGTAAAGAATGTGGGAGGGAATAAATGTGTTCTGTGACCCAATGGATGCTGGCATTAATTCACTTCTTCAGGGACGCCTGGGTGGCTCAGTTGGTTAAGCGACTGCCTTCGGCTCAGGTCATGATCCTGGAGTCCTGGGATCGAGTCCCACATCGGGCTCCCTGCTTGGCAGGGAGTCTGCTTCTCCCTTTGATCCTCCCCCCCTCATGCGCTCTCTCTCTCTCATTCTCTCTCAAATAAATAAATAAAAATATTTTTTAAAAAATCACTTCTTCAGTCACTGAGGTAATTACAGAAATATTTAGGAACTCTCCCAAACTTGTGCAATCAGTGGATATTTAGCTTTTTGCTGAAAATTGATAATAATAAAAAGAGATAAGAATATCCTACCTGAATTTTGCTTATTTCAATAAAAACGATTATTCAGTATAATGGAAAATATGTATCAGATAAATCATTGGGGTTTTGCTTTTAAACAATATGGCAATTGTTTGAAAATACAAGCAAAACTCATTCAGACGTGGATTAATTCAGAACTGGAAAAGTCAATGACTCCACAGTTGCCAAAAAGAAGAGACAAGAATCGGGCACCTGGGTGGCTCAGATGGTTAAGCGTCTGCCTTTGGCTCAGGTCATGATCCCAGGGTCCTGGGATCGAGTCCCACATCGGGCTCCCTGCTCCTTGGGAGCCTGCTTCTCCCTCTGCCTCTCTCTCTCTGTCTCTCATGAATAAATAAATAAAATCTTTAAAAAAAAAAGAGAGAGACAAGAATCAAGACCAAATTTTGGCTATATAGTAGCCTGGGGAAGTTAAAGAACTGATCATGTTTGGCAATATTTAAATATATTCTGAGCTATCTAGTAGCACTTTACTGGCTTTACTGCTTTTTTGTGTAAATTAATCTACCACTACCCAAAAATTGCAAACAAATCTTTGGAATGGGCTTGTTATTATTTAGAGTTAAACAACACTCACATGTACATTTACGTTACCAATTAATAGGGCTAAAGCTTATTTTCATTGGTGCTTGCTTAAGTAAATCTCCTTATTTTAGTGGCATTTACAAAACTTTCATTTCTATTCTGGACATGTTTCACAATGATTACTTTATACCTCCCCCTGCTTGAAACGAGAGAATCTTTCTTGGATCTCAACCTAGAGAAACTGGTGGGGTTCCTGGAGGTAAAAGAAAGACTCGGTGCCCAGGAATTTCTCACTCTCAATCTAATCCATACTCAGCCTCCAGCAATTTGTAAAACTTATTATCTAAGTGTTTCTATCTGTTTATGGCTCACAAATACTATTACATTAAACAAACTAATTTCAGTTGGGAGTCTGTGTTTTGCCCATCTCTCCATATATTGAATTGATAGTTTGCTCTGTGACTTCAATTATCTGATGGATCAAAGAAAAGTCATTGATTTCCAGTTTGTTAGCTTTTTTCTTGTTGAAAAGATGAGTGATGACCTCCAAGCTTTTTATATGTCGGAACAGGAAACAGAACTCTCCACACTGAACTTTAAATACTTTTAACGACTTTTTTAAAAGATAATTTTACCAAAAGAAAATACATAGATAGATATCAATGAATAGACATATAAAAATATATTTTAATTTTGTGCTCCTAAATCACCTTCCAGTTCCTTCATGATAACATAAATATCAATTGGTTTTTAGTCACAAGCCTTGACAACCACACTTCTCTCTTCCCAGGCATGTAAACATATTTTGAATTAAGGCAATTATTAAATATGCTTAGGTCTTTAGAAAATATAACTTTTTAGCTTATATTTATTTCTATCATTTCTCTAAAATCCTCATAAAATTTTTTACAAAGTAGATACATTTTTATGGTTATTTATATTACTTACGGGTTTGCCATAATCATGACTTTATTTTTTCCAAGAACGGTTATTTTTTTTCTTTAAGAGATATTATATTTCACACACAGTCCTCCAATATCTTTCCAAAAAAATATATGATTTTTTAACAAATTGTTTATATGAAAGAATGACAAACATGTTTACTAAAATTTCTGGAAAGAGTATCTTATGATTTTATAGATAGTGTTGATCAGGATAAAAAAAAAAGATGAGAGCACAGTAATTATAAAAGAATATAATATTATTTCTGTGATTCTTAATTTTATGGTGACTCAATCCAGCCTTCCTACAGTGTCTGAAGTTGCCAAAAAAGAGATTATATAGTGTGACATGAGAAAGAGTGGTAAGAAATGAGGTATTTCACAGTTAGTTCTTCTCAGAAGTCGCCTCATTCTCCCAGAAGCAATCACCTGGCTTCCGTAGTGAGAAGAAAGAAATGTAGAGAATGCTGAGGATGCTAGAGTTAAATACAAGGGTTTTCAACTTTCAAAGGAAAATAATGTTTTAAACCTTGTTTTTAAAATTCTTTCTTTAAATGTAAATTGTTATTATAATCAGTCATAATGAAACATGAAACTGAATATGACATCTACAACATTGGGAAATGTCCTCATTATTTTAAAGTTTTGTGACTGGGATTAATCGTTTAATCGGCTGCATTTGGTTTCCATACTGCCACAGCCGCAGATAAACATCATGTACATGGTTGAAATGAATTCCAGTGAAACCCTTCATGAAGAATCCAAGGGAAAGTGAAAAATAAGTAAAATGACTTTAAAGTAGAAAGAATATGGGGAAAATTACAAAATTCTGAAGATTGGGACATAATAGACATAAAAGCCAATGCTACTAGTGAAAAGCAAAAATTCACGGTACAAAGTTGAACAGATAAGGAAGACTTTATTCAAGGCTGTTGAGATAGCGGGCAGGGATCTGAACTGCACCAAAGAATGGGACAGATTTTAAGAGCTGGGGTCGGGAATCCAGACCATTTGGGTTTGTTAATTGGCCTTACTCAAAGGAAGAGTAAATTTTCTCGTATCTTCATGACAGGAGGTAATTGTACAACTTGGAGTAAGGCACCCATCAAAGTTGAAGCTATGCTCCTATGGGCCCATGGGAGGCGGGGCATTATCTTCCTTGGTGATTACATTTCATAGATCCCTTTGAAACGTGGGAGTCCCTGGGTCCTGGAGAAAGACTGTCCTAGGTTATAAAACTGGCAAGAGTCCCTTAAAAAGATTTTTTTTTTTTTCTCAAATTGGTGGAAAAAGCATTTGCAATTACAAGTTTTCTAAGTAAATGCGCTAAGAAAAGAAAGGAGAGAGACCTCTTGTGGTTAGTCACCTGTGGGGACCGGGAGGTCAGGAGCCTAGAGGCAGGAAGAAGTTTGTAGAAAATTTGGTCAAGAGGAGAGAAATGTCAAGGATATCCTGGTTTTTTAAAAACCAATAAAAGCTGCATGAGCCTGTAATTATTCCAAATTTTACATTGAAAATATCTACATAAAACTGTACTTACACACATGCATACCCTCTTTCAAAAAAAATTAAAATAAATTCCAAATGTTTAGTTCTTTAATTAAAACGACAGAAAAGATGTTAGTATTTTATTTTATTATTATTTTTTAAAGATTTTATTTATTTATTTCACAGAGAGAGACAGCGAGAGAGGGAACACAAGCAGGGGGAGTGGGAGGGAAAAGCAGGCTTCCCGCTAAGCAGGGAGCCCGCTGCGGGGCTCGATCCCAGAACCCTGGGATCATGACCTGAGCTGAAGGCAGACGCTTAACGACTGAGCCACCCAGGCGCCCCAGATGTTAGTATTTTATATGTATTTCATACAGTATATGCACATAAAGATGCATGCACTTTTATAACATATAAATTCATTTGAAGAAATATGACAAATATAAGCCCATTTCCCATTTTTATATGGATATGTATATAGAAAATCTTAGAAATGTATTTAATCTTAAGCATATAATATATATAATTATATATATACATCTAAGATTTTATATGTATTATACTCATATATATATTCTTAATCCAATATCATTAAAATAATTATGAGCAATTTAGAGTATAGATTATAGTTTTATTTGGGAGGATAATTATATGCAGTACTAAGTTCTATGAAAATAAGAAGCTATTAATTCTCCACAAATATGGGACCGTTGGAGCAAGGCAGTAAAATGTTTGCAATACAAACCCAGAAACATTTTGACTTCTTTTATAGTGACATAAATATTATAAGTAAATATTAGTAATATAAATGATTTAAGGAGCATTTAAAATGCAATTTTTTAGGGTTCTCATTTTCAGTGTAAAATGATTCCAATTTGGAACTATTCCTTGATTTCTTCCCTGGAATTTAAAGGAGGTAATGTTTTTAACCATAATACATGTAATAAATACATTAATTACATCGGAATACTTTTATTGATAACAAACAATACAATTCTGGTAACTTTTTGTCCCCCAAGTTTTCCTGGTTCCTGATATTTACACAAAGACAATACAGTGTTTTGGTTTCATGTCTTATTCACCTACCTTAAATTGGCAAAGATGAAGAGGCACAGGGTAGGACGAAGTCCTTCTGGTAAATATGGTTAGCTTCTATAGGCAACATTGTTAATATTATTAAAAACTAAAATATGATTAAAAATCATATTTTATTAAGGGATTGCAATTAAGTGCTACTATCTCGCAGTTAATGGATAAAATAAAACAATTGTTTGGTAATCACTCTACTCTTTTAAGTTTTTGTTTTTGTTTTTTTTTTCTATTTGTTTACAATTTATTTTAACAACAAAAAAAAACTCCATAAAATTCTAATAGCTCAGTATAAGAAACAATCTGGCACCCATCAGCATGCTAATGGGGAAACATGCAGTTGCTGTAGCTCCAAAATGGAATACCATTCAGCAGTATTTTTAAAAAATTACAGGCATTCTGTATTGCTAGGTCTTAAAAACATTATGCTGAGTGAAGGAAGCCTTGAACCAAAAAGTAGATATTATATAAGCCTATGTATATAAAATTCTTTAAAAGGCAAAACTCACCAATCTGTAGTAAGAAAATCTAGATCAGTGAATGACTAGGTCCTGAGACTGAGGTGACAGTTGGCTAGAAAGAGTCATAAGGGAAATTCTTGGGAAAGAATTCTCTATATCTTGATTGTGGTGGCTATTATATCTGTGTATAGATTACTGACGTCTTCTTGAATGTTCATTGAAACATGCAGTTTATTTTATGTAAAATAGAGCCTTTAATAGCATAAAATATATGGTGCTATGAATTATTTAACCTTTCAAGATTCTACTTAGCACATTGCATTATTAAAATTTGAATCGTTGGAGGTGCACCTGGGTGGCTCAGTTGTTAAGCGTCTGCCTTCGACTCAGGTCATGATCCCAGGGGGAACGAGCCCCGCATAGGGCTCCCCGCTCAGGGGGAAGCCTGCTTCTCCTTCTCCCACTCCCCCTGCTTGTGCTCCCTCTCTCGCTGTGTCTCTCTGTCAAATAAATAAATAAAATCTTAAAAAAAAAGATGTGAATCATTGGAACAAATATTTTCTTACTTTAAAGTTTCAGGAAAATTTTAAAAACTGATAATTACTAAGATAAATAAATTAATATATATCCTTAATAATACTAAGAGATGTCATAGAGAGCAAAAACAGGAGCAAGTTACAAGGAAAACAGGCAAAAGATTCTAACCTATAATTTATGAGAGAAAAAAAAAACAAAGAGCTAATGAACATATAGTGTTCAAATTCATTTACTATAGTCCAAAATGCCATTTATACTTATTTGAAACTACAAATTCTGTCCCTTAGATTATTGGACTTTTATTATTTTTTATCTTTATCATTTTTAAATAATAAAAGTTATGTTATCCAGGGCATGGGGAAATAGATAATCACATATAAAAATGTTACAAGGAGTTGCTTAAATGTGAGAATGAGTTGTTGGTATTTATTAAAGACAAATATACTCACTGACATTCTTCTAGGAATTTAAACAAAACATTAAAATATGCTTAAATTATTGGCCATAAAATACTTGAAAAAAGTCAACACTAGTAAAAGGCAAACTAAACATCAAAAACACAACACTTTCTAAACAAGGTGAAGCATATTTTATACTGGACTTAAGCAGTCATTCATAGTAATGTATTGGAGGAGTATTGTTTATTAGGCTGCAGTGTGATTACATTTCATAATATATGTGTGTATGCATGAGACTATATTATACACATTTATAAAAGAAGCATACATTAATCATTTGAAACTCAGACAGACACAAATTAGATACAGAAACAGTGTGGAATTAAGGGGGGGATATTTTTATCTTGCTATTTAAAGTAATGAAAGTATAGATTAGTAAAAAATATTAAATTAGTATACATTGAATAAAAATTATTTTACTTCATTTTTTCTTCATAGAATTTTGAACTGCAGTCCCTAATTTATTTATATTTTTAAAGAGACACAAAATGTCTTCAATAAAACTATGAGTGTTTTCTATTGTGCATAGTAAATATTAATCTAATAATATAAAATTTTATGTTGATTTTTAAAAATATTTTATTTTCTTTAATAAGCATCATACAGTTTACCTTTGAACAACAAAGGGGTTAGAGTCATATAACTTTCGACTTCCCCAAAACTTAACCAATAGCATACTGTTGACTGGAAGCCCTACCAATCACATAAACAGTCAGTTAACACATATTTTCTATTTTATATGTATCATATACTGCACTTGTATAATACAGTAAGCTAGAGAAAAGAAAACGTTATTAAGAAAATCATAAGGAGGGGCGCCTGGGTGGCTCATTTGTTAAGCGTCTGCCTTCGGCTCAGGTCATGATTCCAGGGTCCTGGGATTGAGCCCCGCATAGGGCTCCCTGCTCAGCGGGAAGCCTGCTTCTCCCTCTCCCACTCCCCCTGCTTGTGTTCCTGCTCTCGCTCTCTCTCTCCGTCAAGTAAATAAATAAAATCTTAAAAAAAAAAAAAAAAAAAGAAAAGAAAAAATCATAAGGAAGAGAAAATATATATACAGGGGCACCTGGGTGGCTCAGTTGGTTAAGCATCTGCCTTCGGCTCAGGTCATGATCTCAGGGTCCTGGGATCAAGCCCTGCAACAGGCTCCCTGCTCAGCAGGGAGTCTGCCTGTCCCTCTCCCTCTGCCCCTCACCCCCGCTCGTGCTCTCTCTCTCTTTCTAATAAGTAAATAAAAATCTTTAAAAAAAAAGAAAAAAGAAAATACATATACAGTACTGTATTGTATTTGCTGAAAAACATCCACATATAAGAGGGACCCACACAGTTCAAAACCATGTTGTTCAAGAATCAAATGTGTGTATATATTACATGATATATTATTTATATATTCTATTTTTATCTATCTATCATCTATCTATCTATCATCTATATATCTTATCTGCAATCTGCCATTTCAAATATATGCTGTTGGGATTTTGTTTTTAAAGACCTTCAATCTCTTTGCTTGCTGCTTAATAATGCCCACAGATTGGGAAAATGATATCAAGGATAAATCATAAAAGAATCTCTTTCAATGATATCTCTTCATTATTATTTTACATTCTCTGTTCAAGGTAAACTGCCTGATGATGTAATAACTTCTCTCCTGTTATTCTATTTAAGTTTGGAAACTTGATAAAACATTATGTAAAAAATAATAGGTCTCAAATGTAGTTGTAATAGGTGGCACATCTCCATGTGAGTATAGTGTTTGGTAAAGTTAAAAAGAATTCTTAGGCTAAATTAAATTTTATATCTAAAGAATTTACAGGTTTACCAACCAATTTTTTCATAATGCTCATATTAGCTTGTATTATTGATTTTTAGTCTACATTAAATTTGTTTTTACATGTGCACATTTTCTTAAGACTTAACAAGTGAGGCATCAGCAAGCCTCCTTTCTCAATCTTTTTTATTTAGACTTGATATTTTTACAGCAGTTTTAAGTTCACAGCAAAATTGAGAGGAAGTACATGGATTTCCCACATACCCCTTCCTCTATATTTGCATAGTATCCACAAATTTCAAAACTCCCCACCAGAGTGGTACATTTGTTACAATTGATGAACCTACATTGGGGAAATGTAGGGATAGCGTTGTATAACTCTGTGATGACGTTTCAGTCTTTTAGTAAGCCTCTGCCTCTGGACTGTGATTTTCACAAATATTTCTCAGATTATTTCCCCCACCCCTACCCCGGCCCCCGCAGGTGGGACAGGATGGTTAGAGTACGTTGGAGATAGGTATTTCCCTTTTCCTAGATCACTTAGGCTCTGATAATACCTCAGCCAGTTAGTCTTTGGTTAGCTAAGAACAGAGTCCTCTGGCTTATTTCAAAATGAGTCCTTTTCTATAGTCATAATATTATAACAACTTCTAAGGTGACAGGTAGTAACTAGACTTTTTGTGGTAACCATTTCATTTTATATGTACATATAAAATCACATGTTGTACATCTAAAACTAATACAATATTGTTTGTCAATTATTCTTCAATAAAAGGGAAAAATTAAATATATAAACTTACAACAAAATATTAAGCCAAACAAACAAACAGATAAGGTTCTTTCCCTCCCTTTCCTTGCTGGAAGCACCAGTGGATTTCTTTCTGATATTTATTTTGGGAACCTGGTTGAGGTCCTGGTGGTCTCACAATATTGTGGGGGCACCCTCTTACGACTGGGTTCCTCTGGAGTTATTAACCCTCAGACTTTTCCATACTAAACCTCTAGCAATTCATCAACCAAAGTTTAGGTTTTCCTACACCGGCCCTAATGCCCACAGTGGTTTCTCCAAAATAGAAAAAGTCCAAGACTACAAATGAGATAATTAAATTATTGTCAGTTGCCATGGAGCATGTTCTATTTAACTGTAGAAACTTTATCACTTAAAACCATTATAGAAAAAATAATGCCATAATTTGGAATTGGCTGATTACTTCTTACTATTCTCAAAGAGGTCAATAAGAAAGAAAGCAATTTCAAGTAAACATTAAAAGAAAGGGAATGACTGGGACACATGGCTCAGTCATCTAAGCGTCCAACTCTTGATTTCGGCTCAGGTCATGATCTCAGGGTCTTGAGATCAAGCACTGCGACTGGCTCCATGATAAGCATGGTGTCTGCTTGCCCCTCTCTTTCCCCATCTCCTCCCACCCACATCTCTCTAAAAAATAAAATAAATAAAATCTTTTAAAAAATAAAAGAAAGGGAGTGACCAATTAAAAATGCATGATTATATATTTTTATATTATTATATGATTATACATTTTATATTATATTATGAATTATATATTCATAATATTATATTATGAATATATATTATTATATGATTATGTATGTTATATAATATATATTATATATAATATGTATATAGTATATATTATATGTAATATATATTATATAATATAAATATATATATATGATAATTTCCCAATAGTTAAGAAGGGAATAGAGAACTAGCAAAGAAACCCATATGAATACAAGGTAGCAACAACTCAGATTAATGAGAATATAAACTTAAATATTTTAAACGAGAAATTTAAAAAGCAATCAAAAAAGAGCAATTAAATAATAGTCTTAGCCAAAACAAAACAAAAAGCAATAAAGAAAGCTAGTCTATCCCACTGCTTTAGCACAAGAGTTTTCATTATTAACTGTGTAACAGAAGATAATGGAACAATCCCTACTATGTCTTTGGAAGAAACAGAATGTATTCAGTAAGAATGCTGACCCTGAAATTTCTGCTTCTGGTAAAGGCAGAATAAGATCCTGTAGGAGTAAATACCCTGTAGGGATGGGGTAATAAAAGTATAAACAGCCAAATACAAAAACAAAACAAAACAAACAAACAACAAAAAACAGTTATATGAAGCCACTGGAGAGGAGAGAGTGGGAGACATTCTGTGGTTAGGAGTACACTGTGAGAGGATGGGAATTTTATAAGATGAATTTCATTTTTATAGTTTTTAACCTTAGGCCAGATTCAGCCTGTGATATGCCAGGGAAACCCCAGCCACCGAAAAGGGTTGTAAGAATCTCAGAAGGGAGGGCGCCTGGGTGGCTCAGATGGTTGGGCGTCTGCCTTCGGCTCAGGTCATGATCCCAGGGTCCTGGGATCAAGTCCCACGTCGGGCTCCCTGCTCCTTGGGAGCCTGCTTCTCTCTCTCTCTCTCTCTCTCTCTCTCTCTCTGTCTCTCATGAATAAATAAACAAAATCTTTAAAAAAAAAAAAAAAAGAATCTCAGAAGGGAAATGTTAGAAAGCAGATTCCTATACCCTGCTAGCAAGATCTCAGACTGATTCTTGAACCATGATGCTCAAGTACACAAAAGTGAAAAACTGAGAAGTTGCCACCCAAAAAATAAAATATGTTGTCCAAACAACCTACTTTCCTGCTAACACAAAAGGCAGGACACTCATTAGAGAGAGAGAGAAAACAAAACAAAAAAACAAAACAAAACAAAACAAAAAAACAAACAAAAAGAATCCATTATATCTAAAGCTTAACCCAGAACTCTACAGTTTAACATTCACAGTTTTCATGATACTATATAAAGTTCCTCAACATATAAAGAACCAGGAAAATAAATATGTTCTCAACAGAAAAGAAAATCAAATGACAAAAATGTTGAGATGACCCATGTATACTGGAATATACAAGTTATAATTTTCAAGAGGCCATTAAAACTACCTTGATGAAAGAAACCAAAATGTTCTGCTATGAATGAAAGCTGGAAAATTTTAGCAAAGAAATAGAAACAAACAGAAACAACCAAATCAAAGGTCTAGAGCTGAAAAATTCAATATCTGAAATATTTTAAAAACACTAAATAGACTTTATCACAAAATAGATATGAAGAAGTTCATACTGAAGAAGATAACAAGTAATAATGAAATGATTGAAAGCCAAAAATTGAGTGAATCTTAAATGCAGTATGAGACAAATGATGCATTATGATACATGGGATCAACTATTCAATTAATATTCAATTAATGAAGTATCATAAAAAACTTGTGACATAAGTATAGAGAAGGGCAGTATTTTTAAAATGCTAAAAGAAAGAAAAATAACAATACACAATTCTATATGTAGTAAAATTATACTTCAAGAAAAAGGTAAAATAAGACATCTTCAGGAAAAAAAAAAAATGTAAGAGACTTTATTGCCAGAAAATGTGCAATAAGAGAAATGCTAAAGAAAGTTTTTCAGGCTGAAGAAAAATCATTCTACTTAGAAACTTAGACTTTCAGAAAGGACTGTTTTAAAATCAGACATGTTAGCCAACTAAGTAAATATATATAGCATTTGTGTGTGTGTGTGTGTCTTAAATTTTTATAACACCATTTAAAGCAAAAAAGCATTTAAAAAATCTTTATAGGCACTTTACAAACATTATAAATGTAATACAAGTACAAACCACAACATAAAGAAAGAATATGGACATAAAAAGATTTTTACATATTACATGGAATAATTCAATAATGCTGTAAATTGTGGAAATTTAAAGATGTATATTTGCATTCCTAGTGAGATCACTACAAATAATGCAAATAAGTATAGGCTTAATGCCAAAATGAAAAACTGAAATGGAATTGTAAAAACTTAAACAATCAAAAAGAATCCTGCAAAAGAAGACAGAAAAAATCTGAAGATACAAGTAGAAAACAAAAATAAAATGGAAAATAAAATAAATAAAAAAAACGGCAATCTAAGCTGACCATATAAATAATTACATAAAAAGTTAATTGATGGAAGATTCCAATTTAAAGCTAGAGATCACCAGAATGAATAAGAAAGTCCAGACAAAATTATATGCTCTTCAAGAGACACACTTTAAGTATGCATGGCTCAGAGAAGTTAAAAATAAATGGTTGAAAAAACATATTCACTCAAGTAAGAATAAACAATCTCGAATAGCTATATTAATATCAGGCAAAATATGTACCAAGATAAATAGTATTGTTGGATATATAGAGAGAGATCTCCATAATGCTAGAAAGAGCCCATTCATGGTAGTAACAACAATCACAGATGTGTATGCACATAATGACACAACATTTTTTTTAAGATTTATTTATTCATTTGAGAGAGACAGAGACGGGGTTGGGGGAGGGGGAGGGAGGAAGGGGCAGAAGGAGAAAATCTCCAAGCGGACTCCACAAGGAGCCTGGATCCTGAGGCGGGGCTGATCTCCCAACCCTGAGATCACCACCTGAGATGAAACCAAGAGTCTGATGCTTAACCTACTGAGCCACGCAGGTGCCCCAATGAGAGAACTTTAAAATACATGAAGCAGGGGCTCCTGGGTGGCTCAGTCATTAAGCGTCTGCCTTCAGCTCAGGTCATGATCCCAGGGTCCTGGGATCGAGCCCCGAATCAGGCTCCCTGCTCAGCGGGAAGCCTGCTTCTTCTTCCCCCACTCCCCCTGCTTGTGTTCCCTCTCTAGCTGTCTCTCTCTGTCTGTCAAATAAATAAATAAAATCTTAAAAAAAAAAATAAAATACATGAAGCAAAAAGGGACAGAATTAAAAGAAGAAATAAATAACATACAAACAAAATGTTAAAAACCACTTCTCAGGAATGGATAAAATAACTAAAGAAAATATTAGAACACACAGACCTAAGTAACACTATCAGCTACCTTTCCTTAATATTTATCTATGGAATACTACACCCCAAATTAACATATTGTTAGTTATTTTCAACATACATTGTACATTTATTAGGCTATATTAATTTGAATTAATTACCAACCATTAATTAATTGATTGTAATTAAATGTTAATAAAATATTAAAATCATACAGAGTATATTCTCTGACCATATGGAACTGAATTAGAAATCAATAGTGATTAGATAAATAGGAAAAAAATACCCTCAAATATTTGTAAATTAAACAGCACACTTCTAAATATTCCATGGGAAATAAATAAATAAATAAATAAATAAATAAATAAATAAATAATCATCCATCCATCCATGGGCAGAGAAGTCTCACATAATTAGAAAATAATTTGAACTAAATTAAATAACACAATATATCAGAATTATGAGAGACAGCTAATATAGTATGTTGGGGGAAACTAATAGCCTTAAACTCTTGTTTTAGGAAACAAGAAAAATCTAAAATTCCCAAACTTAGAAATTAAAAATGAGTTCCTAATTTCAGAAATTAGGAAAGAAAAGATAAAATTAAAACCAAAACAGAATGAAGGAAATGATACAGATAAAGCATTAACATGAGAAAAAGAAAATGAACAAATAATGGAGAAAAACCAATGAAATTAAAAGCTGGTTTATTAGAAGATAAATAAAATTCATCAGTTTCTAAATAAACTGCTAAAGACTAAGAGAAAACAAACTACCAATTAGATGGAAAGATTGTGAACAGCTTTATGCCAATAATTTGAAAAATTAAATGAAATGTACAGATAACTTTAAGAAACACAAATTTCCAAAAACAGAGACAAACAGGAATAGAAAATCTGAATAGTCTCTAGCTTTAAAAAAGTTTTCCACAAAGAACACTCCAGCCTCAGATACATTGGGGGTCAAGACCATCAGTTATTTGAGGAAGAAATAATACCAATATTACTCAAGCACTTTGAGAAAAGACAAGGGGCACTTGCCAACTTCTTTTCTGAAGGCAGTGCTATTCTCTTACCAAGGAAGACAATGTTTTGACATGAAAAAACACTGCAGCTTTAGACCGGACATTTGAAAAGTGAAATTGTACCTTATTTCAATAACTATACATTGTGACTCTTTCTATAGAAATTTCATCTGTATTCAGAAACTAGAATATAGTTCCAATTTTTAACTTTCTCTTTGTGGTTTACTTTGTTATTATCATTTACTTCTTTTTAATAACCTTCCTTATTAATTAAAAAATAAAACATTTGCAAATGATAAAGAATGCATAGCCAAGATAAATGACATTTTACCATTTGCCTTACAAATTTCCATTTTTTTCTGTACATTTTTCTTTTTTTTTTTTTTTTAAGATTTTATTTATTTACTTGACAGAGAGAGACACAGCGAGAGAGGGAACACAAGCAGGGGGAGTGGGAGAGGGAGAAGCAGGCCTCCAGCTGAGCAGGGAGCCCGATGCAGGGCTCGATCCCAGGACCCTGGGATCATGACCTGAGCCGAAGGCAGATGCTTAACGACTGAGCCACCCAGGCGCCCCTACATTTTTCTATTTTTTTTTTTTAAGATTTTATTTATTTTTTAGAGAGCGAGCGAGAGAGAAACAGCATGAGAGGGGAGAGGGTCAGAGGGAGAAGCAGGCTCCCCGCTGAGCGGGGAGCCCGATGTGGGACTCGATCCCAGGACCCTGGGATCATGACCTGAGCCTAAGGCAGACGCTTAACCATCTGAGCCACCCAGGCGCCCATACATTTTTCTATTTTTAACAATGGGTACAAACATGCCTCTTAGGTTAATTTTATAATCATTTAGTATTTTGCTATATAAGAGTCATAATCATCTTTAATGACTAGATGTATATTGATAACAATAAAAGCAACAAATATAATTAATTTGTCAAAATTATTTGCCAACTGCTATACTGAACTACTGAAATCAATTATCTGTAATATTAAATATAACTTAACAAGTTAAGTAATATTATGTCAATTTTAGTTCATACAATTTAGTATCCAATTGTTTAAGTAGTTACATGGCATAGTTGAAGTCATAGGCAGATCTACTTAACTTCTAGGCATATATATTACAAAAGTATAATTAATATTTTAGAAAATATTATCTTATAATAAAATATTTAATCTAGAGATGATATCCCTGTAGTTGGTCAATTAGTTTGAATGTAATTCGTTCTATTTTCTCAGTATAGTTTTCTTGAAGATTCATATTTTTAGGCAGTTTCATATATATATATGTATATGTATTCATATATACATTATCCATACACATATATATGTTAGAAAAAATTATTCCTGCAAGTGATGTCAAGAAAATTAATTTATAAATTAATTTATAAAGGTAGATTTATTATAGCGATTTAAAGATACTTTGTATTTTAAAGTAATTTACAGTATAAAGATTTTAGCAATATAATTGAATTATCACATACAGAGGGAAGAAACTATTTTTTTTCCTTTGTATTTGCTATTTTTTTCTTTGTATTTGCTAGAAAATTTGAAAGGACAGATTTATGGTGTTTAAAATTCTTAATAAGTACATAGCTTTCATTAATTTTTAAAGATCATAGTTAACCTTAATTTATAAAATCATAGATTCTCAGACCTGAAAAGGACATCAGAGATATTCTAACATAAGAGTATTTAAAGATGTTCATTTTAACATAAAAACTGAAAGCCAGTAAAACAAAAGTGTGTGTCTTAACTGAGTTTTACTCTACCATTCACCCAACAAACACTTATTCAGCATATTTTAGGTTCCAAGGATTGAAAACAAAGCAAAACAAAAAAAAGACAAACCCTTTGCCATTTAGAAATTATGTTCTACTGATGGAAACTGAGGAGAAGAATTAACCCTTTGGTTTAGAATGTCCTTAGCAAATCCACCCCTCGCCTTTTCTTGTGCTTGGCAGCCAGGGGCTTCAGATGCACGATCCCTCTCAGTGGACAAGTAGCAAAGCATCTCCTAACATCAGCACACTTGTGTGCCAAGTTTCAACAGTGTTTCAGCCACCTGAAACAGTATTTATGAACCCCCTTCCTGGACATAGGTGCCCTTGGTCTTACATACTCAACTAGATGGCACTTACTACCTCTGAATTCAATCTAGAAATCTTAAAATAAATAGGAAAAGAGTTCCCACTTCTTGAACACTGCACAGAATACCCAGCTCTGCCTGACCTAAATACATCTGTGTGAAACAAGGAGGACCTGGAGGATCTTGCGCAGTTTTCTGCTTCTCTATCTTTAAATTTCCACATTCCGTTTTATCTACCTTATACCAAGAAGCTCTAATGATGTTTGCGTCAATGATTGATTAATCTCACATACCTCCTTTTTTTTCAGTCCATGCTTTCAGAAACTAAATTATTTCCTTTTGTAAACACACATACACACACACACAACACAATCAGTCAACCAATCTATTCCATTATTGGAAAACAGCCCTATCTGATAGTCAAATCAAATTCCACATAGGCCACACATAACAAATACCACACTTCATTCATCTTTAACAAATCTTTTTACAAATCTAATATTAATTCTTATAAGTCATAGCCTCTAACTCAGTTTTCCTTGAAGATTTATCTTTTTAATATTGCTCCAAATTGATCTTTCACATCTTTTATCTCAAAAGTTACAGACACGTGCTATATAGCCTTATGTCTTATAAGTCCTTTCAAATAGCTTAAAATCCACATGTTAATGAGCCATCAGACTATTTCTTTCAGTTTGCATAAAACTAGAAAACCTAGGATATGATTAAAGTATGCTTGTTGAATGAATGAATAAGTAATCACACTGAACATTTTAGAATATATAATTTTTATGTTTGATAATAATTGATCTTTGTGAAATATGGATATGTAAAATAAAGGTCTAACAGAAATGGAAAAGGAATGGGTGTATTGCATTCAGAAGATGTATGGTTTATTCTTATTCTATCATTTGTTAGTATTGTGTGATTGTTACCTTAACTTTCAGTTTTATGAACTATATAATATGAATAACTAACATTTGTCTTCATTTTAGTAGTTAAATATGATAAATCATAAAGGACACTATCAAATATTAAACATTCTGTATAGCTATTACTTTATTTTTGCTGTTTTTATTTAATTTTTAAATCTCTGAATTTCTATAGAACTCCATGACTATAAATAAATTTCAAATATCATGATATTTGATAACACATTTTATCTTGATTATATTTGTCTTTTTTTTTTTCATTTTTTCATGCTATACCTTATTAAGGTCAAAATTATATAGTCTTTCTTATGTAGATAAAATCTTAAACATGTGCCTTATATCCAATGGACATGGAAGAACTATATTTGGTCATTAAAGTTTTTATTTCATTTTAGCAAGTATTTTATAAGGCTTAGAAAATAAAAAAGGGGGGCACCTGGGTGGCTCAGTTGTTAAGTGTCTGCCTTCGGCTCAGGTCATGATCCCAGGGTCCTGGGATCGAGCTCCGCATCAGGCTCCCTGCTCCTTGGGAGCCTGCTTCTCCCTCTCCCACTCCCCCTGCTCGTGTTGCCTCTCTCACTGTGTCTCTCTCTGTCAAATAAATAAATAAAATCTTTAAAAAAAAGAAAAGAAAAAAGGCCCTCTGCTAGATTATGATGGGAAATCTATCTGTATTGTTAGTCCAGTTATTCCTCTTTGGCAATTTATTATTTTTTTTCTCCAGCTTTATTGAGATATTATACACATATAACATTGTATAAGTTTAAAGTCTACAACTGTTGACTTGATACATTTGTATACTGCAAAATGATTACCAGCATAGCATTAGCTAACACCTCCCTCCCATCACATAATAATCATTTATTTCTGTAGTGGTAACATTTAAGATTTACTCTCTTAGCAACTTGTAAGTATATAATACAGTATTATTGGCTGTAATCAAACTTCCTGTATGTTAGAGCCTCAAAACCTGTTAATCTTATAGTTGGAAGTTTGTACCTTTTTTTTTTTTCTTTTTCCCAGCCAACGGGCCACCACCTGGGTCCTCACTGGCTTGCACCGTTGGACTAAAGGTGGGGTGACTCTTTTTTTTTAATTTTTTTAAATTTTTTAAAAAGATTTTATTTATTTATTTGACAGAGATAGAGACAGCGAGAGCAGGAACACAAGCAGGGGGAGTGGGAGAGGGAGAAGCAGGCTTCTTACTGAGCAGGGAGCCTGATGTGGGGCTCGATCCGGGGACCCTGAGATCATGACCTGAGCCGAAGGCAGACGCTTAATGACTGAGTCAACCAGGCACACCTGGAAGTTTGTACCTTTGAACAATAGTTTTCCCTTCACCCCACCCCCAGCCTTTGGTAACCACCCTTTTATTTTCTTTGAGTTTTCCTTTTTTGGATTGCACATATGTGATATCATGAAGTATTTGCCTTTCTCTTACCTATTTCATTTAACATAATGCCCTCAAAATTCATCAAAGTTGACATAAATGACAGGATTTCCTTTCTTCTCACAGCTGAACAATATCTTAGTGTATACATATCACATTTTCTTTATCCCATTTTTCCATTGACTGTCACTCTAGTTGTTTCCGTATCTTGTCTATTATGAATAACACAGCAATGAACATAGAAGCTCAGATGTGTTTTCATGATCCTGATTTCATTTCCTTCAGATATATACCCAGAAGTAGGATCGCTAGATCATATGGTACTTCTATTTAAATTTTTTTGAGGAATCTCCATACTGGTTTCCATTGTGGATGTATCGATGTACATTCTTACCAACAGCACACAAAGGTTCCCTTCTTTCCATATCCTCACTAACACTTGCTATCTTTTGTCTTTCCAGTGATAACCATCCTAACAGGTGTTAGGGGACATCTTATTGTGGTTTTGATTTGCATTTCCCTGATGTTTAGTGATGTTGAACAACTTTTCATGTACTTTTTCATGTCTTTTTTGGAAAAAAAAATGTCTATTCAGGTCCTCTCTACAGTTTTTAATTGGATTTTTTTTCTTTTTTCTTTTTTCTTTTGCTCTGAGTTGAATGAGTTTTTCACATATTTATCAGATATGTGATTTGCAAATATTTTCTCCCATTCTATAAGTTGTCTTTTCATTTTGTGTGTTTATTGCTGTTACTGTTGTTTGCTGTGCAGAAGATTTTTAGTTTGATGTATTCCCACTTGTTGATTTTTCCTTTTGTTGTTTGTTTTTGGTGTCATATTTAGAAAAATTGCTGCCAAGATCTAGATCAAAGGATTTTCCCTTCTAGGATTTTTATGGTTTCACATCAGATCTTTAAGACTTTATTCCATTTTGAGTTAATTATTGTGAGTGGTGTAAGATAGGGATCCAATTTCATTTTTATTCATGTGGCTTTCCTTTTCCAAACATCATTTATTGAAAAAACACTATCCTTTCCCCATTGAGTATTCTTGGATACCTTGTAAGTATTAATGGACCATATATGGAAAGATTTGTTTTTGTTCTCAATTTTGTCCCATTAATCTATGTGTTCATTTTTAAGCCAGAACCCTACAGTTTTGATTACTATAGCTTTGTAATATACTTTAAAATCAAGTAGTGTAATGCCTCCAGCTTTGTTAACCTTTCTCAGGATTTCTTTGACTATTTGGGGTGCCATATAAATTAGAGGATAGTTTTTTTTTTTTTCTTTTTCTGGGGAAGATGTCATTGAAATTTTTACAGGGATTGTGATATTTACATTTAGCTATCAAATTGTATATTGCTTTGGATGGCATGAGCATTTTAATAACAATTTTTCTTCAAATTCATAAGCATGGAATATTTTTCCATTTGTTTCTTCTTCATTTTCTTTAACCAAAGTTGTGGCTTTTAGTATACAGATTTTTTGCCTCTTTGGTTAAACTAATTCCTAAGTATTTTATTATTATTATTATTTTGATTCAATTGTGAATGAGTTGGTTTGTTTGTTTGTTTTTTTTTTTTCACGTTTTGATGATTGTATATGGAAATGCAACTATTCCCTGTATTTTGACTTTATGTTCTCTAACTTTACTTTGTTGATTAGTTCTAGCAGACTTTGGTGGAGTTTTTAAGATTTTCTCTATATAATATTATATCATCTACAAACAAAGACAATTTTGCTTCTTTTTGTCCTATTTTGATATATTTTATTTCATTTTCTTGCCTGATTTCTTGGGCTAGGACTCCCAGTACTATGTTGAATAGGAGTGGTGAGAGTGGGCACCCTTGTCTTTTTCCTGTTCACAAAGGAAAAGCTTTCAAACTTTCACCATTAAGTATGATGTTGGCTGTGAGTTTGTTATATATGACTTTTAATGTGTTGAAGTATGTCTTTCTATATACAGTTTGTTGAAGGTTCTTATCATGAAAGAATGTTGTATTTTTTAAAATGCTTTTTCTGCATTTATTGAGATGAACATATGATTTTTATCTTTCATTATGTTAATATAGTGTATCACATTATTGATTTGCATATGTTGAACCATCCTTGCATCCCAGGGATAAATCCCCCTTGATTATGGTGAATGATCTTTTAATATGTTATTGAATTAGGTTTTCTAATATTTTGCTGAGAACTTTTCCATATATATTCATCAAGATTATTGGTATATAGTTTTATTTTCTTGTAGTGCCCTTATCTGGCTTTGGGATCAGGTTAATGCCGGCTTCATAAAATTAGTTTGGGAGTGTTTTCTCTTCTTCAATTTTTTGAAAGTGTTTTATAGCTATTAGTTAGTTCTTCTTTAAATGTTTAGTGGAATTCACCAGTGAAATCATTTGTTTCTAGGCTTTGCTGTGTCGGGAGGGTTTTTCTATTATTTACTCAATCTCTTTACTCATTATTAGTTTATTCAAATTTTCTATTTCTTTGGTAAATTATATCCGTTTCTTCTAGGTCATCCAGTGTGTTGGTGTATAATTATCTGTAACAATCATTTGTGATTTTTGTATTTTTATAGTATCTGTTGTGATGTCTTATCTTTCATTTCTGATTTTATTTCTGAC
Source organism: Mirounga leonina (assembly GCF_011800145.1). NCBI lineage: Eukaryota > Metazoa > Chordata > Mammalia > Carnivora > Phocidae > Mirounga > Mirounga leonina. The sequence continues at coordinate 25,831,338 of NW_023270454.1, forward strand.
CCCCCTCTTTTTTTTCTGAGTTAGTCCAGCTAAAGATTTGTCAGTTTTGTTTATATTTTCAAAAAACAGCTCTTGATTTCATTGATTTTTTTTTTAATTGTCTTTCCAGTCTCTATTTTGTTTATTTCCACTCTGATCTTATTTCCTACCTTCAGCTAATTTTGGGCTCAGGTTTTTGTTTTTGTTTTTTCCTCTTTCTCCAGTTCCTGAGGTGTAAAGTGACATTGTTTATTTGAGATCTTTCTTGTGTCTTTATGTAGGCATTTATCACTACAAACTGCCCTCCTAGAACTGCTTTTGCAGCATCCCATAGGTTTTGATAAGTTATGCTTCTCTTTTCATTTATTTCAATATTTTTTTTTATTTCACCACTGATTTATTCTTTAACCCATTGTTTGTTCAAGAGGAAGTTGTTTAATCTCTACATAGTTGTGAAATTTCACCTTGTTATTGATTTCTAGTTTTATATCATATTGGTCAGACAGATATTTGGTATGATTATAATCCTATTACATTTGCTAAGACTTCTTTTGTGATTTATCATGTGATCAATCCTGGAGAAGGCTCCATGTGTGCTTGAGAAGAATTTATATTCTTCTGTAAAGTGGAATGTTCTGTATAGACCTGTTAGTTCCGTTTCATCTAAAATATGGTTCAACTCCAGTATCTCCTTGTTGATTTTTTTGTCTGGATGATCTATCTATTGTTGAAAGTTGGGTATTAAATTCCCCTACTATTACTGAACTGTTGTCTATTTCTCCCTTCAGTTCTGTTAGTATTTGCTTAATATATTTAGGTGAACCAATGCTACATGAATATATATTTATGATTGTTATGTTTTTGATGAATTAGCTTCCTTATCATTGCATAATGACTGCCTTTGTCTCTTGTTACCATTTTTTGATGTTTATTTCATCTGACATAAGGACAGACACAGCTGCTTTCTTTTTATTTCCACTTGCATGGAATATCTTTTGCCATTTCTTTACTTTGTGCCTATATGTGTCCTTAAAACTTAAGTGAGTCTCTTGAATGGAGAATATAACTGGATTTTTTTTTTTTTTTTTTTTTTTAGGCATTCTATATCTTCTGATTGGAGAATTCCATCCATTAATATTTAGAGTAGTTATTCATAGGTAAGGGCTTACTAATGCCATCTTAACATTTGTTTTCTGGCTGTTTTGTAGCTCCATTTTTCTTTTTCTTCTTCTTTTTTTCTTGCTGCCTCCCTTTGTAAATTGATGATTTTCCATAGTGATATGGTTTGATTCCCTTCTCTTTATCTTTTCTAATTCTCTTTTCTTTATCTTTTGTGTATCTATAGTAGATTTTTTCTTATGATTCTCATGAAGCTTACCTAAAACACTGATTTATATATTTATATATATATATATATATATGATTTATATACTTGTGTATTTATATATAAAACACTGATAATACTGTAACTTCAATAGCATTCAAAAACTATCCTTTTACTCTTCCCCATTTTTATAATTATGTCACCATTTGCATACCTTTATCTTGTGTATCTATTAATAAATTGATGAAGCTATAGATATTTTTATTTTTTGTCCTTTAACCTTTATACTAGAGCTAAGTAGTTAATATTAATATCACCATATTACAGTATTAGAGTATTCTGAATCTGACTCTATGATTATCTTCATCATTTTGTTGTATATTTTCATATGTTTTCATTTTACTAATTTGCATCTTTTTGTTACAGATTGAAGAACCCCTTTCAACATTTCTTGTAAGGCAGGTTTAATGGTGATGCATTTCCTCAGCTTTTGTTTACTAGGGAAAGTCTTCATTTCACCTTTAGTTCTGAAGGACAGCTTTGCTAAGTGAAGTATTTTGGTTGGCAGTTTCTTTCTTTCCATATTTCGAATATATCATTCCTTTCTCTCCCAGCCTAAAGGTCTCTGCTGAGAAATCCACTGATTACCTTGTAGGAATTCCCTTGTATGACAATTTTTTTTTTCTCTCACTGCTTTTTTTTATTTTTATTTTTTTTATTAACATATAATGTATTACTTGTTTCAGGGGTGCAGGTCTGTGATTCATCAGTCTTACACAATTCACAGCACTCACAATAGCACATAGCCTCCCCAATGTCCATCATCCAGCCACCCTATCCTTCCCACCCCTCCCCACTCCAGCAACCCTCAGTTTGTTTCCTGAGATTAAGAGTCTCTTTATTGTTGGGCACCTGGGTGGCTCAGTCATTAAGCATCTGCCTCCAGCTCAGGTCATGAGCCCAGAGTCCTGGGATCGAGTCCCACATCGGGCTCCCTGCTCAGTGGGAAGCCTGCTTGTGTTCCTGCTCTAGCTGTCTCTATCTCTGTCAAATAAATAAATAAAATCTTAAAAAAAAAAAAAAGAGTCTCTTACTATTTGTCTCCCTGGTTTCATCTTGTTTCATTTTTCCCTCCCTTCCCCTATGATCCTCTGTCTTGTTTCTCAAATTCCTCATATCACTGAGATCATATGATAATTGTCTTTCCCTGATTGACTTATTTTGCTTAGCATAATACCCTCTAGTTCCATCTACGTCATTGCAAATGGCAAGATTTCATTTTTTGATGGCTGCATAACATTCTATTGTATATACACCCCATTTTCTTTATCCATTCATCTGTTGATGGACATCTAGGCTCCTCCCATAGTTTGGCTATTGTGGACTCTCTCTGTGCTTTTAAAATTCTCTCTTCGCCATTGGTTTTAGATAGTTTCATTATTATTTGTCAAGGAGAAGATTGTTTTGTTGTGATACTTTTAGGTAACCTATTGATTTCATGAATTTGGATGTCCAAATCTCTCCATAGGTTTGGGAAGCTCTCAGCCATTATTTTTTTTTTAAATAAACTTTCTTCTTTTTTTATTCTCCATCAGGGATCCCATGATAGGTACATTACTTATTTATATGGAATCCAGTGATTCCCATAGACTTTCTTCATTTCTTTTCAATCTTTCTTTTTGCCTCTCTAACTGGATAATTTCAGTTGAACTGTCTTCTAGCTCACTGATTCTCTCTTAGCTTGTTCAAGTCCACTGCTAAAAGTTATTGAGGTCATTTCTTGTTTTCTTCAGCACCAAAATTTCTGTTTGGTTCTTTATGTTTTCTATCTCTTTGTTGAACTTCTCATTTTGTTCTTGTGTTATTTTTCTGATATCATTAAACTGTTTATCTGTGTCCTCTTGTAGCTCTCTGAGCATCAGTAGAACAATTATTTTAAATTCTTTGTCAGGGGGCGCCTGGGTGGCTCAGACATTAAGCGTCTGCCTTCGGCTCAGGTCATGATCCCAGGGTCCTGGGATCGAGCCCTGCATCAGGCTCCCTGCTTGGTGGGAACCCTGCTTCTCCCTCTCCCGCTCCCCCGGCTTGTGTTCCTGCTCTTGCTAAGTCTCTCTTTGTCAAATAAATAAATAAAATCTTTAAAAATAAGAAAGAAAGAAAGAAAGAAAGAAAGAAAGAAAGAAAGAAAGAAAGAAAGAAAGAAAGAAAGAAAGAAAGAAAGAAAGAAAGAAATAATAAATTCTTTGCCAGGCAATTCCTAGATGTCCATTTTATGGGGCCAGTTACTGGAGGCTTACTGTAGTAAGTGGACTTACTACACTTAGTAAGTGTAGTGGACTCATTTATTCCTGATTTTTCCTAATCCTTATAGGCTTGCGTAGGGGTCCGTGCCTTTGAAGAATCAGTAGCATCTTCCAGACTTTACAGACTGCATTAAGGGAAGGCTTTCACTTTCAGATAGGGGCATGCTAGATCATGCTATGACTCTGGGTCTAGTGGTGCAGGCCACTGAGTGCAAAGGTGCATGGCAGCCACAGGTCCAAGGGAACATAATGTCTCTTTGGCTCAGGCCACTGAGTTCCACAACATCAACACCTGTGTGGTCCTTAGCAAACACTATGGTGGTGGGTGTCTGCAGTGGCTCTAAGGGCTGTTGTGGTCCAAGACTGGCAAGGACCAGGGCAGGCAATGGTGGTGGTGAGGGCTGGTGGTATTATAATGGCCAGCTGTAGGTGCCTATGTGGGAGCAACAACTATTTGCAGATACACATGTAGTGATGGGGATCAGGGTAGTTAGGTAAGGGCTGGGAACAACTGTGGGCTCACTGGCTGCTACTGGGGCTCTGGTTGTCATCCTGCTCTCCTATGGGTGCACACTCTCCCCTTAGGCACGTGCAGTGTGGTGGAAACTGATGTTATAGTGAGGCTGGGAGCATGCCAGTGCACAGCTAAAAGGGTAAGGTATAGGTGTGTGTAGTGATATTAACCAGTGACAGAAAGCAGGACCTGATCCACAAGCAGCTGGGAGGGACTTAGCTATCAACGTGCTCACCCTTGACTACACACTCTCCCTCTGGGTATGCATACTGCAGTGGAGGATGATGAAGAGCATTAGATCTGTGGGGTGCAGGTACACAGCTGGAGGGGCTAGCCCTAAGTGTGGGCACAGTGGTAGGGGTCAGCTGGGAGGGCTAGGCTGGTTTTTTACACTCATGCAGCTGCAGAAGCTAAGGCTGGCTACCAGCATGCCTCACAGGCTCTGATAGAGCAGGGAAGAGCTCAGGTAGCTGGCATCTTACAAGTGCAAGTACAGAGACATTGGATAGCTGCCAGTGCCAGTCCTAGGTTCCAGTAGGGTTGGGGTGGAGATGGTGGAAGGAGCCAGGAGATACTGAGGTGGCTGGCAAGTAGTTGTCATCAGCAAATCCAAATATCTGTGGGGTGAAATTTGGCAAACTCCACAAGGTGTCTGCAGAGGATGTGCTGTCCATTGACTTGTCAGTGGCAAATTCTGCTGGTTTTGTCTACAGAGCAGGTTTCTGGGAACTGATATTTCTCCTGCTGCATGCATGCTACTAATAACTTCTGCTTTTCTTCCATGGTTCTAGCGAGCTCAAAACATCTCAGTTTTGCCAGTCTGGTTGGGGTAAAACCAAGACAGGACCTTTCTGTGGTGCTCTGAGAGGCTGGCGATCCGGCTGCTCATGCTGCTTTTCTTTTCCTGATGAGAGGAAGTCTAACTAGGCAGTTCCTTCTTGGCACTGAACGATGCCAGATCAGGGGATGGGATGATGAAGGCAAAAAGAAATTGTCTTCCTTCTCTCCCTGTGCAAATTATTCTGTGTTTTTGTTCGTTTTAGTGCATTGCTAAAACTTCCTAAGTGGATTTTACAGTCTCTTATAGCTATTTTTGTTCATAGATAGTTAAGCAATTGATCTTTGTGGGAGGACAGGGGGAAGCTGTGTTCTCCTTGTTGCCATTTTTTTTTTTTTTCTGCAATCCCTCTTGGGCAATTTGTTCTTTCTCCTTATTTTCTCATCAGATACTCCAGTGCACATAATATCATGTAAATGTCATGATTCAGAGTTGTGCAAGAAAGTACTTGGAATTGAGATTTAGTAGATTAAAACTGCAAAGTCGGCAAACCTGTGGACCAGTTGAAATAATGTAGATTCATAAACTAATAATAAAACTAGCCATATGAAATATAATGTGTGAATCTCTTGCATAAATATGTGTCACCTCTTTCAGTGACCAAAATAGAAGAGTGACTTCTGGCTCACTGTTACAAACCACATTTCTGATATCAAAAGTTAGTGTGTATGTGTATCTGGTAAATATGTTATTTCCTGTGATATTAATTAATATGTAAATGGGTATGAAGAGCTCTAAGAAGTCATCTAAGACCATGTCCTTTATAAAGCTATAGAAAATTTGTTTTGCAATTATATGATGCTTGTTCTGGCTTGAGAGCTGAAATGTGGGTTATTGTTGTAAATGAGGCAGAAAATAATTGATTGCAGTGCATTTAATATGTATTGAGGGCTTAGCTCTCCAGAAGTGTATAGTTAATAGAATTTTTAAGCCTTTTTTTCTGTTCAAGATGTTTACTATATTTCGTGTGTAAGTCTCCAGAATCAGTGTTTATAACAGTTATATTTTGTTGGAGTAAAAACTGTTATGAATTAAAGCCCTTGATAATTAGAAAGACAGCATCACAACTTAACATTTTTCTTTACATGAAACTTAATGTATTACAGTAAAACTATCATCTGCAGACAAAGAGAAGGAGTCAGCAATCTTTCTTCTTTGGTCTGACCAAATAGATGACTATTTTCCAACCACAAGTACGCACACGAGATTTTCTTTCAAAAAAATGTTTCTTCATTTTGCTAAAATGAAGACTGAACATCACACTGAATAATACGTTTCACTGAAGCAAAAGAACATCACCACCAGGGCTACCATTTAAGAAATAATTATAATATCATGTCATAAAACCAGAAACCACTTAAAATCTTAAGTAAGTTTTCTTATAAAAATTGCTTCCCAGAATTTTATCATTGGTTGTAGAAAAAAAAATCCAATGTTATTTATATATTATGAATTACATTTTTGTGATTTGTTATATGTCTATAATTTTTAATATGATTTTGTTATTTTCAATTAACTATGTTTGACATTTCATAAAAATCATAATCTTCCCTTTTAAGCTTCCTACCAGATGATTTTTATCAACAATGATTTTATTTCAAGTGAGTCCTAAATTCAAATTCCGTCTAACTTGAATTTCTTAGTCTCTACTTTCTTTTTCTCCTCAAATAATGGTCTTAAGTACAAAATTCAACTCCTTCAACTCAGGATCACTTCAAGTTTAGATAAGAGTCAAAGACTGTTAAACTAAGCCCTGAGCTTCTGTTCATTCTTGCTACAAACCACATTCCATGTGCTTTCTAAGATTGGGCTCACCTTTGCTCTTATGAATCTTCACCTTTTTCCAGTATACAGACTGGCACTTTCCCCTAAACTACAAATATTGCTTGCTACATCAAATTGTTGGACTCTAATTCTGGTTGCCTCTCTGGAAATGTTATCATTAACTTCTCATAATCATAGGGTTTATGCAAAACTTGTTCTCTGTTACTGCATATTGAATGCCCTTGTCCAGATCATCCCAGGTATTTTGATTCAGGATCTTCAAACCTAGTAAAGAGTCTAGAACGGGCCTTGTGCCCCTGAGGTCTGTCCATTTCACTGCAATTAACCAAACTTTTAAATGAAGGCATTTAAAATTAATGATATGAACAAACTTCTGAGAATTTGACATAATGTGGTGGTAACAAATGGTAACTATAGGCTAAATTTAATTGTTAGAGATCCTCAGAAATAGTGTGTTCTATAGCTATTATAATTATCCTGAATTTGCTTCCTTACTAGAGTATTTGTATCTTATTTGTGGTTTTTTGTCTTATATATTATTTATTTAAGAGTTAAATGACTCATTTTTTATCACTATTCAAGTCTGTATCAGCATCTGAAATTTGACTATATTTGGTCCTTGGGTGTGATAAATCCAATGGGGAGTTTTAAAAATAAACCTCTTTTTATATTTATTATGTTCAGATTCATATTTATAATTTTAATATTCCAAAATAGAAAATTCTTTTAAACTTACATATAATTGTTTAAGAAGGAGAAGATAATTATATTATGAAATAATAAGACTGGAGGACTTATAAACTCCAGCTACTTATTACCTCTACAGGTTCTTCAGTGCTTAATCATATTAGCAACTGTTTTCTAATTATTTCTATTTTGATACCCTGTTGCATTCCCAACTTTAACGCACACAGAACTCAACTGAGTATATTTCTATTTAATAATCAGCACACTTTCTAAACCTTTCTAGTTCTAGTAATACCATATACAAGTAAAAATATTGTAAAATTATCAATCATTATTTCTGCTATAAAATAAAATTTAAAAAATGATGAAGAAAAAACAGATTTAGAATAATGTTCAATTTAATTCTCACATCAGTTATTTATTTAACAATATAGAGTGTCTATGAAGTAGTAGGTATTGTTGTAGATCCAGGAATATTATAGTAAGTGGAATATATAAGTCCCCTGCTTAGCAGTGGAGATAGTCAATTAACAAAACATGTAAATGCATAGCATGTCAGCTTTTAGCAAGTGCCCTGGATTGGCTTCTGGAATGACAAATGAAAAATGTTTATTTTAGTCAAGAACCACTCATCCTCAATGAATGGCTTATCCTAGCCTTTAGCCTACATAAAAATACAAGAAAATATAATAGTATAAAATGAATACTTCCTGAATTATGTAACTTAAACATCAATAATAGAATAAAATAGTCTAGATTGAGGCTGTAACAATCTCAGTGAGTTCCTTTCTACATCTATTACAATATGAGATTTTTAAAGGCATGCACGTACATTTTATTTATTTATTTATTTATTTTTTATTTTTTTAAGATTTTATGTATCTATTTGAGACAGAATGAGAGAGAGAGAGAGAGAGCACATGAGAGGGGGGAGGGTCAGAGGGAGAAGCAGGCTCCCTGCCAAGCAGGGAGCCCGATGCGGGACTCGATCCAGGGACTCCAGGATCGTGACCTGAGCCGAAGACTGTCGCTTAACCAACTGAGCCACCCAGGCGCCCCAAAAGGCATGCACGTACATTTTAAAGGAATGTACCTAGAGAGGTACCTCCCTACCCTAACTCTGCATAAATTACCAGAAAATAACAAATGAACCACTGAGCAATTAAAAACCAAAACCAGAGAAATCCATATCCAACTTGCCAAGTACATATGCAGCCATATGAATGTGTGATAAGTGAAGACATTTTCTAGAGGACCCAAACGACTTTTACATTAGTAGGCAGAGATGGTTAGCTTCTTTTGCCATGTTTTCCCTTCAAATGTCTGTATTTTAGAGAATATCTTTAGTGTATTTTTGCCTAAGTATGCATTGACTATATGCTTTTTTCCAAGAAAAAAATGGTATTTCTCAAAATAAAACAATCTTTCATTAACTTGAAGCAAAAAATAATATGAAACTTGAAATATATTATATTGTGTATATACATATATGTATATATTTTTGTAAGCTCTATGTCCAATGTAGAGCTCAAACTCACAACCCTGAGATCAAGAGTCCCATGCTCTACTGACTCAGCCGGCCAGCCACCCCAGATTATATTTTCCTTTTTATGTTCTTTGTCAAAGGCAAAAATAAAAAGCAAAAAAAAAAAAAAAAAATATATATATATATATATATATATTTATATATATTATATATATTATATATTATATATGTAATATATAATATATAATATATAATATATACCCAAATTAAACTTATTACATATGGTAAGATTCCTATTTTGGTGATCAGTACATTGTAGATCCTCAAGCAATGTCATTTCATTTCCTTTCTCTTCTATTACACCTGGCAATTAATTGGTTAACCCGTCTCCAATCCTTCACCCTAATCTATATTTCTTACATATAAATGATATCTTGCAAGATGTTTCCTATTTCAAATAGGGAGACTTACTTGCCTTTTTCAAAAATATCACACTTACCATTATAAAAATTCAGAAAAATTGTTCTGAAAACACTTACCCTTTTCTGTAATCGTTTGGCATCATTTTAGTGTTAGCTCTATAAATGCTTTGTTAGTCCAGGATCTTGACTTACACAGATTAGGTACAAAGTAGGCACTTAATAATATCTTGCTGATACATTGCCTGATGAGTTTAGATGTTTTTCTAATATAAACTGTTGTATTATGTATAACTCCACTCCACTTATGCATTCAAGCTTTTTTGAACTCTTGAATGAATGCTTCTGTCAAAATATATCATATTTACACAAAATGTAGCAATTTGACTTTAAAATAATATATATGGTGAAGAGGAGTCCCTAAATAAATTTAGAGAGAGAGATGATAAGATATAAATGACAGGAGAGGATGAGTATTCTTACAGTATAATTTTAGGAAGACAGGAAAGTCAAAGAAATGATTAGAATTCTGGAAATTGAGTGACAGGATTTTTCCAAGTGACAGTGAATAAGCAAGTCAAAAAAAAAGAATATTCTCTTTGGAAAAGGAGTAGAACTGTATTTGATAAAGAATGGTATGGTAAAAACATAAGTAGATAGGCAAAGTGTTGTTAAAAATCATCTAAAAATGATATTGCTGTATGTGAGAATAATTTCTTATTTAAGGAATATTAATATTGAAAATAAAAAAATAAAAGTGAAGAAAAATAACCTTTAAAATATCTAGCTTTAATTAAATTGGGTAATTTTTAAAATGTAGGTGAAAAGCTTCCATATATTTTTTTTTCTTTTTTTTTTTTTATTGAAGTGAAATTCTCATAAAATTAAATGTTACAAAGTGGACAATTCAGTGGTATTAGTCCATTCACAATAGTGGGCAACCACCACCTTTCTCTAGTTTCAAACTTTTTCATCACCCCAGAAAAATATTCTGTGCAATAAGTAATTACTCCCATCCCCACCTCCCCCATCCTCTGGTGACCACTAATCTTTCAGTGTTTATGGATCTGCCTATTCTGGGTACATGATATAAAAGGATTCACACAATATATAACATTTTGTGCCTGTCTTCAGAAGACAAGAAATGGTAATTTAAAATACAGCATTTAAACCAAAGTAGTTTTAGAAAATTTGAAGAAAAATTTTAGGTCTCTGACAAGAATAACCAGAGTAGAAATATTTGTCTAGTCAACTTTATTGTATGATTATTTAAACTATTTTTATTTTTGAATTATCAATGTGATTTATCAACTGTGACTAAATTTGTCACAAACATAATTTAAATAACCTATATAGGAATCATAAAGTGGGAAAGAATATGGTGACATACCCAGGGCCAGTTTGTTTCCTTCCTAGCAGGTTTATACAGAATTTGGAAATCGCGTATTAAAAGAACCTGTCAAACTATGTTGCAAATAATAGTAATTTAATAAATTATGCTCATTTTTAGTTACCTGATGACTGTTCACACATAAACATTAATTTTCCTCTTATGAAAGCTCTGAAACAGTGTCTGTTGCAAACAAATTTTCTTAAGACACAGATAATGGTATGGTAAGATCAGGAAGGGCAAAATGAGAAAGAACATCATGTTTTATCTTAAACTGAAACCGGTTTTGGGAATTAACTTGTAACATAAGAATGATTAATATCAGAGTCCAAACTCCATGAGATTTGAGTGGCTTTTCTGTGGCCAACAAGAAAATGTGCTCCCCTGTAAACTTGTTAACCTTTCAATACAAAGCAGGTTTAGAAATAATTTTCCAAGCTACTGCTCTGGACTGAGTGTTGAGAAAGGCCAACTAGATTTGCTTAGCATACTGAGAATTAACACTCAGAGAGTTATAGCATCATTTTTACCATATAAAAACGGGTATAACATATAAAAATTGGTTTAAAATACTGATTAATTTAAAATAACTTCTCTGTAGGGGCACCTGGGTGGCTCAGTCAGTTAAGTGTCTGCCTTCGGCTCAGGTCATGATCTCGGGGTCCTGGGATCGAGCCCCACATCCGGCTTTCTGCTTGACAGGTAATCTGCTTCTCCTTCTCCCTTTCCTTCTGCTTGCCGCTCCCCTCTGCTTGTGCTCTCTCTCTCTCTCAAATAAATAAATAAAATCTTAAAAAAAATAAAGTAAAAATAAAATAAGCTCTCTGTCAAATCCCAACCTCATTAGAATATAAGCATACTAAAATGACCTTTGCATATCAGTATTGGCAAATGAATGAATGAATGAAGAAATATGTAGAGTAAGAATAGAAGCACCATGAGAAAACTTTTTCAGGTTAATTAAAAGATAAAGGCTATTATTATTTCTTTGGCTGCATGTCCTTCTTTACAAAGATATCTTTTCCTAGAAAGGTTTCCTTTATTTTCCCAAAATAATTTGACTTGTTTAAATATCAAGGTCTTATTTTTCAACATACATTTAAGATTATGTGTCATTTTTAATGAATTACTTTATTTTCCTAGTAAAACTAACCCCTCCCTCCTTTGGGCTTCTTTCTCTCCCTCCAAATTTTCTCCAGTGGAATATAGTTAAAGTTAATACTATAGTCCATTGACAGTTGGAATCTACATCTTTAAATATAAGCCTTCTGTGTTGTAAACTACAGAAACATAGGCATGTTGTTTATTGCTTTTGTCCTGGTGATTTGTACAGCAAATGGTACACAATTGGCAGTCACTATATGTCTATGGTAATGTTCACAATATGTAAATTAATAAAGGGGCATATTGGAAACAATGTATGGTGTAAAATTCTGCATACTTAATAAGAGTTTATAGTATATTTTAAAGTAGTTTTATAAGTATTTTCATCTTCAACTCTATGTTACTACTTTTCTGTCCTTTCTGGACTGACATCTTTGAAATCCATTCTGAATTACAGAAAATTTTACTGGAGATATTCTTTCTTCCAGCTGCTTTTTGAGAAAACTGAGGTGATTTTCTGGTCCTGGATCCAAAAGCCAGAAGTTTTCAGAGATAAAGGCTTTGGGGAAATGTTAAGTGACCAACTTCCCTGGGTTTGTATCCCCATTTCCAGATGTTGTAAATGTTGGCTGATAGGGCTTACAGATGCCTCTTCTCTAGAAAAATCACTCTCAGTCTGGGATAACCTACCCTGAGAAGTTAAACACCCTATGTCTTGCCTAGACAGCCAATACCCAATAACTGATTGATAGAGGTGTCCCTCCTTTGTCTCAAAATGTATAAAACCTATGTTGAGACACCCTGTGCGACCAGAAGGATGCTACTCTCCAGACAAGACAATCTTAATTAGTTTTGCCTCTGTATTCTGTGTCCATCATTTCCCTTTCCCCAGAGTGCCCTCTTCAATAAAAAACTTTCACATAAATCCCCAAAACTCTACTGCTAAGGAATCCAATCTGAGACACTTGATATGACACAGTCCTCGGAATCAAGCTCTAAGGATGGTATTGATCTGGAAGTGGTCATTCTCCAGTTGCGTTGCAAAGAAGACCATGTCACAGGTAGTATGTAGGATAGGATTGACAGTATTGTTGTTTGTAGCAGTGAAGTTTTCACCTGGGGAGACTTGTGATGGAATATAGGTGTAAAGACATATTCTAACTTGTGCATTATCCCCGTCTTTGAGAGGTATGGAGAAAGTAGCAAACACAAGGGATGTGGAATCTGGTGGCTTGTAATAGGTGACTGATGCACTTAGATAAAAATGACAGCCTTAGATCATTTAAGCAGCAAATTAAAACAAAGTATAAGATGCCATAGTGTTACAGGGTTGCAGGGTTCCTGTCTCGCAAAATGGAAGAACGAATCTCGCAGACACAAAAGGGTGAAGTGATAGTTTATTAAGTGAAGGTGAGAACAGAACGAAAGCTCTCTAGAGTGAGAGGGGTTGGGAATGAGTTGCTGCTGAGGGCTTTTATGGCCGGTCTTTTATAGAAAACCGACTAGGGAACTTAAATCTTCTTGATGTCACCACTAAGAGCACCATGATTGCTTCACCAATATCTCATCTCTGATGTTTAAAACAAAAGAGGTGTTCTGGTTATGCTCCCTTACCTCTGGTGTCCTTACACCTCAGCATTTCTGGGATTTTTGGTGAGCCTGATCACGTAGCCCTCTACATGAGTCTGGTCACATAGCCCCCTACCTACCTCTCCCTACCTAGTCCTGCCTGTCCCTTACTTAATAGAACTTCTGGGACAGCATTGAAGTGACACTCTTCTGTAGTTGGAGGGCCAAACCAGCTGAAAGCCAGACACACGGCCTAATCGTTAAGAGTGGCAGAATGTCAAAAAGGTCTGAATTGCCAGGCTAGAGAATGTTCTGATATCAAAATCAGGGCCACTGTAGGGAAATATCGGGATTCTGAAATTTGGGGTTGGGGCACATAGAGAGAAGTTTCTTTCTTTCTTTCTTTTTTTTAAGAAAATTGAATCCCCAGATTGTCATAGACCCTCCAAGCTTACAGTTCTGTATTCGAGGCCCTGTCTTATACCATAAGATTTAATTTCTTTTTTTTTTTTTTTCCTCCTGCCTCAAGCCCAGGGAGCTCAAGTCCAAGATCCCAAAGGTTTAATTTCTTTTTTTTTTTTTTTTTTTTTTTTGTGAGAGAGAGAATGAGAGACAGAGAGCATGAGAGGGAGGAGGGTCAGAGGGAGAAGCAGACTCCCCGCCGAGCAGGGAGCCCGATGCGGGACTCGATCCCGCGACTCCAGGATCATGACCTGAGCAGAAGGCAGTCGCTTAACCAACTGAGCCACCCAGGCGCCCCCCAAAGGTTTAATTTCTTAACAAGGGCTCAGTGAGATGGGTGCTTGGAAGCTTAACAAAAGAAAGGGCCCACTTTACACGGAGGCCAAAACTGCTATGACAGCCTGCCCTGAAAGGGGGGGATAAAAAAAAAAAGAAAGAAAGAAAGAAAGAATCTTAAAGAAGTGGACATGCTAGCACTGAATTAATATTGAAATTTAGTTAATATATCAAAATGCACATGAAATGGTGATGGCTTCAATAAATGAGTTGACTGCTAAATGGATGGAGATTTGTGAATATACCCATTAAATTATAATACTTGTCCAACATCGTTAACTTTTCATACTGTTTTATTGGTTCCATGGTCTTAGAAATAACATGTGTTAATAAAATGACCATGAAAATACTATTTTTGTCTCTTGAAATGGAAATGATGTCATGAGATAGCTGTTTCTGGATTGGTTGAAGTATCTTTGTATAATGGTTACTCTTTGTTACTCATTATTTTGATTAAATGCCAAGGACTGTTCTTTTTTCATTTAAAGCTTCACAGGATAAGTGAATCTTTCCACACAGGATCATCCCTAGGTTCATTATGCTGATGAACTAGAAGCTTTGTCATGTATTATATAATGATTATTAAAAAATGAAAAATTAAGAGTATTTTCTTTTATCTGTTTTGTTTTCCTAATCATTAGCATAATAAACAAGTCAGTGTGGTATAAAAGAATAGGATTAGTAATATGATATCAATGAGAAATGGAGTTAACATTTATTTGACCTGTCTCATAGAAAATGTATTAACATTTTTGTCTTTAAAATTTCAAAACCATGTATTAATATTATAACTATAATTATATAATATTATAATATAAATGCACGTTAATAGCAGAATCAACATTAAACTCTTCTCTCTTAGTTAATTTCTAACATGTAAATTAGAATAGTCATGTTCCAGTGGAAATGTGCAGGCTTATGGGGACTGTCTACCCTTTGTATGGTTGGAGATAGAGTTGATTTTGCCAAAAATAAATACTTATTGCAATTAGATGGCATTTTAACAAATGAAAGTTTAATAGGGCTTCATAATATTCATAAAGCATATTTTATTACTAAGCAAGTTTCTAAGAATTTCAGAGACTATTTTTCTGAACTAGAACAGTACAGACTAAGGTCACAGATAATTGCTCCATTTCCCTTTTCATTTTTTTTCTTTTATGCCCAAGTTGTTTATCTGATGGAATAGATTTTCTTCAGTGAAATTTTATTGTAAGGGATTTAAAAAATCTTTTCTGAAGATCATAATCCTTATTGCACAGTGTTTGAAAATCTACCCTCTGTAAGATTAAGGGCAAATGTTATGCAAATAAAGACCAAAAGAATGATCACGATGGTGCAACATCCCTTCAAAGATCTTCAGTGGTGCTGAGTTAACACTAAACATCTTTGAGAAACACGCTTCCCAAAAAAGTTAATTCATCCTAATAGTATGGGAGGTCAATTTAAAAACAGTAGTTGTTCACATAACTACATTAAATTGCTATTTTGATTTTATAAGTGTTTTTCTTGCCCCAAAAGTGGCACAGCAGGCTCAGGTTAAATTTTTACAGTGAACACTGTTCTTTGGTATCCACCTAGTGAGGGGTTGGCAAACTACAGCTTGTGGGCTAAACCCCGCCTATCACCTGTTTCTGTAAGCAGTTTTATTGCCTGGGTGCACCCACTTGCTCATCATTGTATAGGGCTGATTTCCTGTTATAATGGCAGAGTTCAGTGGTTACAACAGAGACCGTAAGGTCTATAAAGCCTAAAGTACTTATTATATGGTCCTTTATATAAAAAGTTTCCTAATGTAATTTAAGCTGTTATAAACATAGTCAGTGTTGAAATTAGAAAGTGTATCCATAACTAAAAACAAAAATCTAATCTTTCAACACTTCATAATTCTAGAAAAAGAAAAAAAAAGATTTGTCAACTGGTTTATTAATTTATTTAAAAATATTTTGTGATTTTAAAGCTGAGGAATACAAAAAGTTAGTTTCTGTTTTTCACATTTGCTATCTAAATTTATTGTGATATCGTCATTTTTGCTCAAATTGTAAAGTGTCTATACTTGAAAAGTGACCCCCTAAAGATTTTTATATATAACACTTGCATAAGCATCTATCTTAGAAAAATATATAGAAGTCATCTTATTGATTTTCATTGGAATTTTATATATGAGAAAAATTAAACATTACAGGTCAGAAAGGAAGATCTTAAAATAACTAATTTGACACACACTGTTTTGATTGAAAACCTGCATTTGTTTTGTTTCCTTTTTTAGGAAATAATTCATTTAGGGGTTTAAAATGGTCATGGGCAGATCTAGAGAGAAATATTATTAACAATTAAGAAGAATTTTTAGAGTTTAGCATTATCCTATTCATTATCTTATTCATTCATCCTATCTTATCCTATTCATGATAGGATAATGCTTGTTACTTAATGCTATAAATTTGCAACACAAAATATCTTTCTCCATTTCTGACAATCAAAACTGAGTTAGAAAAAAATAATCAGTTAACTATTAATGATAAAATTTGTTCATGTTCAAAAATGAGTGTTTTTCACCACATGACAAAATTACTACTCTGATACATGGATTAATGTTTAAACTATATTGCATGACAAATAGTCCATTTAAAATTTAGGGAACGTTCTCTTATGGATTAAAGCGAATGGGACCATTATAATTAGAGAAGAATGAGTATCTCATAAACTATGTGAAATAGGACAGAAGTCAGAGGCCAGTGGGTGGGAATGATCACATACTTTTTTTCCTTCAGTTCATTTCAATAAACTAATGTTGATAAAGAGCCCACTAATGTCAGGTCCTGAATTAAATGTTAGAGATATAGTGATTAATAAATCATAGCCCATGACTATCAAGAGCTCTTACTGTATTTTAAATATGAGAAATTGGCATACATTATATTCATCTGTTGTACTATAACAAGTCTATAAATAGTATCAAGTGTCAAGCTGAGGGCTTGACAACTCCACAAAAATTATTAACACCATTCAATATTAATTTAATTTAATTCTTTCAATGTTGCAGACAGAGTGAGAGTTGCCAATGTTAAAATGATGAGCCAAACAGACACACAGAAATTTTTCACGGGAATTAGTGTTTATTAAGGAAATAGGATTGATCAAATATCATATGAAATATTTATAATTACAAACTGTGAAAATTGTATAATCCTGATTTTATTTATATCTTTTCAGCCATTTCCAATCTAGAGAAATTCAACTAGTTAATATTTCCTTGAATTTAAAACTACCAATGATAATTATTGTCCCTTCCCTATTTGGACTCATGTCAGCATCTGGTGTACACAGAAGAAAAAGCTTTTCTTTACTCGGTATCTACATTAACTATAAAGAAATAAAGAGAAGAAAATGAATCCAAAAATTTTAGAACATTTGTGAATAAAGTAGAATTGATTCAATATTTGTAAACATATGGAAGTATTGTAGATCATATCCACGTAAATACTTTAGGCATTATGATTCTTTTTTTTTTAGATTTTATTTATTTATTTATTTATTTATTTATTTATTTATTTATTTATTAAGACAGCAAGAGCAGGAACACAAGCAGGGGGAGTGGGAGAGGGAGAAGCAGGCTTCCCGCTGAGTGGAGAGCCCTATGCGGGCCGATCCTAGGACCCTGGAATCCTGACCTGAGCAGAACTCAGACGCTTAACGACTGAACCACCAAGTCGCCCCATAGGCATTATGATTCTTAAGATACAGTAGATTTTCCACCCCATGAACATCCATTGACCACTTCACCTATATTTTTTTTTCTCAAATGCACATACAATTTTTGTCCTTTGTCCCATTTCATATACTCATCTGTTTCCCTTTTCTCTTTTTTTTCTCCTTTTCTCCTCCTGTATTCTTGTATTTCCATATACAAAATCATTAATTTATGAGCTGGACTGCTCACAACAATCTAAGCTCTCAAAGTATTCCAATAGAGATTTTCCATTTCTACAAGGAATTCTGATGCCAGCTACTAAGTTCATAAAGCTTCCATTCCTATAATTGCTAGATATAGAAAGTGTAATATTCTATGATTTTTTTTTTTAGATAGCTTGCTACTTATAGAAGGAGTATTTTAGTTGTTTTCCTAAGATGATTAGATTTCAATCAGATGCTGTACACTTATTTAAGCTAATTTGGACATGTGTCACCTTCAGGAAGCTTTGATATTTATTATACAAACAGTTATTAGCAGAGAATAAATGCGTTTGTACAACCTTTTCTCTGACTTGATGAAGTCCCAGCTCTCCAATCTTTCTCATGCACTGACAGCACCTAGAGTGTAAGGTTCATTGGAGACATAAAACAACATGCCAGAAGCAGGAATGTGGGATTTCTATCAGGATCAGGTAATTAGAAATTCTTCCAAACCAATGGCTGACCAGGCTGATTAACAATTAATTCTCTGGTTTAAGAGAATAGAACATAAAAGTTTCAGAGCTCTTATAGCCCAGAGACTTCTTAGTGTCATGGTAATTTTTGTGTGTGTGGAATACCTACTCCAAAAATAAATATCTAATAGTTTCATGTAGTATGTTGTTATGCCCATGCATCTTAATAAATATTTATGCCCTAAATACTTAGCACCTGCTTGGCAAACCCAGGAATCCAATTAGACACTGACACTGTTATTTCCCGTTTCACACTGATTTTCATGTGACACGATTTTTATTACAGCAACTAGCTTTATAAAGATATGACACAGGCATTGCACCCAAAGCCTTAAGTTATAGCGGTGAAAAAAAGTAATCTGATAGAATTTATGTCCTAATAGGGCTTACATCTTAGCGGGTATGAGGCAGATAGAAAACAGAAAATAAATTTTTTAAAGTAAGTATTATGTTAGAAGGAGATAGTTGTCATTAAGAAAGGTAAAGGATAGAAGGGCATGAGTGGTATAGCATACCATTTTAAGTTGGGCAGTCCAAAAAGGCTTCTGAGGATGGGACATTCTGGCAAAGACTTGAAGAAAATGATAGATTGAACTGTTTCATCAAGGGTTTTCTAGACAAGGAGAAAAATATGAGAAAGACCCTGAAGCAGGTATAAATCTGCCTAGTGAATTCAAAAAACATCAAGAAAGTCAGTGTGACTGGAGGTGAGTAAGCACACACAGAAAATGGATTGTGGACAGATTATAAAATAAGAGTTCAGTGTAAAGGCTTCCGGCTTTTCTGCTGACAGAAAAAAACATTGGAATGTTCTGAGCAGAGAAGTAAGATTATGTAACCCATAGTTAAACTGAATCATTGGCTGCTCTGCTGAGACTAGGATTTATATGGGAAAGCAGAAAGACTAGTTAAAATACCCTCACAATCCAGGCTAGAGTTGGAGATATCCTGGATCAGGATAATAGCGGTGCAGGTGGAGAGAAATAGTTTTATTCTCAATATATTTTTAATTGGAGTTAATATGACTTGTAGATGAATTATACTTGGAAGGTGAGGAAAAGAGGACTCAGAGATGTCTCCAAGTACATCCCTATGAGCTATTGGAGGGATTTAGGAGGAATTAGTTAGAAAGAGAGATAATGCATTTGGTATAAAATGTAATAAGATAGAGACTGTCACTAATTATCCAGTGTCCTCTAAGGTCATCAGCAAATCTCTTTATCTCTTACTTAATAAAAGATATTGTTCCAGCAATTCCCCCTCCTACCAAGTGAAGGGGTTCAAGACAGCAACCCCTTTTCCCAGAATGTGCCACTTTGGCATGTGGAATATTTTGAGCTGAAGGCACTCGAGGACCTGCAAGCTCAAGAGGAACTTTTGTTCTTCCCTAAACCACACAGAAGAATCTAAATGGGGAGAGGGGGTCTTTCCCAGAATAAGGGTTAATAACAAAGTTATTAACAGATGTTATTAACAGAGATAAATTTTATCTGAGTGACCCATCTGTATGGCAGGGCAAACATAATTAAATGTTTTTATGTTTAATGTAATTAAACCAAATACCTGCTCTTCTCATCTCCCAGTGAAGTGTCTTCCTTTCCTCTGAAATCCCAAACCCCTACCACCTTCTCCTTAGTTCAGAATGACATACACACCTCATTTTGCTTGACTATTTTTGTAGTTTCCATGTCTGTATGGATTCCCCATATGCATGCCTATTAAATTTGATTTACTTCTGTTAATCTGTCTCACGTCAGTTTGATCCTTAGTCCATCCAGAAGGACCTTTGGGGAGATAGGAATTCTTGCTCCCCGACATGTCATTCTCATCAACATAAAAAGATCTTCAGACAATCTCAAGTGAGTTATCTATATTCACTGTCTCCAAATTCTTCCCCCATATTCATTAATAGATTCATTCCAATCACAGGTTTACATAAGCATTTTTCACAGACATTTACTCTCACATTGCCAAACCCAATGTTTAGTTCTAAGCTTCACCTTGCTTACCTATCAGCAGCTATTGATGGAGTAATCACTTTCTCATCCATCATATATTTTCCTTACTTGACTTACCTTGGGCTTTTCACTGGATGTTCATTCTCTCAATCTCTCCCCCGCCCCTTCTCCACCTTTGTCTCTTTCTATTTTGGTTAGTATCTCTTCAACTCCCTTACTGTAAATGTTAGAGTGACCCAAGACTCGTGTATTGGACTCATTTCTTTTCTCTATCTTCATGTATTCCCTGCTGATGAAGTAATTGAGGTGTACAATAAAATTTAGGATCAATAGAGATCATTTAGGAAAAACTAAACCATTCAGTTTGGGATACCACAGAAAGAGCACTGGGAAGACCAAAGCATGGAGTTGAAAAACGCAGTATTTAAAATTAAAATTATGGAGGAATTTTTATTATTGCTAATGAAAAGCTAGAAATGACCATGTAAATGGGTAACTGAAGTGGAGTGAAAGACAAGAACTTTAAAGAAGAGAAATTCAAGTAAAGAGGAAGACGAAGCCTTATTACAGTCATCATCATAGATATTGAAATTAATGAGTATAAAGAAATAATAGGGCTATAGACAGTTATAGTGATCCAGGAGATGAAACCTTATGAGAAATGAAGAAAAATGTCCTGGTGGTCAGGAGTTGATTTGAATAGAAAGACAAGTAGCAGTCTAAATTTATGAAACTAAAATAAGAGTGAGGACTTTTAGAGATAGGGGAGTGATAATAAATTTCTAATGGCAGTAAGAAGCTAGATAGCAATTTTCAAATATATCTACACAGTGGAATCACTCATAGAGCTTAATAAATGCTGGTGTTTACTTCTCATCCCTAACAATCCTGATGAATTTAGTCTGGGCATTTCCTGAGCATCATTATTTTTAAAGTCTCCCAGGTAATCA
This sequence comes from Mirounga leonina, assembly GCF_011800145.1. Taxonomy (NCBI): domain Eukaryota; kingdom Metazoa; phylum Chordata; class Mammalia; order Carnivora; family Phocidae; genus Mirounga; species Mirounga leonina. The sequence continues at coordinate 25,852,869 of NW_023270454.1, forward strand.
TTTTGTGAAACGTAGAGTACTTATCTACCTTTAGTTCTGGTGAATATGAGGAATATGGAATATATCTACCCCATAAGACCTACATGGTATAAAATGACCCCAGCAAAAGAGAGATTTTATTCAGAGTATAAAGGTTAAGAAAGAAGTTGTCTCATTTGATTATTAGTCTGGGGAGTAATCATGGGTTTCCAAGACTGAAAGAAAAATTTTCGTAAGTGGGGAAAGGAGAAGGGTTGGGAAAGGGACTTTGCTATGTGTATGGTGATTAGAATGGAGTAAATGAAGAAAGCTCATTTTTGGGTGAATGAAGAAGCAGGTAAGAAGCATCAGATTCCTATTATTGGTCTTCAAGGCAGATGGTGATAGAAAGTTTTGAGTTTGGGGCTGGAGCATTGGATGGACTTTCTAGTCTTTTCTTAACACCTAAATATGAGACAAAGACTATGGATGTGGCAGTCTTGTTCTAAAGCGCTCACTTGACCCCTTCTTCTTCTAAATGGAGGCCAAACGACAAACTTCTGGGAAAAGCAGATTTTTTTTTCTTTTTTTGAAATGCTAAGAGCGGGTAAAAGGTGTCTTTATCATTAATTTCTCAAAAAATTCAAGAATGCCTGCTACTATATTGTTACTTAGCATTCATATGCAAGGTCTAGATGATGAAAGCACACAGGGAACTTACACAAATAACTTTTAAGAAGCAGTCATTATTTTATTTGTAGATCTTACCATTACTAAAAAAAAATTGTAAGACAATATATTGAAGTACAACATAGCTAATGAAAGAGATTTACATAATGGATGGAAACATAAAACACTATGAAAATTAATAGCTTTTCTACATAAACAAAATAAATGAAGTGATCATGTAAAGGATAACTTAATATCAGAAATTCCAAATTCCAAACTTCATACCTTTGAGCTCAGAGAATAGAACAAAATTGTAGTGGTTATAAGAAAAAAATAACACAATTTCATAAGGGATTTGAAAGTGAGAGAAGGAAAAAGAAAAGGAAGAGGCATGATGAAAAAGAGAGGAAAAAAATTGATAAGAAAGACATTTCAGGGAAGCCTGAGTGGCTCAGTAGGTTAAGCATCTACCTTTGGCTCAGGTTATGATCCCAGGGTCCTGGGATTGAATCCAGGTTCCCTGCTCAGTGGAGAGTCTGCTTCTCCCTTTCCCTCTGCCTCCTCCCTCCCACTCATGCTTGCTCTCTCTCTCTCTCTCTCGAAAATAAATAAATAAAATCTTAAAAAAATAAAGATATTTCAATCAACTGTTGAGCTGGGCCCCCTCCTCCCATCACCACCACCAAAAAAAAAAAAAAAAAAGTTTACAAATAATCAAATTCCTTGCAAATCTGGTAAAGGTCTTTAAATGCTCTTCCTAAAATAAAGTATGTCTTTGGCAAAGGCAAGAAAAGATAAATGTAGGGAGAAATTGAAAAAGTATGGAAGGAGAGAGAGAGAAGAGAGCAAAGGGCATGAAAGAAGAAAGCACTGTTAGACATATGAGGAAAGGAAACAGTTCTCAATCTTTGAGCAACATGGTAGAATTATTTATTTATTTATATTTATTTATTTATTATTATTATTTTTTTATTTGAGAGAGCACACATGAGCAGGGGAGGGGCAGAGGGAGAGGGAGAAGCAGGTTCCCTGTTGAGCAGGGAGCCCCACGTGGGGCCAGGACCCTGAGATCATGACCAAAGCTGAAGGAGGATGCTTAGCCGACTAAGCCACCCAGGTGTTTTGGAAGATTTATTTATTTTTTATAGAAGTATGTAACCCTACCTATAATACTGCTATATCAGATAATCAAATTTCTTGCACAATGCCACATAATCATAAAAGGCTTCTTTCTAAGAAGCATCAAATTATGATAAATTACATCTGATGTACATTTTTAAAAGGTAAAATATTTATATTTGGAAGACCCTTATTTTTAGTATTTTATGATACTTTTATCATTCTGTATCAGTACAGTTTTTTTTTTTTTTTTTTTTATCTTGCATGGTATATAAACACTTCAAAATAGTTCTTTTTTTCTTTCTCTTTTTCTCTTTGTCACCACTCTTTTACTTTCTTTAAAGTTGGTTTGAAATTAATGTTCTACTCCCAAAGATCAAATGAGAGTCCGAAGATTCTGATTTTGAGGACGCCTGGGTGGCTCAGTTGGTTAAGCATCTACCTTCGGCTCAGGTCATGATCCCAGGGTCCTGGGATAGAGTCCCACATCCGACTCCCTGCTCAGCGGGGATCTTGTTTCTCCCTCTCCCTTGCCTGCCGCTCTCTCTGCTTGTGCTCTCTTCTCTGTCAAATAAATAAATAAAATCTTAAAAAAAAAAAATTCTGATTCTGAAGATCACTGTCTTAATTTTTAAAAAAAAACTTTATTTTAGTCATACTGATGGTGAGTGACTTTTAGTGTAGTGTATACCATCTTGTAAGAAGAAATTGTTACCTTGTTTAATTATGTTATCTTTGTAGTCATTTTTATTATCTAAGAAGCCTTTAACCCACTAATGAACTACAGGTGTGGAGAAAGGTTGTCGTATTTTATTTGTTTTGTTAATTTATTCACTCTACTTTTTAAGAAATAGTCCATATCAATTCAGATGACAGAGAGTATTTTGTTGTTATTTTTTTTTTTGTAAGCACAACAGAGACTGCATGACTTTAGCAATTTTAACTGTTGTAAATCAAAGAAATAAAAATGTTATAAAAGGAAAACCCATAAAATAAAGTTTAGGAAAAAAATGACAATTTGGAAATAATATTGTAAAGCATATACAAGCAAAATATTTAGATACTTAATTTTCAATAAAAGTGAAATACATAATAATAAAAGATAACCAAGTCTTTAGTTTGATCATGAATCAAAATTTTATTTCAAATTTGCTTCAAGTGAAGAAGCTTCCTGTAAAAACTAATTCAAAGATCCCTTTTTGGCAGGGATATAGTGGAAGTAAAAAGACTTTATATAATCAGTTGTTAGGCTGCATTAAAAAAAAAAAAAAATCCTGGTTAAAGATCATTAGATTCCTTGCAAGTCTGGTTAGAGATCTTTAAAGGTTCTTCCTAAGATGGACATTTTGTTGAATGAATTTCCAAGAACACCTATTAAGCTCATTAAAGTACATCAGAGAATTGCTCAAACACTCTTTCAAGAATGCTAATTTAGTTCCCATAGGGTCAACTAATCACATTAGGAAACAAAGTTAAGCCATCTTCTAGGATTAGAACACATTTTTCATTTTTTAAGACATTATTATTATTATTTTATTTATTTATTTATTTTTTTATTTTTATTTTTTTATTTTTTTAGAGAGAGAGAGAGAACAAGTGGGGGGAGCTGGGAGAGGGAAAGAGAGAAGCAGGCTTCCCACTGAGCAGGGAGCCCAGTGTGGGGCTTGATCCCAGGACCCTGGGATTACGACTTGAGCCAAAGGCAGACGCTTAACCGACTGAGCCACCCCGGTGCCCCTCAAAACCCCCTTTTAAAAACAGGTAAATTTTAAAGATTTATCTTTTTAAAGAAAGGTCTGCATGAGTTTTATGCTAATGTCATTAACTGAATTGGGGTTAGAGTCAATTTCCTTTTACATTTTCCATATTTGTAGATTTAAGCTTATATATTTATGTAACATGAGGGCAACCAAAACTATCAGCGATATTTGTTCATAAATTGACATTATTATTTAAACTGTTTGCTTTATTAATATATATTTTCCAGGCAAATTCTCATCATTATCATTATTATAAGAATGATTCAGTTTCAGTGGGAGAATATTTATTTAAACTTGAGCGGTTCTAGTTAGCATATTCTATTTGCCATTTTTTATTTATATAGATTCTATGTTATAGATATTTTATAGGACAGATAATCTCCAAGGCATGGAACAAATACAGGTTTAAATTTGGGGGAGAACTTTACAGACAGTATTTCCATATGTAAAATGCAAACTTTTTGTCTTCCTTAACAGGTGCCTTAAGATAATTAAATGCAATTTATCTTTTTAAAATTTATCTTTAACTATAACGCTTCTACCATCGGTTTTATACACCCAGTTTATGTAATTATACCCTGGTTTGAAGGACAGATGATTCATATCCCCATGCAGGGAACTATATCCACATGAAAACAAAGTAACTATAAAACATCAGGCAACCATTCTGTGTAGTTTTGCAAACAAGGTCATCTATATATAATATTTCAACAGAATCTTTATAAACTCTGGCATTGACACTGCTTGCAAATAAGTGTGTTGTAGTCAAAGCTAAGAAAATTTAACCCAATGCCCTTTATCAAAGGACAGCAGTGGTTTTTCTAGGCTGAGCCCATTATAAAAGTTCAACTGAAACCTGCAAAATTAAGGGTTGCAGATTAAGAAAAAAAGAAAAAGGACCTTCATTATAGGTTTATCAGAAAACAAAATATTTAAAATGAGATCTCTTGATTTTTCTTCTAGAATATCCGGTAGCTTCTAATTCAGGGCAGGACATTCAGGCTAGTGTTACAGAAAAGCAGAAATCACCAGATAATGACAAGACTGAATGGTTTGGTTAATTTATTCCAGTAACTAACAATATTATAGTGGGGAGTGTGGAATCCCCTACTGAAAGTGTAGTACATAAAATGAGACCTTACGTATAACAGTTCCATAAACACTTAAAGGTCTTATGGGATAATGCATACATAGAGTAATCCGTATGTAAAGTCAAATAAGTACACAGATACTAGGAATTTCAGCTTCTCTTTAGATGTAGAAACATACTGGGTTACTTTTTTTCTCACTTTTCTGATTTATCTATCCATTAGTGCAAAAACAAGACAACTTCAGCTTCACGATGTTTCCCATGGCCAAAAATGCTCTAAGTTGTCTCTGAGTTCAAAGCATTCAGCAAACAATGGCAAGACAGAGACACCAGAAATGAACACCTGATTGTCATGACAAATATGGTAACACTGTATTAGCTAGTGGAGTCACTTTCTGTGTTGCTGTATGGGCAAGGTGGGAACACAAATTGGAATAGAATGGAATCTGTTCCCACTTGGCAGAGTCACCCCAAAGGAATGGAGAGATCACCAATCAATCATCCCAGCTGAGATGTTTCAAAACCAGCTCATAATTGATTCCAAGTAAAAGCACTGTGCACCCATTAAAATATGGCATTATTGAAGAAATAAAGTACATTTGAAACCTTCAAAAAAAAAAAAAAATCCCTGCCATCCAGGTAAAATATAAAAAAACAAAAAAATAACTTCTTTGTTTCTTTATGACAAGAAAATGTCTACCCAAATAACATATTGCAAAGTTGTAAAGTGCTACCAGTGTTCTCCACCCCATTATATATGTGTAAACACACACACACACACACACACACACACACATCAGTGTTCTCCATTCTATCATGTATATAATAGAGTGCAGAATACTGGTAGCACTTTACATATATACTACATATAGTAATATATATATATATATATATAATGGTATAAATCTATCTTTAAGGAGAGCAATATTTTATATTTTCCAAAGCCATGTACAATTTGATCCAGCTATCTTAATTCTAAATCCATACCTGCCCTTGATAACTACATGAAAGCAAAGGTTCATCTAGAAGGATGTTTATGATAACAATGTCTACAAAAGTTAAAAAAAAAAATAGAAAACAACCAGATCGAATTCTATTTTTAATTCTTATAAATTATATGTAGATGCTAAAACAAGGATAGTCAAACTTGGGCAGTGACTTCTTTTTGTAAATAGTGTTCTTTCTGGAAAATAGTTATGCCTATTTGTTTACATAGTGAGCACAAAATAAGAAAGTCATTCAAATGGAAGGCAAGAATAGGCCAATGAGAAATTTCACCTTTTTCATTGTTTTGCCAAGGGCTGTGTTATAATTCTATAGGTAAGTAAAATATAAAATAAAATAGTAATAATGTACTGTACCTTTTGGCATGAGAATTTTGTCAATCAGGGAAGAATTTATGTAACTGAACAAAATGACATAATACTGATAACCTGGTTTATCAGTTTCCTTTTACAAGTAGATTTAATTTTGTTGATCAAGTTGCTTCCTCATAAGATGTTTATAAAATATTATAATTAGTTCTATCCCTCCTGGGTTGTTGCTATCCACTTTTGATTAGGTGATAAATGATCAATCTTAAGTAATAAAGTTTTAAATAGAGCCCTTTTACAGGGCTTTTTTTGCAATTTATAAGGTGATTCTTATTATCCTTTAAAATAATTGAAGAACAAATTACAATACTTTCTGATGTGATTACATTCCACTGCCCTCATTTGCTCCCCTGGACATAAAGACTGAATATTATACCAGCTTATCATTTTATCAGACTTATCATTTTATCAGGCACACTAACATTTTTTTAGATATTCATGGAAAAACTCATTTTTTTTTGTTTTAAAATTTCATCTTCAGCTTTTTTTATGAATTGTTTATATCTCTTATTCCTTATATATAAGCAGAAGAAAAGATATATAACCTGTAACCTCTGTAACCTATAACTTGGTAGCCCCAGGACAAAGTGACCACCTTCAGTGGTGAACTATTTTTTTTTTTTAAATATGGAGTATATTTTGAAATTTCCTCTTAGGTGATGACCTGATTTGTTTATTCACCCTTTCAAAAAATTATTATTTTTTTAAAGATTTTTATTTATTTATTCATAAGAGACAGAGAGAGAGAGAGAGGCAGAGGGAGAAGCAGGCTCCCCGCTGAGCAGGGAGCCCGATGTGGGACTCGATCCCAGGACTCTGGGATCATGACCTGAGCCGAAGGCAGATGCTTAACCATCTGAGCCACCCAGGCGCCCCTCAAAAAATTATTTTGATGTGCCATATAATAAAATTAAAAAAAAGTTCTGGTGATGTAGAAAAAAATACCGTATACAGATTACTTCCAT